>NC_067141.1:10928958-11281093 GCF_903995435.1 Acomys russatus
AGAATGTTCTGACCATTGGCTAGATCTGGGTAGGGGTTTAAAGTTTACTGCCTGTATTGTCCTTGGCTGGGCCAATTGCTCTCTTGGTGGTTAAAGCTGAACTGCACATGCCACCTGAAGGCACACAGTGGTCTTGACCTGAAATAAGAAAGCTACAGAAGACAGAATTAGGGAAACAGAAGAAGTTTAACACCCTTGGATAATACATTATGCCCATCTTTCATTCCTAAAAGACACACACACACACACACAATATGCTTCTTTGTACTAATCTCGCAATTTTCCCCAAATTTTGAAATCATGTAAAAGTGCAAGTTTGCAAAAGGGATAAGGAATCCGCAAGGCAGGCACCACTGGCCCTGGAGCCGAGCACTCCCCTGAGTAGCAAGCTCTGCCTGCTCCCCACAGTGGGTCAGCCAAGGACAGCGCAGGTCATCCTCTTTCCCGTGGGCAGTGCAAAGCTGTGATTCATAGGGAAGAGAGTGTCCCCCATAGCTTGGGAAGAAGAGGTTCCTGTGAGAGTGGTACAGAGTGGCACTGAAGGTCGGGGCCATCAGCAGTCCCTTAGGCCCCAGGCCTAGTGACTTTTATTAGCAAAGCAAAGTAACAATAATGGGAGGGGTGGGAGCAACGACACTAAATACTCAGTATAGTTTAATCTTTATTTTTACAGCATTTGTTGGAGCCGTAGAGTCTGGAACAGTAGGCCATTTGGGGAATTTTGCATTTATTAAAATGGTCCTGGACACTCATTATTATGTCTCTCCCTTTGAGACAGAGTGGAAATTCTCCTGATAAAGTGGCAGACGCCCCGTCCGAGCTCTTGTAACTACCCGCCAATGGCCTTCAGAAATTTACCTTCCCGTGAGTCTTTGCTCTTGGCTTTCCAGTGTCCTTTTGGTCATGCTAAGGACAGAATAATGTCACAGTTGGATCTGAATCTCCAAAATTATTACCAGTCTACTATGTAGAATCACATTTGTCCTTTTTTATTAGAAAAGCCGTTTCAGCCCTTAGAGTTTACTCTTCTTCTATCTAAGTGCCACCTTCTCGGTGCTAACTTCTGTCACACACAGGCGGAGCACTATTATCCCCAAACCTGAAATCTGAAATGCTCTAGGACCCACCCTCTCTGAGTGCTGACAGGATTGTACAAGGGAGAATCCCACACTCGGCCTCATGTGAGGGGTCTCGGACAAAAGGCAAGCACACTGGAAGCATAAATTAATAAAAGGAGATTGTTTAGGCTCGCCCTCAGGCTGTGTGAACAGGCACACATGAGACATAAATGAATTCTGCGTCCTATCCTAGGAATCCATGTATGCATGCATATGTGCACACATGTATATGTATTCAAATAGCTAAAAATAACCTAGACACTCAGGCGCAGTATAGAGCAGGTAACCAACCTGAACTGAGATGTGTCATCTTTACCAAACAGTGAAACAGTCGATCAAGAGGCCGTGGCACAGCCTCCGCTTCACTAAAATTGTGATAAGATGTCCATAACATAAATTTTGCCATGGCAACCATCTTTAAGTGCACAGCTTTAAGGGGTCCTGTTCAATGCATTTGGACTGTTACGTCAACACTGTCCAGAACTCTCTCATCTTGCAGCTCTGAGCCTCTCTCTATACCCAGTGAACAGCAGTTCAAGGCGAGCCCTGTGCTCCCCTCTGCCTAGGAACCCTAGACTGCTCAGACGGGCTCGGGCACAGACTCTGTCATGTGCCTAGTGCATAATGTCCACAGAGGAATGCACGTTATACACTGCTTCAGTCCCTTCCTTTCCAACACTGCAGACGGTTCGTTGCATGAATAGCCCACACTTGCTCACCCACTCATCTGTCATGGGCATGTTCGTGGCTGCTCCCTGGCCATTGACAACAGTGCTGTCATGGAAACGTGATTGTTTGGGATGCTTCTTTGATTCTTCTGGTCATAGAGTTGCCTTACCTTACGGTAACTCCTCTTCTAGCTTTGTGAGGAACAGCCAGCCAGCCACAGTCTTCCACAGCACTTCTCCACACTTCTCTCGCCAATGCACAGCTTCCAATTTCTTCACTTCCTTAAAAAAAAAATAGTTTCTGGGTTGTTGGGGTTTTTTTGTTTTGTTTTGTTTTGTTTTTGTTTTAAGTTACCGTCCATGTGTATGAGGTTAAAACAATTAAGTTTGGCATCTAAGTATATGATAAAAATCAAAGTCAATGAAAGAGCTACCTGGAGTCAATGAACAGAGGAAGGTATGACCTCATTGTATCTTAGGAAGGAAGTTCTTGTCCGACTGTCCAGCAGCATCTCTGTTGTATTCAAGAGAAAAGACCAATGCTGAATAGACTCGCTGAGCCCATTTTAGTCTCTGATTTGTGAGCTCAAAGCCAAGCTTAAGTAGTGTCAGCTGGAGAACTGAAATGCTGAAGCTAGGGCCTTGGACAACAGATGAATGAGTAACATGAGGACCCGAGTTCGAATCCCCAGAGCACTGGTAAAGGTGGACAAGGTGGGGCGTGTCTGTAACTCCAGTGTTCCTACGGTGAGAGGAGAGGCAAAGACAAACTTTCCAGAAGCCCTGGACCAGCTTGCCTGGCATACACAGCAGCCAGCGAACAAGAGATTCTGACTCAGATAAAAGGTGGGTGGTGAGGATTGGCACCCAAAGGGGTCCCCCCAACCTCCACAGGTATATGCGTGTACACATGTGCCCCCAATCATACACACATAAATGATTTTTAAAACAGTATCAAAAGCATAGTTCAGTGCAGTAGCATATGCCTGTAATCCCAACACTTAGATGGTAGAAACGGTGGGATCTCAGGTTTGAGGTAAACATGGTCTACATAGTGAGAGCCTGTATCAAACAAGCAAGTAAGCAAGATAGAGCTACACTGTATGTAGAATTTGTAGGCCCTTTCCAGCTGATGGGGAAAATTCACCCTGGCTTGTTGGTTCTGGCAGTGGGCTCCATTTCTTTTCCCTTTCCTTCCCTCCCTCTCTCCTTCCTTTTGGCTCCTCCCCATTTTGGGCATGTATGACGTATATGTGTATGTTATGGAATATTTATTAGACTCTGGAGGGCTTCTCTACCCCAACTAGCTCCCAGAGAATCGAGACAGAGACCTTACTACAGGTTTATAATAAGCTTTAAGGCACAATAGCTGGGCGGTTATCAACCCTCTAAGTTATTTTGCTGTTTCCCAGCTACACACCCCAAGTTACTTGCCATAATTGTTCCTGCCCGGGCTGCTTCTGTTCCGTCAGGCCAGCCCTCGTGGCCACGTGCTCATGGTCCATGCTGCCCCGTGGCGACCTCCTTCTCTCTGGCTTCCTCTCCTGTTTCTCTCTCCTGCCCTGTAGTCCCCATCTGTCCCCATGCCCAGAAACTTAAGCTCCGCCTACTTCTCTTCTGCCCAGTTAGATACTTCTAGCTACTTTTGATTAACTGACCAACTTTAAATTGGGGAGCAAGGTTTATACAACACCACCCGGTGTACATGAGACTGTGCTCATCTGGACGGAAACCAGATCTTGGAGGGCCAGCATTTAGCATTTGAATCCACAGCACCAGAGCAACTCCCAACATGTGTGTGCAGCTGGAGGTCAGAAGGCAGCCTCAGGTGTCAGCTCTCCTCTTCCATCTTGTTTGGGACAGGGTCTCTTGCTCACTGCTGAGATGCCAGTCTAGCTGGCCCATAGCCTCCAGGGCTCCCACACCCAGCTTACACGGCAATCCCTTTATCAACTGAGCCATCTCCCAGCACTGGCTTGGCTTCTGAAGCAGGCTCTCACTCTGTAGCTCAGATTCACAATACTTCGGCATCAGCCCTTCCAAGTGTTGGGATTATAAACACGATTGCTAAACACCCAGCAGGCATGCTCCCATTTTCATCCTGGAAACTGAGTCTTCTTCTTCATGGCATGGGAGATCATGGACAGCTCCGTGGGGTCCATCAAGCCTGACACAATTGTTCTCAGCCATCATTTGCCTACACCTGTGGTTCTGGACACACACTGAGCCTTTGTGCGGACTTTCCCTACATAGCAGCTGAATTGCACTGCTTCCTTCTCACTGTACATGCCCAGAGCTTTTGCCTCCACTGGGGCTGGGCCTCCATTCCTTCTGCCTGGATTGCCTGACCCACTTTCATCTCTAAAGTCAACTTCAGGCCCAAGATCCTAACGCCCTCTATCAAAGTCCCTCTATTCCCTTTTCTTGAGGATACAAAGGCTCTCACCTGTACTCTAGGAGTAATTTCTATTCTGTCTCGCGTGGCCTTGAGTGCATCCTCTGAGACAAGGAACTTCTAAAGAGCAGACATGGTGACTGCTGTATCTCTGCATCTCCAGTGACTCCTGGAATTGATGAACTCATGTTTGCGTTCCCTCGGCATATGTTTATTGACACTAATTCAACAAGGCCCATCCAGGTCACCCGATCCAAAGTGTATCCACGCTACAAGCACTGCCTAGCTGTCTTGCTTATGTATTCCTTCCGTGTAAATGGTTTGGGTTCCCTTAGCATTTAGCATTAATCTGTCTTGCTTACCCCAGTGGCAAGGAAGGATAACATCTGGCAGAACAGATGCTCAGACAGTTGTTGGGTGAAGGTGTCAATAAGGAAACAAATGCCAGCCGGCGTGGAGATACGTACCTGTCACTACCAGCTACTTGGGAGCTAACACAGGAGCATCTCTTAAGCTTCTGTGTCTGAAGGCAAGCCTGAGCCACGTAGCAAGACTCCATCTCAAATCAGTAGTTAAAACATAAGAGGGACCACACCTAAACAAATAAACAAGTAGGTGTTTAAAAAAGGGAAATGGGTGCCAGGCATGGTGGCGCATGCCTTTAACCCCAGCCCTCGGGAGGCAGAGGCAGGCAGATAGCTGTGAGTTCGAGGCCAGCCTGAGCTATACAGCGAGTCCAGGACAGCCAAGGCACACAGAGAAACCCTGTCTTGAAAAAGAAAAAAAAAAAAAAAAAAAAAAAAAAAAGGAAAAAAAAGTAAATGGATGAACAGAATAAGCACAGTGCTGACAAGACCAAGCAGACTGAGAGCCCCAGGCTCCTAGGAGAGGTGTCCGTCTGCATCAGAGAAATGCACTGGGTTAGTGTTAGGTCTGCCTGTCCAGCATGTGCCCCGCGACCACATCCTTCTTGCCACATGGCTGGAAATGGCATGCATCTCTCTCTGCTGCATGATGTGTACTCGCTCACCTGTATGCTCAGACTTTCACATGAAATGGACGGCTTGTCTCAGGCCTGCTCTAGAATGTCTCAGCAGCATCGAAAGAGAAGCAACATTTCCTGTAAAAATTGCAAAGAGGCCCTAGAACACAAGGGCAAGTTAATCAATACAGTAATGAAACCACCAGTTACTGTTTAGCTGGATTTCAACAGCGCCCTGGCCCAGGCATCATCAAGGAAACCTGAGGCATGAGAAGTTCCAAGGGAAAGAGGAATCCGAAGAATAAAGCCTCTTAGTGGGATTGAAGCTTTCCTCTGCATTCTCAGGGGCTGGCTGGTATTGTCTCTCCCTCCCTCAAGACCTCCGATAGATGCCAGCGGCCTTTTCCCAGAACGAAGTGTGGTCAGCAAGTGTTCCAACAGCTTTTGACATCACTGCTAGAATGTCTTGCCGTTCATGAGCATGAACTTAAGAAGAAGAAGAAAAAAATCCAAATTAAGTGACCTTTTTAAAGCATGTTTTGTTATTGTTTTTGTTGTTGGTGGTGGTGATAAATGAAGACCAAACCCAAAACAGGCCTGCTCACAGTACCAATTTCCACACGCTCAGTAAGACGGGAATTCATTATGCAAAGCAATTGTTCCACCAACAGCCAAATGTCCTCCTCATGGGTACCCTACCCTGCTCAGAGGCTTGTCCTGCTTCTGTCTGCAGGAGCTTGTCCCTTCTTTTGCTGTCATCCAGTGGAGTATATGCACAGGGACGTCCCTTCCTTGGCACACACATGCCACATGCCACCTATGCACCTATTGATGCTCCCCTACCTGTCTACTGGCTCCCAGTGACCACACAAGCAGGCAGAACAGGGGACACACCCCTTGGAGATGATCCTTAGTAACTGCACATCTGAAAGCAAATGGATTGGTCCTTCCCTAGGGTTATGAAGCAAAATTCTTTTTATATGCCTTAAATTTACAACTTTGCTTTGTGGGTGTTTCCGATATTCTTAATGCGTGAAAAGCCTATAAAATTCAATGTGGTCTGGTTTGGTCTCGCTTCTTGGGAATGCTTCCTAGACATTCCCCAGCACTGTGTCAGTGAGGAGCAAACCCAGTCTGGGCTCTGGACGTTGGGATTTTGGCACTCGTGTGACACACATAGGACTCTCAAATGAGCCCAGTCTTGTGCTTATTTGACAGACACTCACAGGCACCATTCCCATGGGGCCAGCTGTGGCGTTCACTTCCTAGACTCTGAAGAAATGGCCAAGGAAGAAGGGATATCAGTGATACAGACGATGGGGTGCCTGCGAGAAGGCCTGATACAGACCTTAGAGATTTGAACTCATGGAGCTGGAAGAGATGCAGGCCTGGTGGCTGAGGAAATGCTTCCATAAAGATCAAGAAAGACTGAGGGGAGAGAGACACCTGGGGCTGAATATTTTGGGGTGCAAGAACGAAAGATACGGCTGAACTCTCATTGGATAGTTGGTAAAGACTACCTGAAGTATATAGAATGTGCTGGGTGGATAACCTCCAGGCATCCGTGTGCTGTGGTTGGGGAGGAAGTGTGGAGACTGAATGAAAGATGAGTACCGAAATCCATCTCCCACAGAGCAAGGCTGGCCTGGACCAGCAAGGCTGGAAGTGCAGAGAGCAACACCAGAAAGGAGGATGCCACTGCATTCCACTCCGGGACGGCAACTGAGTCACGTCCAGAAGTATCAGCTGCTCTGTGAAGACTCCCCCTCACAGCATCAGGATGCCGCAGAGGAATTGCATCCAGAGCCACTCAAGTCTGGAGAAAGCAAAGCAAAGCCATGAGCATCACAATTGATAAAATCAAAAGCATGGGCCCAGGGAGATACACAGAAAGGTTCTCATTTCCCTGGACAGTCAGAAGTGAAGAAGAAGGAGGAGGAGGAGGAGGAGGAGGAGGAGGAGGAGGAGGAGGAGGAGGAGGAGGAGAAAGGAAAGGAAAGAAAGAAAGAAAGAAAGACAAGAAGAAAGAAAAAAGAAAGAAAGAAGAGAAAAGAGAAAGAAAGAGAAAAAAGAAAGAAAGAAAGAAAAGAAAGAAAGAAAGAAAGAAAGAAAGAAGGCAAGCAAAGGGGTTCCTTCTGCCCCCTGGTGGCTTTTGGGAGAACTACTGTGTACCCAGTGTCAATTCAGTCAAGATCTCTAAACAATGAAGATGGCAGAAAGCCTTCTCTCTCGAAACCGCCCATCCCATTGAGGTTGGAAGACTTTGCTCCTCTCTGCTGGACAGTGGCAGAGTAAGGCTCCAGCTCAGCTCCCATGGGGAGCTAGCATGGTGGCCAGCATGTGCCCTGTGCACAGAGCATTGGTGCCAGTGCCGATGGCCTGCTGCCCCAGAGGCTGGATGCCCAGCTCAGCTTGTAGCTGACTTCACATGGACTGAGGTTACAGCGAACTGCTTTTAAATACAGAAGTAGCCTTTGGGGACACCAGTTACAAACCCATTTCCCCCCTGCCCCCCAGGATCATCCTGTACCTCTCTCTCCTGCCCGCTTAAACAGCGTGTTATGGCACTACACAACGACACTCCTCCGTTCCAAAAAGTGTGTGTCTGGTTTCCTGACCTATTTAGTAGCGCTCTCAGCTAACCCGGGTGGCTCGGGGAAACGCTAATTTTAAGCTGCAGTGCCTGCTCCAGAAACTGCCTGTACGCAGACGGACAATACAGGAGAAGAAGGAAGAAAGAAAGACCAGTCGGGGGCAAGTTGGAAACAGTTGCAGGCATTTTCAGTTCAAGTATAGCAACCTGCTGAGCAAGGCAATCCCACAGCCCATGAAATGGAGCTGATTTTCCAGACAGCCTGTTGGCTAGTTTTGTCGCCAATAAAACAAACAAAATATATGCATAACTGTATGAGGCTTCAAGCTCGTTTTATCCATCCTCTGCCCCCCCCACTACTCCCCCCCCCCCGTCCATTATGCCACAGGGATCCAGAACGAACAAGGTACCCCTAAAGGAAGGCTCTGCCCAGGCTCCTGTGAATAATTGTTTATGCATGTTCTATTAGGGAAAGACAGCTATCAGTAAAGGCTTACCATTCGAACACCAGACTGCTCTTTGTGAAGGACCACTTGAAATGGATCCTAATTACATGGTCTCCAAGACCTGTTTCAGTCTCGTGAACTTGCAGATAACTGTAATTATCTAGTAACAGAAGAAGCTTCTTATTTCTTAAATGACTCTGAGTGGCAATATTTAAATGGCACTGGGTGTTTCTTAGGTTAAGATGAATGCATTTTAACCATTTTCCAGACAGCTCAGCAATGTTCACGATCTGATTAGCTTTAAAGGACCACGTGCTCAAGGGCTGTTTGAAATGGTTAAGGCCCCAATCATTGCAATAATGACAGGGTTTACAGTTTCTTTTCTTTCTTTCATTCTTTTTTTTTTTTTTTTTTAATGAAACAGTTGGAAAAATGGGTCAGTGGTGGCTCAGAGTACATGCTGCTTTTGCAGAAGACCTGGGTTCACTCCTCATCACCCACATTTGGTGGCCCACAGGCAGCTGGCACCCTTAACGCCAGTTCCAAGAGACCCAACACCCTCTCCTGGCTTCTATGGGCACTGCACGCACAAGGCGGAACTCTACACTCAATGCACACACAGATAGATGCTCATCAAAGAAACCAAAAATGTAAAAAGACTTCATTTAGGGGCTAAGGGATGTAGCGCAGTTAGAGTGCTTACCTTGCACACACAAAACCCCGGATTTGATCACCAGCATAAACCAGATGAGGTGTACACAACCGAAGCCCCACCCCTGGGGATGTAGAAGGAGAATCAAAAGGTCAAGGCTAGCCTTCTTGGCTGCATATCAAGTTCAAGGCCAGCCTGGGCTACAAGAGACACAACCTCAAAAAAAAAAAAAAAGTTGTTGTTGTTGTTTTTTAAAGAGAGAGGAACTAGAGTGATGTCTCACTGGTTAAGACCAGGGTTCAATTCCCAACACCTACATGGCAGCTCACAAATGTGTTATGCCAGTCCTAGGGGATCTAATTGCCCACTTCCAACTTCAGGGAACACCAGACGTGTGTGTGGGTGTGTGTGTGTGTGTGTGTGTCTATCACCCATATACATAAAATAAAAATAAATGAATCTTTTTTGGGGAGTGAAATGGCTCAGTAAAAGGCACTTGCCACCAGGCCTGATGACCTGAGTGTGATCCCCCAAGACCCACATGGTAGAAGGAGAGCACTCACTACTGCAAGTTGGCCTCTTCTGATACTTTTCTAAAGGACTTTTATTAAGGAGACTAAGAACCCACAAAAGGGAACCCTGAATGCCCCAGTAACACAGCCATGTTCTACTAAAGACATTTTATTAGAGTGTGAGAGAAAAAAATAAAAACCCAATAGCATAAACAAGTTGCAGGAGAAGCATGGAGAAAAGTCACAAAGTCAGGCCTGTTTGAATTAGGGCCCACGACAACAGGCAAGTCCAGCAGTAGAGATGCATAGTGGAAGAGGAGGCTTCAGAGAAAGATCGAGACTGCCCAAAGGACCAGAGACAGAGAAACCGGTTACTAAGAAAAGGAAAGCCCTCTGCGGTAGACTGAATAGGTTTGGCCCCTATAGGTTCATATGTGTGAATGCTTGGCCATGGGGAGTGGCACTGTTAGGAGGTGTGGCCTTATTGGAGGAGGTGTGGCCTTGAAGAAAAGTGTGTCACTGTGTAGGTGGGCTTTGAGGTCTCCTAAGCTCAGGCTCCATCCAGTGTGAAAGATAGTCTCTTCCTGGCTGCCTGCAAAAGACAGACCCCTTCTGCTGCCTGTGGATCAAGATATAGAACTCTTGGCTCCTCCAGCACCACGTTTGCCTGTACACCGCCATGCTTTCTCCTGTGATGATAATGAACTAATAAGACTCTGAACCTGTAGGCCATCCCCAATTAAAAGTTTTCCTTTCCAAGAGTTGCCTTGGTCATGGTGTCTCTTCACAGCAATGGAGAGCCAAATGAAGGCAACTCCCAAGAAAGCAGTGGGCTAAAGGCCCCAAAGGCACTGGGCCACCGGGCACATGACGCTTCGTAGACGTATTTCAGCACACACTCTTCCCCGCCACCCCACCCCATCCCCCACCCCATGTGCACAGAGCGTGCACCTGTGCGCAGGCTCTGCTCACTAGATGAAGGCCAGGTGTGGAGGAGTTTCAACCATGTTCTGCAAAAAAGCCTGAGCATGCTCTGATTTTTTTAATCTGAAGTGTTAATTCTCAGAATTAACACTTATAAGATTTATTTATTTATTTATTGTTCTGTATACAGTGTTCTGCCTGCATGTACACCTGCAGGCCAGAAGAGGGCATCAGATCCCATTATAGATGGTTGTGAGGCACCATGTGGTTGCTGGGAATTGAACTCAGGACCTCTGGAAGAGTAGTCAGTGCTCTTAACTTCTGAGCCATCTCTGCAGCCCGCATGCTCTGATTGTTACATGAAGCCCTGGCTGTCCTGGAACTCACTTTGTAGACCAGGCTGGCCTTGAACCCACAGAGAACCGTCTACCTCTACCTTCAGAGTGTTGGGATTACAGGCATGTGCCACTGCCAAGCTGCCGCCGCCACCGCCACCACCACCACCAGTGCCCAGCTCAAACAGCTGTATTTTAATGTTTCTTTTTTTAATGTTATTCCATTTTTATTTACTTAGTGTGTTTGCATGTATATGTCCACATGTGTCACAGTGTACATGTGGAGATCAGAGGACTTTGCAGGAGGGAGCTCTCTCCTTCCCTCATGTGTGTCCCAGGAAACAAATTCTGGCCACCAGGCTTGGAAGCAAGAGCCTTTCTGTGCTGAGCAAATCACCGGACAAGGCCCCCGTGCTACTCTTGATGTGGCTTTTCCAGTATTCTCCTGCCATGGTCAGAAGGCTACGGCAGGTCTGCCCAACCTCTCTACCCACGGGAGTCCACAGTATCATGAACAGCAGAGTGGCGTTGATGCTTGTCTTACATACAGCGGTGAGCTACACTCACAGTCCTTTGGGTAAAAGCATTCTGTGAGCTTTAGTGTACACATTTTAGTTACTAAAAGACCATTTTGTTTTCGTGTGTGTGTGTGTGTGTGTGTGTGCGCGCGCGCGTGCGTGTGTGTGTGTGTGTGTGTGTACAGAGGCACCTCAGGTGTGCCTTCCTCAATTACTATCCACTTTATGTTTTGAGACAAGATCTCTCACTCGCCTAAACTCACCACCAAGCCAACAAGTCCAGGGATCCTGTCTACAGCAGCACAGGTGTGTGTGATGCTTGTGTGCACTTCACCGATTGAGCCATGTTCTTAGCCCCTCTCTTTGAGATGGTCAGTGTTCCACATGGTGCCACAGCAGATAAGCACTCTACAGATGCAAGGTCCACAATTCACCAGGTACTGATCACACCTTAAGGGAAGAATCTCGGGTAATAGGAAAACACACACACACACACACTGAAAACAAAAACCATCCACTTTTATAACCAAGCTAATGGCTCTCCAGACTTTCCTTCTAAGCCAGACTCCTTTATTTCACAGCTTTCTCAGCGTAAAGTAAGTTATCAGAAGCATTACTTCCGGCGTAGCCACTAGCTGCTGTAGAAGCTGAAACCTCAGCCACAGTCTCAGCCACCCTCCGGTTATTTTGCTTGCCTTCTTTTTCAGGGTTTTTTTTTTTTTTTTTTTCAGTCTTCTGAGACAGGGTTTCTCTGTGTAACAGCCCTGGCTGTCCTAGTCTCGCTTTGTAGACCAGACTGGCCTTGAACTCACAGAGATCTGCCTGCCTCTGCCTCACAAGCGCTAGGATTAAAGGTGTGCGCCACCACGCCCGGCTTTTGCTGGCCTTCTTACTCTGAAAGACACCACCACAGAACTCTCAGGAACAAAGATGGAATCCCTCACACAGCACCGCCAGCCCTCACCTCTGGTTGCTCCTAGCAAATTCCCACCATCAACAGCTCTGCTCAAGGGAACTACAAAGGACTTCTGGCAAAGTCAAGTCAGCCCTTGTATCCAAATAGCATGCTCCCACAGAAACTCCCTAAGATCTGTGTGTTGAGGACATCAATGCGGTTTGGGTTAGAAGCAGACTGCGCTAGTCATCAGTAAAAGGAGGCTGGGAAGACTGACCAGTATAGTGTGTTTGCTATGCAAGCAGAAGGGAGCTGGCTGAGTTTAAATCCCCAGGAAGCAGGTACAAAGTACAGCGTGGTTGTATGCTCTTGTAATGCCAGTGTTGTTGGGGTGAGACAGGAGGATGCCTAGGATTTGCTGGTCACCAAAAAATAAAATACAATAAAGGGTTTTTTTTGTTTGTTTGTCTTTTTAAAGGCAGAGCCGCACCCCTCCCATGCCTCCTTCTGGGTGGGCTGACTGATGAGCACCCGGCAGTTGCATATTCAACAGTTCAGAGGGAAGAGGGGTCCCATGAGCACTTTCCCACCTCTCTTCTGCAAAGTCAGGCCTCTAGATTTGGAGGCAAACTCTTTAGGGGAGATTCATGAAAGTAATTTTGTTGCTATATATTATCACAGAGCTTTGGGTAAATTTACAAAGACGTTTTCTATTTGATTAAAATAAACACATCTAAAATCCTGGAAGGAAATGTAAGACAAAGCATTCATTTAATTAATTTTTAAAAAATGTATAAACATGTGTTGTTTATGTGTGGGCTTGTGCAAGTGTGCAGATGCCCTCAGAGTCCAGAAAGGGCATTGAATGTCCTGGAGTTCACACGAGTGCTGGAAATTGAACAAGATAAAACATTTTAAAGTGGAAATACACTAGGAGGACCACATAAACGTGTTGAGTAATTGAAGGCTTTCTTTAAAGAAGCCCTATTCCATCTCTGTGTATTGCTCCACTGTAAATCCTGATACAGCTGTGATGCCAGGGAAGGGAGCCAATCACAGGGTGTCCAGAAACTCCAGGTTCACACACAGTGTGGCCGTGACCCTGCCTAGCTCCTGGTGCAGTGAGAGAGCCTGTCTCAACCGGTGGAAAGGGAATGACAATAAATAAAGCACCCAATATCATCTTCTGGCCTCCGAATACCAACACATGCACACGGTGGACAGGCACATGGACTCGTGTGTGTGTGTGTGTGTGTGTGTGTGTGTGTGTGTGTGTGTGTGTAACTTAGATGCTGTTTTTCTTATTTCATGGCCAAATAGCTCCCTTAGTCGAGCAGTGCTGTTCAGGCATACCAAGTCGTGCGACAACAAAGTGTGGTGAATTGGAACTCATGAAGAATTCATGAGTTCTCATTTAACGCTAATTTTTCTTTTTTTAAAGGCCTACGTTAAATGATTTAAAACCCCTGGCTCAGACTGACAAGCACAAAAATTAAAGTTCAGAGAAAATTCGATCTCAAACCACGCAAATTATACAAGAGGACGTTTATGCCCTTTCTTGCAGTGAATGCCTCAAGCCTGCCACGTTAAAATAAAAATTTAAAGCTATTTTCTCATACTTCATTTAATCAAACTTTAATGGCCCTTTGATCTTTAAACAAGAAAACATTTGTGCTAGTCACAAAGAGTCTGCATTATGTGTGCCAGACAAGTGAAGGATGCCTCTGTCTCTGTGGAAGATACAACACTCCCTCCCCAGTGTCATCACAAACGTCTTGTCACAGTGGGGTTAGCTAAGCCCATGTTGGAAACTTTTACTTGGCCTTGACTCTTCAAATTGCAAATGAAGAGATATGTTGAGAGAACCAAGCTATTTTGAAGCTCTAAAACAAAACAAAACAAAAACCAATTGTCTTGAGGTAGCAAGATGGCTCAGTGGTTAGACTTGCTTGCTATGGTTAGACTAGGTTGCTTCATGACCTGAGTTCAAGCCCAGGACCTGTGTAAAAGAGGCAGATGTGGAGGTACACATCTGTAATTCCAGTACTCCCAAAGAAAGATGGAGAGTGGAGATTCCAGGCATGCTCAAAGCCTGAGGACTGGGGCTGGAGAGATGGCTCAGAGGTTAAGAGCACTGTCAGCTCTTCCAAAGGTCCTGAGTTCAATTCCCAACAACCACATGGTGGCTCACAACCATTTATAATGAGATCTGGTGCCCTCTTCTGGTGTGAAGATATACATGCAGGCAGAACACTATATATATGTAATAAATAAATAAATCTTTTTTTTTTTTTTTTTTGCGGGGGCGGGGGCCTGAGGACTAACTAGCCTCAAATACTCAGCAGCACAGAAACAAAGACTCTGCCTCACAAACAAGGTGGAAAGATTGGCTGGACTCCCAAAAAGTTTTCTTCTGACCTCCACACCATGGCACATGCGCCTAAACTCAGGTGCGTGTTCACTCTCTTCTTGTGTGCTCACTTTCACACACCCCCCTCTCTCTCTCTCACATAAAAAATTAAAAAAAAAAAAAAATATATATATATATATACTTGTAATTTGACCCAACTGCCACCCTCAACCCTGCACCAGGCCACAGGAGGTGCCATTGTGATGAGCAGATATGTGATGAAGAGATGGGAAAGATGGAGGAAACAACGGAGACATGGGAGGGAAGGCAGAGCCAAGCAGTTCATACACTGCGGAGAGGTGGAACTGGAGATGGGATGTTGGTAAGGAATGGACTGATAGGAGAGGCCTGTGCAACAACCTGAGGCCATGGTGACGCCCAGGCTCTGGCTGCCATCAAGGGCCCTATCTGGGCCTGTGGCCCTAACTGGGGTCTGCATTGATGTCTGTGGCCTGCATTGCCAGTAAAGGACATTTGGATGTCCATGGTCTGGGTTGCTGCCTAAGACCATGTTGACGTAGGAGCACTGTGCTGAGCTAGCCCTTCCCCTCACTGGTCACCACAGGCTTCAACCCTGGCCTGGGTAGCACAGGAGGACTGCGTCTGGTGGTGTGGGTACAGGAAGACTGGTCCTAAGGGTGTGAGCATGGGAGAGCTGGCCTATGCTGTTAGTGCAGGAGAGTTGGCCTCACATCTTACTGATTGCAGCACTTGGAAGAGCTAGCCCGGCCCCTCAACCTGGGCAATACAGAAAAGTTGGCCCTGTTGGCAAAGGTGCAGGAGTCTGGCAGGCTAACAACTCAGTTACCACCCAAGCCCAGATACTGGGCTTTGAGCTGGCCCACCCCAACACCTACTGAACAACTACTGAGTCTCGGTGAGGGTCCAATATTGATGGAATTGCAGAAGTCAAAAGCCTTGATCCAGACCAATGACTCATTGCAAAGAACATTTGCAAGTAAGCTATTTGGACAAAAGAGTATACTGTGGGACACACCATGACACATTGTCGCTTCAACAGTGAAATGATTTTTTAAGTTTTTGTGGGAGAAGTTACAAGGGTGAAGGGCAGATATGGAAGAAGTGGGCAGTGAGTGGGATTGGGGGTGCACGATGTGAAATTCACAAAGAATCAATTTTTTAAAAAATTTAAACCTTGTAATTTGGGAAGCAATATTATTTGGCAAGTTTACCTCTTGATCTCATTGAGATAGTCAACACAACAGTTTGTGAATAGAAAACATTGTAGCAGGTGACTAGATAGAAAAGTACAAATCCACTCAGGTTAAATCTCAGTACAGCACACAAAGCGCAGGCTCAACTACAGTGTCATGGCTACTTATTCATTTCTGTCATATCCAATTAAAGCCCTTTGGTTTTGAATGAATCAGCAATTCAGAACCTTAATGTTTTAAAACAAACTTAAGCCTTTATATTACAGCATCTTGTTGGAATTTTAGAGGTATTCAAACCTTAGAACCATAGTATAATTATCTCATAGAAAGAGCAATGAGAAGAGAGACAATGATTTTTCAAAGCTTAATTTCTGAAGCCCCTGGTAAAGAGGCAAAGGAGGTTGGGGAATGGGTGTGTGTGTGTGTGTGTGAAAATAATCCTAACAGGCTTCAGTTTGGTCTGTTGTAGCAATACCCAGATTGGAGGCTAAAAAGAACAGTAATTCATTCCTGAGTTCTGGAGGAACTTCTTGGGAAGCTCAAAATCAAGGTGCTAAGAGACTTGCTGTCTGATGAGAACATGCCATCTAGTCACAGATCCTGGCTCGCTTTACCTTCCAGTGATGGGAGAGACACGGCTTTACAAGGGACTAGATAAACTTAACAGGAGCTCTGCCCTTGTGATCTGATGACGTGCCATGGGCCTTACCTTCTAAGCCAGCACAGTGAAGCTAAGGGTTTCAATACTGTATAGAAGTCCCAGAGGGACATGGATTGTCTAAGCCCCCAATACTGCAAAGGGTGGGTAAAGGAGGGTAATAAGATGGATATACTCACAATACGTTACACACACACACACACACACACACACACACACACACACACACACACACACTCACTCAATGAATACATATTTTAGAGGCTTTTATTTCACTTAGGTCATTTGATGCCGTGAGAAGAACTACAGTGCTGACATGAATTACATGTTGATAACCTCACAACAAGCAAGCCGGGAGGTGGCCTTCCTCTTTGTGGAGCTCAGGGGTAGAATGCTTGCCTGGTATGTGCACGGTTTGATCCCCAGGACTACACGGATGAAGAATGTTCCTTTTAAATTGCTTATCTTGTCTGAATAATGTGTATGGAAGGCTATTTTACATTCTAAAAACCAAACTTGATTTTTCTTAAAAAGGAAACATAACAAATAAATAATAGTTAATAACAAAAAACCTGGTAATGCTGCTAATTACGCACAAAGATGGCTCAGGGTCACAGCCTTCTTCCCATAAGTACACACTGGGACGCACTATGCAAGCATTAGAGCAAATACACATGGGAATGCTATGCAAACAATAAGACCATTGTAAGATAATAAAAAAAAAGCTGAAAAAGCACGACACCATATTTATGGTGTGATTTCACTTTTCTTTAAAAATAAAAAGTATATGTTTAAGCACATAGATGTATACATGTACGTACACACACACACACACACACACACACACACACACACACACACACACACATACATACACACAGTAGAAAATGAGTTTGAAAGAATAAATACCAAAATGTGAACAGTAGAAAGTGATGGGAAGTGATTTTCTTACTTGGAACTCGGAACTCACTCTGGAGCCCAGGCTGGCCTCAAACTCAGAGATCTACCTACCTCTGCCTCCTGAGTGCTAGGGTTACAGACAATGTGCCACCACACCCAGGAAACACCGTCACTTTTAAATCAGAAAAATAATAAAACCATAACCATTTTGTCTGGACAGAAATTACCTAATTTTTGGGAAAATAAGGTTCATTTTATCATCAATTTACCAGGATCCTCTTTATCACAGGGAAAGGCAAAACACTAGTAAATATATCCCACCAATAGACTGTGAATTAAATATTCTGCGGTCTTATATTTTTGGAAATATCTCTGTAAACTTTAGAAAATCCCTCAGGATTAAAAAAAAAGTTCATGCTAATTTCACAGAAATTCTACACATTTTGTTTAAATTAAGGTTTATTTTATTCCTTAAAGAGGAAGTCACCCATACTCTGACATAATCAAATGGTCTATGGTTCATCACCGACAATTAAATTTTATAATTCATATAGCCAACATTTTCTCTATATTCACTACAGTGCAATGTGTTAAAGAGTGTGTGTGTGTGTGTGTGTGTGTGTGTGTGTGTGTGTATTTTGAAACAGGGTCTCATTTATCCTAAGATGGCCTCAAACTTGTAGCTGTAGATGACTTTGAAAGATATGCCTAGGATTACAGGCATATATGGTGCTGGGCCTACATATTATTAATGAATAACAAGAACCACTACAGATAGAAACAGCTTTATTTTTTTATTTTTATTTTGGGGTTTTTTACAAGAGCAAAAATATCCAATACAATCAAACTTATTTTGCCTTATAGTCAGTGATTTCCTTAGGAAAGGAACACACATTTGAATAACTTGTAATTCAAACATATCAAGTTCCCCATTCATTTCCTTCTTTTATTTTAAGTCAGCTACAGTAGATTCATTTTAGTTAAGTATTCATATTCTCTCTCACCTTTATTCATATTGAAACAATACAATATTTATAAACTAAACTATTTGTTGTTCAGAAAGCTGGCAAGGTTCTTCTACATAATAATTTTGATATGCTAAGAAACCACACAAAACCTGCATTTGCAAATGGTAAAAATAAGATTGACTACTTAAAAGATAATATAAACAATAATTTCTTTTATCTAAATAATTTCAATTGAGTGAATATATTCATCTCATAATATAGCCTCTATCTTAAAATATAAAAAGTGCTCAGGTGACCTGTAATAAAAATAACAGAAGTCTCAAGATAACTGAAAATAATTTAAATAAAGATGGTACACTAAGAATCAAAATGACACCTGTGTTGTCAGGCATGGAGGGAGGTGTGAAACTACCTCAACTTAGAAGAAGGACCAAAGCAAGATGGAACACAAACAGCAACCTGCCTGGAGAAGACAGTGTCTCTGAAAGGTTTCATCGTGTGTCTCCACCCCCTGCCCCTCCCCCCAAGACAGTGCCTCACTGTGTAGCCAGTTAGCCAAGTTGGCTGTCCTGGACTCACTTTGTAGACCAGGCTGGCCTCAAACTTATAGAGATCTGATGAAAGCCACTGACACAGAATCAGGTATCTCAGTTAGACTTTGCAAAATTGGGATACTTTCCTTGACCGTCCTGTCCTGGCTGGGGTAGACACTCACTCAAGAGCTCAAAACGTAAGCAAACATCTTTTTGTAACCCATGCATAGAGGTTAGTCCACCTCCTTTTAGAAAGGGTCTCTCAGGAGCTTGATGCTCACTCAGCGGGTAGGCCGCTGGCCAGTGGGCCCTAGGGGCATTCCTCTACTGACACACACTGGCAGACCCAGCATGTTATACAGGTCCTAGAGACCTGAACTCGGGCCCTCAAGCTTTGCCAGGCAGGCACCGAGGTAACTGAGCCTCAGCCTCATCTAAGTACGCATCTTTGACAACATCTAGATCCCTACGATGTTATACTATTTAAAAAGATATTGAAGGGGGGGGGGGTGGGAGGGAGGGGACAAGAATGCAGTAACTAAGCTGAAAAATTTTCATGCCCAAGTTGCTCTGAAGTGTCACTGGAACCACCCTAGGGCAGGCTCATCAATTAAGAAACAGGAACAGTGAGCCATTCTTCTCTACTCTGCAGGAGCTTACTACTGGAATAAGTTTTGTAAAAAGAAATGAAGTACCGCTACTTTCACTGTAGGGGAGGGTGCTCTAGACAGTTCTAAGCTGGCTCTCTTAAATGTCCTCAGGAGACAATTTCATAGGCCACAGCTCCAGAATAACGTAGGGCCTTGGCAAGCAGAAAATGGCTATCTTCCGCCTCCATCCCTGGTAGCAAAGAACATTGTCACAAAGGCGTTCACACCCCCACCACCATATTAGTTTATGTGAATGTTGTAATTTTTAAAATCTTTTATTGTCCTAACTAGCTAAAGATTACTATTAAATCTTTTACTGAAGTTCACTGTAGTGCATTTGGGTAAGTTTAAAATGAGTACTGGGACTCAAACTAAGTGTTACAATACGGCTGTAAGTATACCAGTCAACAGAAGAAAGAAGAATGGGGCTGAAAGGACTGGCTGGCCAAGCAGGCAGCAGCAGGAGGGAGGGGCGAGCTGAGAATGAGTGCAAACAAAGAGGAAATGGGTTCGTCCAGATCCCAACACACTTGAGAGCAGCCTCGCCTCGGCCATGACTCGCATGTCACCTCGACAGCAGGCATTTAGTGACCAGGCACAAGGCCCAACAGCACAAGAGTGAAAGAGTGGCTGGCCTCCATGTTGAAGTACCAATGGCAGCGCCTAGTCTCTGAAAAGGAATGCAGAGGCTGCAGACCCCACAGCTCCGCTATGGCTTGTGCACAGCTGCAGGACTGGCTGAGTACTAACCACTTCTGTCCCTCACCACAGAAGAGCATCCTGAGTCCAGAGACTGGAAAGCAGGAACCTAATTTCTTTGGATAAGCCTCAGATCAAGCAAGAGCTACTATGTTTCCTTAAAGCGTTATTTCTTAGATTTGTAGAAATAGAGCAAACACCACTCAGTTCACTGCATATTTTATCATCCAAACTGACATAACTCTGGGGCACAGGGGAACACTAGCAACAGGTAACACAATTATGCCAAAAACACAGACATAAGCAGGACCATCCTGGACAGACATCCAGAGTGAACACCTCATGTTCACAATGCTTGCACTTCCTTTTCAGGTTGTGTATTAATGACACTGGCAGAATTTAATATCAAACAGAGTAACAGAGTTTCGGTTTGTGGGGAAGGCACATTTCCTGGTGATGGAACGTGCTCTTCACCTTTGACCCCACCTAAATTTCTCAGCATAAGCTAATGTCTTGCATGGCCCTCACCCTTCCTAATGCTGCGATCCCTTAATAAAGTTCCTCAGGTTGTGGTGACCCCCTCGGCCATAAAATTATTTTGTTGCTACTTCAGACCTGTAATTTTGCTGCTGTTATGAACTGTAAGGAATCAGATATGCAGATCCACAGGTTGAAAACCACTGGTCTAAAGCTAACAGTCTGTGTTAGAATTTCTCCAAGACAAAAACAGTAACTGTGAGGAAATTACTTTGATTCACTTCTTCACTTTCCTTCCCAAAATATTTACTGGAGACATTTTAGCACACTTTGCTCCAGAAGCAGGCTCCAAAAGAACAGGTCCCGATTAAAGGACTAGATCATAAGAGTATTTTAAAATCTTTATATAGACCACAAGATTCCCATAAATACAATACCACAAAATATTATTTAAAAGCTCTATGAATGTACTTGGTGAAAGGCTACAGGAGCCAAGCCAGAGGCAGGACTGTGGCAGGAGAGCCTGGGCGGGTGCTGGGCGGTGGCGCAGTCCTTCAGTTTCTGAACAGCAGCATCCTCTCCGAGCACTTCTGCCCCACAAGGTTTGCATACTCCAGCACAACAGGCTCCTCATTTGGGTCATCTTGCTGGTTCTTAAAAACCCCAAAAGGCATGGCCGATCGTTTGTAAAATACCCGTACTCGGTCAAGGTTCTTACAACGTCCTTCATCCTCTGAAAAGAAACAAATACGGGTCAAAGACCGTCCTATATCAAAGTCATGCACAACCTAATATTGAAGTGTGTGTCCTGAAACATGGCGGAGCCGCAGGTCCTCTTGTGCAGTGTGCTGGTGAGCATGCTCATAAGAATGAACGGGAGGCTCTCAGTCAGAGGCGCTAGGCATTCCCTAGTTTGCTAGCCAAAGCAAAGAACTACACTCAGCTGAAAAGCACTCTACCAAGCTCTACCTTCCTGATTTTCTGAAGTGCAGTGGCATCTACAATGCTCCAGAACTTTCCGAGTCTGCAGTAAGTCTCTGGTGCCTCTTTAGCTAGCATGCTGCCTGAGGCATTGGCTCTGCATGGAAACTTATGGCCAACTTAGCAGGCATAAGGAGGCCTGGCATTGGGTACTCCTGCTCTTTACAGAGGGCAAAGGGCAGATTCTCAGCTTCCACAGAAGACACCACATGCAACCACCTAGAACTGGGTGTGGCCTCACAACTGAGTTCTGGTCAGCACAAGTAGTGCTCTCTAAGATTGCAGGAGCCTTTGAGAGAGAACAAGCTCACCTGTACCTTCCTTTAACCTGTACCTGGACCAGCACAAAGGCAGGAGCCCTAACTTCTACCTTGGAGCTTCAAGGTAGGAGCTTGCCTTTGGTTTAGTGAAAAACAAAAGACTCAACAGGGACAACCACTGACTTCATGGAACAAACTGCCATTCCACCTGAGCTGCCTATGCCTAGATATTTACATAAAATAATGTTTAAGCCAACATTACTCTAGATTCCTAGTACCGGAATCATTTCTAGTTCTAACCCAGAGAGTAGTGTGACATATATCCATTAACATGACTTACATTTAAACCACCGAGCCATGCTACCTATAGCCTGACTTCACACTGCAATCAGTGGAGGAGGATTTTAGGAGTCCCAAACATCTTGGAATTCTTTTGCAGAAATCCCAAGTAAAAACTGGTCTGAAAGAACCTTGAACACCAGGGTTTTCTTAAGTATTTAAGTCCTAAGAGCAGGGCAACAGTCACAGAAATGCTTCTGTATACATATGCTTACAACGGTGTCTGGAAATCACACATCTCAAAAGTTTACCAGTGAGGAACTGTTCGGTTAAGGACAGCAGGACAGGGGAGAACTAAGGCACAACTCAGTCATTGGCTGGGCAGTGGTGGCGCACGCCTTTAGTCCCAGCACTCAGGAGGCAGAGACAGGTGGATCTCTGTGAGTTCTAGGCCAGCCTGGTCTACATACAATGCGAATCCAGGACAGCCAAGGCTACACAGAGAAACCCTGTCTTGAAAACAAACAAAACCCCCAGTCACTGCTCTTTCAGCCTGAAGCCCAGGTAGCAGGAGTCCCTGATTCAAAATACTCGGGATGAGCCGAGTGTGGTGGAGCACACCTGAGATCTGGCACTTGGGAGGTAGAGGCAGGAGGATCATAAGCTAGTTCAAGGCCACCCTGGCTACACAGAGAGTTCTAAGCCAGTCTGGGCTACACAGCAAGACTCTTCCAAAAAACAACCCAAACAAACAAATGCCTACACACGACAGCTTCCAATAGTGGATTTTAGAACATTTGCATACTTGCAAATAGACCAGGAAAGGAACCAAGGCCGAAGCGTGAAACTCACTATGCTTTCTTTTCTTTTTAATATCTCTGTAATTACCTTTTATTTAAAACAGATTATTCTGACATTGTGACTGACTTTTCAGTTGTGCACAGAAGAACTTTATGGCTCCGCTTACCATTTATGCCAAAGAAACTCGTGTCTTTTTAACTAGCAATTCATATTTAGTATTGTTCACAGAAAGACGTTTGCTCACTATGCTTTCTTACTCACTAAAACCAGACCCAGCACATCTTATACAATGTAAGCGTGGCTGTGACCTACCATATACGGCTGGAGATGGAATCTGTAACTAAGGCACAAATATTCAAAGCTTCTTCTTTCTCAGAAGCTGTTGCTCTAAAGCAGGATCATATTCAGAATTCACTGCAGATCAACTTGGGAGTGCCAATGGACCGTCTGCCCAAATGCACACGAGAGCGGAAAGCCCATGCAGCCTCAGACTCCAGGCCTGCCTACAGGTCTGGGGCAGAGCATCCACCTGTCTGTAGGGCTGCATGGCCTGTAGTTTATCATCATCCTCACAGAAGGCAGAATTATTTGTTTTTTAAGATTTATTTATTTAATGTGTTTAAATGCTCTGTCTGAAGTGTGTGTGTGTACCACCTGTGCCAAATCCCCAGGATCTGGAATTTATGGATGGTGGCGAGCCACCCTGTGGGGGCCGGGAATCAAATTGGAGTGCTCTGCAAGAGCAACAAGCACTGTTTTGTTTTGTTTTGTTTCCAGGGCTGAGGACCGAACCCAGGGCCTTACGCGCTCTACCACTGAGCTAAATCCCCAAGCCCACAACAAGTACTTTTAACTGCTGAGTCCTCTTTCCAGCCCCAGACTCACTCTTAGTACATCCTATCTAGTGAATACTAAGCCCAATTTAAATTTAAACAACAAAAATCCTATCTAAGATACTGCAAACACTAAAATTAAACTTATTTACCAAAAGGGTAAGATGCATTTTTAAAAATCCTTTCATAATCATCTTGTAGTGGTTGCCATATAAATATGACATCAGTGCTTACAGACAAAACTCTACAGCCCTAAACCAATAAGGCACAAAGGTCTTTCCTTGGTGGCACCTAAAGAGATCAAAGAACTATTGTTTGGCTATGGGTCTCTGTATCTGCTTCTATCAGCTGCTGGAGAAGCCTCTCAGAGGCATTTATGCTAGATTACTGTGTGCAAGCACAGCAGAATATCATTAATAGTGTCAGAGATTGGCTCTCTCCCATGGGGTGAGTCTCAAATTGGGCCAAACAATAGGCAGAATTTAGGGAGTTTTGTGGATGAGTAGGAGGAAAAATTAAGAGAGCTGGAGGGTCAAGTACACTACAAGAAGTCCTACAAAGTCAACTAACCTAAACCCATGGGGCCTCACAGAGACTGAACCACCAACCAAAGAGCATGCATGGGCTGGACCTAGACCTCCTACATATACGTAGCACATGTGCAGCTTGGTCATCACGTGGATCCCCTAACAACAGGAGAGGGGACTGTCTGTGACTCTGTTGCCTCCCTCTGGATCCCTTTCACCTAGCTGGGCTGCCTTGTTTGGTCTCAGTGGGAGAAGCTGCTTAGTCCTGCTGTGACTTGAGGTGCCAGGGTGGGTTAGTACCATTAGGGCCCTCCTCTTCTCTGAGAAGAAGGGGAGGGAGGACTGGGGGGAGCGGGGAGTGTGAAGGTGGGACTGGGAGGAGAGGAGGGAGGCTGGGGTCAGGCTGTAAAGTGATAAAATAAATTAAAATAAAATAAAATGAAGCCAGGCATGGTGGTGCACGCCTGTAATCTCAGAACTCAGGGAGGCAGAGGCAGGTGGATCTCCGTGAGTTTGAAGCCAACCTGGTCTACAAAACTAGAGATGGTTGTCACTGCACCTGAAGAAGGCTGCCAGCTTACTGAGATGTTGTAGAAATACATCCCAATAAGAACTTCATGGTGGGAATTCTGCCCTGTCAGAGAAGGCCTTATTCCTTTACTCAGGAACAGCTTGGAAGAGCCATTTATCACGAGAGCACGTGGTTTTAGAATCATCTCCCCATTCAGTAGTAATAAACCAGTCATCTGAAATGCCAGAAGCTCTTGGACTTTTGTTTTACTTTCTGTTGTGGTGGTGCTGAGGACTGAACCCAAGGTCTTGTACAAGCTAAGCAAGTGCCTGTCAGACATTGCGGCTCTTTACTATTGCAAGTAACAATGCACTAATTCCAACACCAGCTCATCAGATGATGCCAAGACTTGATATGAATACTTATCAACATGTTAATCTACTGAAATAAAAATTGGTTTCTTAATAGTCCCATTATCATACTCCATAAAAAAAGAAGGCACTGTAACACTAGTGCACATGCCTGCATCTTATCAGACTTTTGACAACCTTTCTTCAGTTTTGGGTTGTTTGTTTGTTTACTTTGTTTTGTTTTGAAAACAGGGTTTCTCTGTATAGCCCTGGCTGTCCTGGACTTGCTTTGTAGACCAGGCTGGCCTCGAACTTACAGAGATCCATCTGCCTGCCTCTGCCTCCCCAAGTACTGGGATTACAGGCATGTGCCCGGCTGTCACACTGTTTTTAAAACAGTAAGAGTAACCTGTGAGGGGACTCTGGCCAGCTCTAGCATGGTGAGCATGGCTTTGCCAGGCTTGCCCTCCTCCCTGACTTCCCTTGCCTTGCTAAAAACTATTAGTTTACATTCCTAAAGCGAGACCCCAAGGTCTATCCCTTTATTTGACCACTTCCTACTCCAGAAGCTGACTACCAAAGTCTAGCACTCAAAAGCTCCGTTTGTCCCTAATTAACATGCCTAATCAAAATTAAACACTTCATCCTAACAGGGGCTTTCCTTTGTACCTTGTGCCACATCTGTCTCCTCTCTATCCAGAGGCAGTTATTTGTCCCCCAGCAAATACCCCTGCCCCGTCTCCCTTGCTCCCTTCCCCTTCTCCCTCATCCTCTATCTCCTGTCTTTGCCTCTTATGACATGCCCTTTGTCCCTCTGGGGCAAAAAATCTTTGTGCTGAGAATTTGGTCGTGGGGGTCCTAAGTCAACTTTTCCTTTCAACCCATGTTTTTAAACTCAGATATTAAAGAAATAAAGTAGAAATATCACTCCACATATTTAATCCTTGTGCCTATATTTTCTCCCTTTCCTTCTCAAACTCCAGTCCCAGGATCAAGTGCATTTAAATACTCAAAGATGGGGTTCTGGATCATATTACTATCATATTTTAAGGCAGAAAGCAGAATTAGCCCAGATGAGGAAAGTCCTGCCCATCACCACAGAGGCAGAAACAGTTATTCTGTTGCTGGGCTGCATGGCCTGTGGCTTATTACCATCTATTCATATAGGGACATTTATTCTTAGTACAGCCTACACAGTTAACACTAAAAGCAATTTAAACATAAACAAAGGAATCCTATAAGTTACTTAAAACTAAAAGTTATGATTTAGTTAGTAGGAAGAAAAATATAGCTCAAATTCTTACAACAATCCTTTTATAATCAACTTATAAACATAACAACAGTGTTCACAGACAAATCTACAGTGCTAAACCAACAGGCATCAAGGCCTTTCCTTAGTAGGACTTGAAGACACCCAGGAACAAGCTATTTTAATATAAAAAGTGGTTGCCACAGTAGCCAAGGAAAGCTACCAGCTTACTGAGATATAAGAACTTGTACTTCTCCTTTCCCGAAACTACCACAGCCTAAATTCATAAAATAAAAACACAAGGACCCTTGCAAGTTCTCAGAGATGAGCATTTGGTCACCAATGACTCAAAATGCGCTGCCAATTCCATGACACTTTAATCAAGGAAACTCTGTAGGGGGGTTGCTCGCTCACTCCCCACAACTGTTCTCTTACAGGAGACCATTGAACAGGTGCTTTCAAAAGAGAGTCTAGAGATCAAAGCTGCACTTCTTGGGGAGGCTTAACTTATGTGTTCTCAGAACCTTAAGAATTTTATAGGCTATTCTAAGAATGATTAGCAATGTTTGCATAACCTTATAATTCATTGTTACAGCATTATTACGTAAACATGAAAACAAGTTCTTTATAGTTTTTAAAGAATACTGATGTATATATGACAAATATACTTAATATGCAACAGGGGGATGTGACATTAATGTTAATAGCACCTTGACAGAACCTAGAGTGCCCTGGGGGGAGGGTATCTGGGCATGCCAGTGGGGGGTTATCTGGACCTTATGGATTGAGGTGGGTGGTGCTATTCCCTGGCTGAGATCCTCAACTGTGTCAATGGAGAAAGGGAGCTGAGCAGCAGCGGCAGTGTGCACTCATCACGCACATTCCTGACTGAGGATGTGATGTGGCCAGCAGCTTTGAGCTCCTGCTGCCTCAGCCTTCCCACCATGCATATACCCTTGAACTGTGATTCAGGATTAATCATTTCTGAACCCTCACCTTGGTTTTTGTCAGGGCATCTTATCAGAGCAACAAGTAAACGAAGGGTATGAATGAGCCACTGTAAGAAAGGAAGCTGCTCAGCAGAGGACAGCAAAGCAGCACGGAGCTCAGCACAGAGTGGCCCTTCAGATACGCCATCTCCCATCCCCTCTTCAAACCCATGTGGGGAGGCTCAAATTTTGCTTTCAGAATCCATCAGAGAACTTTAATACACTTATATACTCTATAAGAAATATTCTTAGCAACTTCACTACAACTACTTTTGGATAAAAATAAAAACTAAGATAAATCTAAGCTTAGCTTTTTTTTTTTTTTTGGTAAATTATCATTGAATATAGCTTTATGAAATATAATTCAAACATCAAAAAATTTACCAACTATATGAATTTTCCAGTACATTAAGAATCCTGCCAAATTCAACCTATTTCCATCATCTGAAAAATAAAGTTTCCATCTGTTAGCAGTCAATATACTGAAGAAGAGTCGCACTACTGTCCAAAGGGCCGGGGTCCTTTCAGATTCCCAGAAGCAGTCTACAGCATCTTGCTGTGGTTCTGATTTGCATTCTCTGATGGCTAACGATATTGAACATTTTTTTCATGAATGGCTTATTTTGTTCAAAAAGTAGCTATTCGAATCATTTACTCACCTTAAAAATTGACTGTCTTTTTACTGAATTGTATGAATTCCTTATATATGTTCAGACATCTGGTTTTTAAGTACTTCCTCCTCTGGATTGTACTTTCAATTTTCTTTCCCCTTTTCCTCCTCTTTTTCCCCTTGAGACAGAGTCTCACTGTGTATTCCTGACCAGCTTGAACTTGCTGTGTAGACTAGGTTGGCTGCAAACTCACACAGATCCGCCTGCTTCTGCTTTATGAATGCTGAGATTAAAGGCATGTGCCACTGGATGCAGCTACTTTCCTTCCTTAACAGTGTCTTTGGAAGTGTGAAAGGGTTTTATTTTAATGAAGTCTGTTTTTTTTTTTTTTTTTCTTTTCCTTTTTGTACTATTCATGCCATAGCTAAGAAACCAGTGACTCATCCATAGCCAAGAAGAGTTCCCCTAAAATCTTTTTAATTTTACTTTTCTTAATTTAGGTTCATGTTTAGTTTTTACAAATGTAAAGCTGGGGACCAATTTTATTTTCTGCATTTGGATATTCAACCAACACAGAGTCATTTGGTGACAACACTCTAATTCTTGTCCACCACTGTATTACCTAAGTACATTTTTTTGAAAAGTAATTAGTCATAAACATAAAGTCTTTTTCTAACTCACAGTACTGGTCCAATGAGTATTATGTCTAGCTGAATGCCAAAACCACGATTAGCTCCATTCTTAAAAGAAGAGGTGGGGGGGGGGGGGGGGGGGAGAAGGGCTATTCTGGGCTCTTTTAATTTCCAGACTTTTTTCCTTTTTTTTTTCCCGCCGAGACAGGGTTTCAATTTGTGGCCTTGACTGTCCTGGACTCACTTTGTAGACCAGGCTGACCTTGAACTCACAGAGATCTGCCTGCCTCTGCCTCTTGAGTGCTGGGATTACATGGCATGACTATTTTTTGAATAGAAGCCAACCAGATTTAATAGAGTATGCTAGTACAGACTGTGCACTTAATTGTGTATGAGTGTGAGGTAACAGAAGAACTTAATGTCATTCTCAAAAATAAAACAAAAACAAAAAACACTTTTTGTTGAGATAGGGTCTCTCATTGGCCTGGAACTTTGCCAAGTTGGCTAGACTAGCTAACCAGAGAGCTTCCAAGGATCTGCCTGTCTGTCAGTCACCTCCGTGGCTTGTATTATAAAACAAGTGCTACCATATTGGCTTTCCACATGGGTTCTGAGGATTGAGCTCAAGTCCTCAAACTTGCAATGTAAGTGCTGTACCAACCAAACCATCTCCCCAGCCCTAAATACAAATTAAAAAAAAAAAAAAAAAAGATTTTGTAAAACTGTAGGACAACAATGAAAAAGACTCTCACGTTTCTACTCATGTACTCTGACCCTAAGCATTCTATTAAGGGTGTAAAAACTAGTAGCTATAAATTTAATATGACAGAATACATCATCTAAAGATAGCTTTGTACAAAATATTTATTAATCACTTAGCTAATTTTGACTGTAGTGCAGATTTGCAACACATATTTTATCAGGTCCCCAGCTGTTGCATAAGTGACATTACATACCTGATATAAATTCATCATTTCTTAATATTTTTACCAAAACCATGTAACTTGACTCTATTACAGAGAAACATATGATAAAAACAAATTAAGGAATATTCTACAAAATAACTGGACTGTATCCTTAGTAAAATGTTAAGGACATCTTTATCATCACAGCTCAGAGGAAGAAGGGCAAAAAGACTGTAAGGGGCAGGGGATGGGATGGAGTGCTACGAGATAAAATACCTGTTGCACTCATGGACTCAAAGAGTTGCCGCCACAAGACCTACACAAGATCAAGCCAAACAAAAGGACACTAGGTAAGATACCTCAGGGCACTCTAACCGTATGCCTAGGGGACTGTGATAGAAACCAGAGTAACAAGTATATAAACTTCTTTAAAAGGTATATTAATTATTGCCACTTGGCTTTTAATGTCCAGCATTCCTTTAGACCAGTGGTTCTCAACCTTCCTAATGCTGTGACCTTTTAATACAGTTCATCATGTTGTGGTGACCCCCTACCATAAAATTATTTCATTGCTAATTCATAACTTCCAATGCTATTTTAGTGTTATGAGATGCAGGGATTTGGGACAGACTAGAAGGTAGCTGTGGTCATTGTGGTCAACTGTTCTAATAATGAGAAGAAAAAAAGTAACTTTTTAGATAAGTAATTAGAGATCTCAAGTCAAAATAAACATTTTAGTAATCACTGCTGTAGACGATATAAAAATATCTAAAAGTATTTATTATTATATTAGCCTATAATTATTACGGTGGTATTATCTAACCTCCTATCATAATCAATAAGACACAGGCACTTGTTGCATTTTAGATAGCCCCATTTTACCTGGGACTGGGCAGATATCAACCCTCTAAACTATCCTTATCACTTCCAGCTCCCATCCTAGGCTGTCTTCGTTAATCATTTCTATCCGGGCTACCTCCCATCCATAATCCCTAAATACTGCTTTCCTTCATCCACGCTGATCTGGCCATGTGCTTCTTTTTCTCCATGGACCTCTTCTTTATTTCTTCCTCCTTTTGTAACTCTCTCTCCTCCTCATCCCGTGGTCCCCAACCCAGACCTGCAAACCTCCAATTCTACTTCTCTCTCTCCTGCCAAATCCCAAGCTTCAGCACTGTTTTATTAGCCAATCAACTTTATATAGGTAGAACAAGGTTTAAACAACAAGGGCAGGTGTGAGAATGTGCTTGTCTGGCCAGCAGGCAACCACATCTGGAGGGCCAGTAATTAGCATCAGAATACATAGCACCAGACCAAATGCCAACAAATCAGTATTCAAAAAAGAAAAGGAGGGCTGGAGAGATGGCTCAGGGGTTAAGAGCTCTGTCTGCTCTTCCAGAGGTCCTGAGTTCAATTCCAGGCAACAACATGGTGGCTCGAGACCATCTATACTGGGATCTGATGCCCTGTCTCTTTTGGCCTGCAGGTGTGCATGCAAATACAGTACTCATATACACACACAAATAAATCTTAAAAAAAAAAATAAAAAAATAAAAAGGCCTCCTTACACTGGTGGCAGTGGTTCTGCTGACCTGTCAAGGGACTTGCTGCAGAGAATGTATGACCGCCCTGAGGCTTTAGCTCACACACTCTCACTGTTTCACACAGCCCACTCAAACTACAATCCACGTCAGTCTGCTCAAGCCTCCACCTGGTCTTATCTCCAGCACCTCTACAATTCCTCCATATCTTAGTGAGCCATCTACACTTTCTCTGTATCTCTTATCAGTTTCCTGCCTGTCTCTAATAAGTCATTTTCACCTCTGTGACTTCTTTACCCTTTATTGTAGTCATTCCTTAACACACACATGCACACGCACACACAAACACACACACACAGTGTAAGTGTAATGAGTGTCTGATCTGAGAGATATTAGTAATTAAGATTCAGATAAAAGAACCGTAATTGCAAAAAGCCAGCAATCAAGGAAAATTAGGACTACTTGGTAAATTGAACCTAGTGAAAGAATGCTAGCTTGTGAATTCATTGTTATTCAATAAAGTCTGACACTGTGAAAAGTCACAAACTGTTATGTATGTTTCTGGCATGGCATGCTATGGTAATCAACAATCATTTTTCACTTTTGCTCTCATAATGATTTCAAGAGAGGCATACCTTAGGAGAGCAAGTGAGAGCAAGTGCTTCACAGACATACATGTAGACAAAACACTCAGACACATACGATGATGACTACGATGATGACAATAACAATGGTAAAATTAATAAGTACAAGAAAAGAACACACAAAATAAGCTCATTTTATACCTTGGTACAGTAATGCTTTCATTCACTAGCTTGTTATAGACGCTAACAAAACTCCATTTCATTTCATACATAATTCAATAAAGTAAATCTGTAGAGAATAAAAGCCAGTAGATTAACAGTAAATGCAAGAGTGGAAAGGAGGGAGACAGAAAACAATGGTCTCTTAAGCGCCAGTTTAAGAGTGTCAGTGCCTCCAGAGTAAGGGCAGCCACAGCAGTAGCACATATAATCTTGACTTGTTACTGCCACAACTTTGCTCTTAAATTTTTGATTCTCTAAATTTATTTCTTACTAAATTTTTAAGTAAGTTCATGAGATTTTCATGCAATATGCTTTGATCATATCCACCCCTTCCCTATCCACTCAACTTTAATAATAAGAAAGATTTTAAACATCAAGTCTAATTTGTGCAGCTACCTATTCTTCCATTGGAGTGCAGTGACCTACCCGAGATACAATCTTGAAGAAAACAGGTTCACCCTCTCCTAGCAGCTATCAATTGCCAACGGCAGCACCTCAGTTAGGGATGGATGGTTCTCTCCTTCTGGTGTTGTGTGGATTGAGCTTATGTAGGCCTTATGCACGCTGTCATGTCACAGTGGGTAGTGACACTGTGCATTCATTTATACCTGCAACTGCCTTGGTGTACGTGGAAAAACACTGCTTCCTTGTAGTCAGCCACCACGTCTGCCTCTCACAATCTTTCTGCCCACTCTTCAGAAATGGCTTCTCAGCTTTGGGAGGGGCTGAGATAAATATGTCTTGTTTAGGGCTGGGCCAAACTGAAGTAATGGGAAGACAAATTATCCCTTTAATGAGATAATGTACTTTTCCTTTCCAGAATTCTGGCCCCCAACAGAGAAGCTTACAGAGCCACAGCCATGTAGCTTGGTAAGTCTTCCAACTTTTCCCTAACACTCTGGGAGTCACCCTTTCTTTGAAGCTCCTTTCCCAGCCATGTGCCTGCTTGCCCACCACGTGGCCTCCATGCCAATTGACTCAAAAGGCACGCCTTTCCTCTTTCTTTGCCACATCTCCCTCCTGCAGGCAGCTGCTGAGATTGACAGCTTGCTGCCCTGCAGTTTTTCTTTTAAACTAATAAAAGTGTGCTTGAGCTTCCTTTTGAGTTTGTTCTTAAATTCTTTCACTAACAAGACTAAGAACCAAAGAGGGGACCCTGACTTCCTCAGTAATATGTAGTAACTACAGCAAATTCTCCCAAATTTCTGATAATCATCTCATATTCAAGGCGCATAACTAAGCGTTATGATTGTCACATTTGGATACTAGGCTGCGATTCACAATCTGCCTCCAGGAAGCAACTTTTATTCACAAAAGGGATAAAGTGCTCTGCAGAGAATAAACTTTGCTGTGTTCCTGCTCAGGGAAGAGATGTTTTCTCAAAAGCTTCTCTAGCAGTGCAGCTTTGACGGCTGGGGCTCTAATTTGTTTTCCACCTGTCCACTCTCTCTTTCTGTAGAGCAGTGCAGGGGTATGGCCCAAGCATGTGCATTCACTAAGAACTCTCGTTTATGCGGAAATCTCCTTTCTGTCTCCTGACTGGCATCTCCACAATAACCCAGTGCTCTTGGTTTTTACTTTTACTTTACACTTTGCACTTTTCAACACCTGCTTTGAAGTGAAAGGCTAAGGTTGCAACAGGCCTTCTAAGCGTCTTGTCTTTCTTACTCAGCGAAGCAGCAGCCACACCAGTCGAAGTGGACCACACGAGCAGTAAAAGCAGCTCTGGGCTTACAACATCCACTTCCACAGGGCTCACAAGTCCTCCAAAGTCAAGACTTCCTACATTCCAGTTTCTCACAGTTTAATCTTTCAGAACTCTTCCCTTACCAAAAAACCTGCAAGTCTCAAAGAGCGACAGGAGTGCACAGAAGCAGAGGGCCCTTCCAGGCATCAAGGCCAGTCACTTTCACACAAACGTTTCTGTTAAACTCTTTAAAATAGAAAAGCATCTTTCTTCAGTGGACTTTGAAAAGCAAAAGGAAGCACCATGACTAACAGCCAAACAGAAAAGCTACAAAGCAGTGGCTCTTGCCCCTTCCTTCTTGGAAAAAAACCTTCTTTTTCAAAAGCACTATTTGTTTTCAGACATACTTTGAAAGCGTGTAGTTATATAAAAGAAATGGCTGTGATTCTGTAGTTTAAAGCCAGAAGTATGTCCAAAAGCAAACTCTAGCACACTGCCATATCCAAAAGGTACAAATGAACTAAAGGGTTCCTCCTTTCGCTTGCCTTCCTGAGTGAAAAATGAAGTTGCTGCAAAAAAACCTTTGTTTTTAATCAAAGGATTCACAACAATGGTTTTACAAAAAGGAGATGCTAAAGCTGCAGTTCAAATTCTTAGTTAAAACACATTTTAAGTGACAATGAACTTGTTCAAATAATAAACATATCTATAGTTAGTCTGTACGTCACAATAATCTAATGTCTTCCTCTCTAAAACTCCCTAACTTCCAAGTTTGTACAGGTCATAAGCCTGGGTGGAGGAGGGGGGCTGTTTGGCTTATTTCAGGTTTGGGAATTAGATGACATTAATTTAAAATGCAAATCAAAGCTCTCATATAAGCAACCATTTACTGGCACACAGCAGATGAGAAAAATGCTGCTGAGGAAGCTCAGGGAGCTGGCACACGCATTACAGCTTACACAGCCGGCACATCACAACTCAGGGTTTGGAGGGAACGCAGCTGGAACTCCAAAGCTCCAACCTCACAGCGATCCGCCTGCCTCTGCCTCCTGAGTGCTGCGATTAAAGGCGTGCGCCACCATGCCCCGCCGAAAACTGAGATTCTTTTAAGTTATCCTCTGACTTCCACATAAAAACTGCAGAACATTTGAGTGTATGATTAAACACACACACACACAAACACAGAAAATATATGCAATAAAAATTTAAGACTAACTAAAAAAGTAGAAACCAGATCCTTTAAGTAAACTAAAAGAAAAAGAGGCCTACTAGTAACAATAATAAAAACTCAGAAAAGTATGATTTTAAAAATTAAGTACAAAGAGACCTTTCAATGTGTCCTTTTTCTTGCCTATAGCCACAATCTGAGCCTCTGATGAATGGTCCCATTATTCCAAACATTTGAATGTTGCCATATAGACTCCAGGATCCAGGCTGGAGCTGTGTACAAGCTGTCGATCAAATATGGTCACCATACCTTCATCAGTCTTACAATCAGCTTTCAAGTCCAAAGCTAGGTATACGGAAGCACAGTGCAGACAGTATGCATCATTTGGCAAAGGATTCTGATTAACCAAAATGATGAGATATCTAGTTAGTAATTTATACAGGTAATGAAAGTGACAGCAGCACTTTGTAATATTCATACCCCATCCCAATCCTGTTCCTTTTCTAAACAGCTTTTGCGGGCTGAATATGGACTCGAAGGGAAGGCCAACAGAGTCACTGTAAACTTCTTGAACCAATAAGCACTAATCAAACTAATCACTGATTTCTTATAGGTGCTCATGACAGTGTTTAGAAAACGTTATCCAAAAAGATCATAGCTCCACCTAAAATTACAGCTTTCATTTGCTCACAACAAAGAGAAAAAGAGATCAAGCAAAGGGTTCAGTGTGCTGGAGTCTGTGCGGCTGTAGAAAGTGTTATAACCAGGCCCATAAGTACTTGAGGTGCTTCAGAACCGCCCAGCTTGAGTGTTTAATATGTCCCAGTGTCAATAGGATGTCCTCTCCTCTGACCCACTTTCCGGGTAAGTAAAGTTTTTCATGGGACGTATCCCTTGGACTAGTGTCTTGATATAAGTGAGTATATACCGTTTGTCTCTTTTTGCTTCTGGGTGAACTCACTCATTATGATAATTTCTAGATCAATCCATTTGTCCACATATTTCGGGAATTCCTTGTTTTTAATAGCTGAGTAGTATTCCATAGTGTAAATGTACCACAGTTTCTTCTTAGTCTATTCTTCTACTGAGGGACATTTAGGCTGTTTCCATGCTCTGGCTATTCTGTATAAAGCCGCTAAGAACATGGTTGAGCATATATCCCTGTTGAGGACATCCTATTGAGACTTTAGGTGAGAGTAGCATGGAAGAATGGGGAAATAGTAGGATCCACAGGGTCCTGGAAACCTACAAGAAGAACTTTATGACAGGCGGATCTGGGTCCTGGGGTCCTCCTCAAACTAAGGCACCAACCAAGGAGAATATAGGCAGTAAACTTCGAACCCCTTCCAAGACCTAGCCAATGAACAGGATATTCTCCACCGGTGAGTGGAGAGTGAGATCTGACTCTCACATGAACTCTGGTGCCCCTCTTCTGACCACGTCCCCTGGATGGGGAGACCTGGTGGCACTCAGAGGAAGGATAGCTAGTTACCAACAAGAGACTCGACACTCTAAGAGCATATATAGGGGGAGGAGGTCCCCCTCAATCACAGACATAGGGAAGGAGAGAAAGGGGGAAGTGGGAGGGAGGGAGGAATAGGAGGAAACAAGGGAAGGGCTAACAATCGAGATGTAATATGAATAAATTAATAAATTAATTTTAAAAAAGTCCCAGTGTCGAAGCAGCTCAATCCTCATCAAGTTCTTAACTATCCAGAGGTCACACAACACAACAGGACCTTAACTTCATGTGGCCTGAAGTCCTCACTCCACTAATAATCAAACAGCCCGGGAGCCAGGGACCTGTGGAAAGTCACTAATCTGGGCTTCTGGCTGAAGCACTAAATTAACATGTCTCCATGAGCAAATTGCCTGCTACCGCACAACAAGGGTTAGGTATTAGGAATAAGCGATGCCAATGTAAACAGGATGAGTTTGAAAGTTATTAACAAGCAGAAAACACAACGAGGGGAGCCTGAACCTCAAATAGAATTGAGCATTGCTAAAACCTGAGTCATTTTGTGAGTATGATTCAAGGTAGGCCTCCATTAGGTTCACAGCTCTTTAAGTTGGATGAGAATAAAGATAATCTTTAAGAGCTAAAGAAATAGAAACACTGGTCAAGACACAGCCTTGTGGGCCTAACGCTTTCCGGGGCTGACCACACAATTAGACAGGGGAGCACTGGGTTGTAACCAATAAAACCGCCTCCTTCAGAATAGGCAGCCACTGAAAAGTCACTGTAAACAGGCTTTACTGTGTCCTACAACCTGGTAAAAAACATAAAAATGTTGATGAGAATAAACACATGATACTGATAATGGTGTCAATGAACACGAGACATTTGTACACACAAACACACACACATATACACTATTAGATAGAACTGGACCATTCAGAAACACAATAGTCCTACTCAACATTTCATTTGTCATGTTAAGAACTTGGTTATTCAAGACTCAGAACATGGTTTAATTCTCTGAGCAGTGCATTGTATTTCTCAATGCAGTAGTCTTGAGTGTCTTCTGATACATGTAATTCTAAAATATGAATATTCTTTTAAGCTATTCTGAGAGGATCTTTTACAACTCATTTTGTTTTCTGCTAATATGTAAAATACAATTGGGTTCTGTATATTAATTTTTATGGCCTGCAATCTTGTTTAATTCAGTTATTAGTTCCAGTGGCTGTACACTGGACTCTGAAGATTTTTTTTATGTATGTAATAATTTATTACTTCAACAGGAAATGCTTAATTAACTAATTGATTTATACAGTGATTTCAAACTATATAGTACATTGTGTCCACAAATCTAATTAAGTTTATAAGAATACTTTGTCAGACAATTGAATTAAGTGGAAAATTAAATATAGTTATAAAAATTTTAAATGTTAGAAATTGAGTTAGTATCTTATAAATGTAATCAAAGGTTATTCAAAAGTTTTTATTTAAATTCTTGCTAAAATTTGAAAATCTTATACATTGAAAATAAGCTTTGTAATTGGCATTCAGATTTCACGAATAGGAACAAATGTTCCTTTAATAGACTATTTGTTATCTTAATGAACTGAATACTAATTTTTAAAACTAGAGTAAATCTTTGAATGTGATTTCCTATAAATTAAAGTCATTCTTAAAAACATGAGTTTACAGTTAATACCTGCTTACACCCCAACTTGAAAATGCAAACTTAGACTTTGAAGATTGAGGTTTTTCTATAGGGTGCGATTTAGTGAACTGTGAAATCAATTTAGGATCAACAGTAACAAAGAAAACACAGTACATTTTATCTAATGAGAGTACATTTAGTTTCCACATTAAATCTTCCTTCATGCTTGCACGTGTGTTTTGGGGATAGGCAAGGAGTCACAGAACAAGACAGGAGGAAGAGTCTCAAAGAAGCAGCTCCAACTTTCAAATGCTATTATTTCAGCAGAAATGAACCAGAAGAGCAGCTGAGCGCCCAGAATAAGAAATAAAGTCAGCTAGCCCAAAGCTAACACCTAAAAGTCTGTGGTAAGCTATCTCCTATCTCAAATACCATTCTGAGTCCTCAGCCACACAGAACAGTCACTGACTACAACTAACTACAACACTTAAGCAACAGTAATGCACTGTGCAAAGTTACTCTTTCCTTAGTTGGTCAGAGGAAGTGCAGTGCAGTTTCCCAACCACGGCTTGTGCCACCCTCGGCATCCACTTACAACCCTGCTTCACCTAAGAATGCTTTCCAGTCCCAAGTATATGGTTGTACAAAATAGGTACACAAGCCAAATATTAATAATAAATTATTAATTTTTAAAATTATTTTTGTTAAATATATAATTTTACCATTTATTAAAGGAAAAATATTTTTTATACTAATGAGATGTGCTTGCTTATTTTCACATAAAGAATTCAATCTTGGGGCTGAAGAGATGGCTCAGCCATTAAAGGCTAGGCTCACACCCAAAAATATAAGAGTTCGGTTCCTAGCACCCACAGCTATCTACACACACACACACACACACACACACACACACACACACTTCAATCTTGGCTAAGTATCTGTAAAGCATCTTCAATGTTTTTCACAGCTGATGGATACTTTGATTTTATAATTATCAATGCTTAGCAAGCAGCTTCACATAAATATATAATATAAAATGCAAAGGTATGGTTAGAGCCACTTCAAAAGTTTGAAAAGTATGTCCCAATAATAAACCAAAATTAGCTTAATAATTGGTTTATAAAACCAAAATCAGCATTCAAACAGCAATTTTTAAAATCAAACACTTTTTTAACAAAATATAATCCAAAGGTATATTAATTTAATACATGCTGAGGAATGATGAAAGAAAAATATGAAGTCTTTATTTTCCTTAATATTTTATTTCCTTAATATTTCTGTTTGGTTTTGGTTTTGAATTTTTTTTTTTTTTAAGACAGGGTTTCTGTGTAGCCCTGGCTGTCCTCAAACTCACCTGTCCACCTGCCTCTGCCTCCTGAGTGCTGGGATTAAATTCACGTGCCACCACCACCAAGCTGAAATAAATTTTTATAACAAAAAACCTCTGCATATAAAAAACACTGCATGTCAGAACTTAACAATAGTCTCAAATCAAAGCCCAGCACATCATGTTCAGAGCCAAGACTGTGATGAAGTCATATAACAAACATAGGTGAGCACTGCCAAAACACCTCCATTTGTCTGCTTCTGAAATAATTTTGGACCTCTCGTTTTTATGAGAAGTTTCATAACCACCACATTCAATTACATGACCCCATAAAGGGTTGGCGCCGCAAAGTTTAAGAAGCTGTGTTCTAGAAGAGGCACATCTAAGCTCAGGTGGAGGGCTCGAGTTACTTGCTAGTTCTCCACAATACATGCACATGTACAAGTACATGGTTAGGGAGAGAGAGAGAGAACTTTTACACATGCAGAGGCAGATGACTTGATGACAGCATCAATTCAAACTCTCTCTTTCTAAAGGCCTGGATTGGTGTTTTTCTATTAGTGCGTTAGTGAAAAGGAGGAACTGCATACTTCACTGGAACTTGGTAGCATCTTAGCTATTTGGCAAACAAAAAGGAGCTTCTCTTAGCTATTTTACTATTCTTACAGTTAAATGGTACCCAGAATGGAATCTCTGACATCCCAGCTTTTAGCAGTGTGACTACTTCAGAATCCTCAATTACTCTCACATTAATTCTACCTTACATTTCCAATCTCAGTGCCAAACCTGTCATTCTCATACAGAGAAGCAAGCACTTGTCTGAACAGCACTTCCTGCCTGCATAGCTTGTTCTGTTAGCCCACGGACATGGTTCTCAGAGGCCTCTAATTCTCTGCTCTCTTTATTCCTTGGCGTTTTGTTCTACTCACCCCATCCTCCGTTTCTTCCAAATTGAACTCAGATACCACTTCCGCACTCTAGCCATCTCTCTCTTAGTCCTCAGTTTTTCTCTGTAACTTACAAGCCACAGCAGACAAGCCTTGGAAGAAGCATGACATGTGTGGAATCCTGAAAGCGTCAGTCTCCGCAAGGCCTGCCAGCCAGCTCCGTCCCCCCGTGCTACCCCAGCCCATGCACCCAACACTTGTCCTGCTGCCCCCTTCTTCCCCAGCACCCATTGCACTGGTAAGGGAAAGACGCAGGGCCAACAGTTCCAGCTCTCCACAGCACCCTCCCTTCCTCTCATCCCAAGAAGGTAGTTTGTTCTTATCTAAGGCCCATCTTCCCATCGGTTCTCCTGTTTCATCTTCTCAGACGCCTTCATGTACTTTGATTTCATGAATGAGTGAGTGAGGGAAGTCCCGAGTCATGTACACCATAACCCCTACCTCCTTGCTTACCTGTATATAGTAACCCCACAGCCTTGTTCATCAAACCCTGCCTTTCTGTTCAACTCTAAAAACATTCTGGGCTTTTGGAATGCTGTGGTTTCTCCAGCAGAGAGCCCAGTCCACCTGACCCCAGCTTTTCTGTTACTCTCTCCATCTACCTGTCTTTTATTCGTTTCTCACTGCCCCACTCAGGTCTGTCCCCAGATGTGTGATGGATACAACACATGAATAAAATCTTTACTCTCTTCACTTGTTTATCTTCAGTATCTTGTCACAAGGATGAAAAAAGTCACAGTCTCCTTTTGCCACCAAGGAACATGCTGCACCAGTTTGTGCTTTTTTGTGTGTCAGACGCTCCTGGGTATTGTCGCTCCTCTCTTTTCGAACACACCATGTACTTACTACACATACAACTTCCTTAATGAAAATGAGCTGACAAACATTTATACAATAATATACTTAACATTTTTTCTGCCAAGACCAGCTTTGAAACAATCTTTTAAAAGTTTACTTTAAAATGTCTGAGTAGTGACATTTTAAAATTAAAAAAAAAAAAAAAGACACAACAGTAACATCTTAACTCCTGAGTCACACATGCAAATATTGTATGAAGACCTTTGCTGTTCTTCTTGGGTCTTCACTAAGCAAACTAGGGAGATCTGGTCTCTAATTTAAGATCAGGAGACACACTTACCATCCCTCAACATGTAGGAACTTGGTTCTAGGATTCCACACAAGGCCCCCACCTCAGGGATGCTCACACACCTATGAAATACAATGTGAAGCAGCTCTCTGCAGACGATGTCTTGCCCTGACTCAACTCTACAGCTCCTTGCTGAGGGGCAGAATGGACACATGGACAGCACTATCTGTGCGTCCCCACACACATGGCACAGCCTGATGATGGCTAATTTCTGGGTGTAGAAACAGTGCCACTCTCTAACTTCATCGGGGGACAAACAGGGACCGTAGGGGTACAGAGATGCATTAAAATCATGTTAAGAAAACCAGGTCTAAGAACCAACAGACACACCAGACCAAGGAAAGGGTGTTATAACTCCCTCACCTGGATTCCATAGACACACACATAACACTGTGATGGTGACAGCAATCACCAACCCGTTATCTCAGTACCTGGTGAGTTCAAAGGCTGATAGACAACTTCAGACTGTCTCAGGGCTTCAGCATGGCTCAAGCTCTGCTGTTGATACAGCTTATTTGAATTGTTGTCTGTCCACCTTCCTTTTTATACAGCTAGACTAGCTATCCTCATCCATCCATTCATTTATATAACCTCTTCTGATCCTTTTACCTTTGCAGGCAGACTCAACTTAAACCTCACAGCTGGACTCTACAACAGCAGCCACAGCTTTTGGTCATTTCACCTCCTCAGACGCTGTATCTCGGGACTTCAGACACACGTTGAACTCTGCTGCAGTCTCTTAACATTTTTCAGCTACTCATGGATGGATGGACAGACAGATAAATCTGTTGTGTTGTGTGTAATATATAGTAAGAGTTAATATTAGTAATTAAGACTGTGCTAAAAGAGCCTATGTTTGCCTTGGCTATGGTCGCTAAGTAAAGTGAGAAAATTTGGCACAATGCTGCCACTGAAATCTTGAATTAGTTGTCATTCATAAATTCTGACGTCATGGAAAGACAAAAATATGTTCGTCTATGTTTCTAACAAAGTGATTCCAAAACACTGTAACACTTTATTTTTTCCATATTAACACAAATCCCCTAGACTTACCAACTATTTAAACCAAATGTCCAGGTTATTTTCTTGCTTTGATACCTATTTCCTTTATAACATGTACTCTGGTACAACTAACTGGTTCTACCTCCAGCTGGCTATATCTAATTATCACCATCGTTATTGACAATAGAGTATTTGTTTACTAACTATTCTTTAAGTAGTGCCATTCATTTTATAACTTTGAGTAGCTAGGCTGACATTTTTTTTAAAAAGCTCTCTGGGAGCCACTGACTTGACTTAATGAATAAAGAATGGTCTTGTTGCTTGTTAACAAGACTAACAATATAAATGCAATCCCTGGAGCACACAAGATAGGTGAGCTAGACACATCTAGAGTGGTATGTAACACACACACACACACACACACACACACACACACACACACACACACACACACACAGTTTTTAAAGAAAATTACTCTTCTAAAAAAATAATTTTATCCTCAGAAGTGCAAATAGAGCAGCAACTCTGCTTGGGCAGAGTCCTCCTTTTGTCATGAATTATCGCTGCAGAGGATTCTGGAGGCCCTAAGGACATTCTGTAAGTTTGTTTTTTTGCTGAGCGTTGTTTCCCAGTGATTAAGAGGATGTGTTGGTTCCATATACCCTTCAGGAAGTCATGCCATGCCTAAAGATACAGATCAATAAATACAGGACAGAGAGCTTTCTGGGCTGGCTCTTCCACAGACTTTCGAACTGAGTGAGCCTTGGTTTTCTATGGCCATATGCTAGAGAAACTACAAAAGTGTGGGGAAAATGTCAAAGAGCAATGCCAGAAAGAAAAAAGGATGAAGTAAAAAGAAAAGAGACCCCCTTTGAAATAACATAAAATAACACAAATTGGAACTTTCAAGTTTCAGGGGCCATAGTAGTACCAAGTTTCTTCATATTAACTCTGGAAAGAGGTAAGGTGCTCTAGAAATAGCCTGCCCTATGGAAATGCACAAAGCAACTGGTCCAAAATAAGTGCCATTGTATCATTGTTTTCATGGCGAGTTTAAACTCAAATGTAGGTATATGGCTTGGTCACATTAGAGATGAAATGGAAAATTTCTTGCCAACATTTCAAAGTCTGTACAGAACTAAACAAAACTTTAGACTAATCTATGGTAAAAGATAATTATAAGTGAAAACAGAAATAAAAATTATACATTCCCTAAAAATAAAAATAATTACTTTTGAAAGTACAGAGCAAAACTGGAATAAAAAGGTTTTTCATCCTTTGGCAAAAATGAATATTTGCTGTCTTTTTAGAACAAACATTGAGCAGTCAGTATAAAATGTTTGAGAATAAAATGAATAACATGGGGGAAAACAGAATGGTACTTGAGAAATAATATATACCCAATAATGTTTCCCTCTGAACAACACTGAAGCAAGGACTATAATACCCTTGAGTAATACCAAATTGTTTGCCCAACACTGTGAGTCAAATCACAGTTTATCAAGGCTCAAAAATCAACTCTAAATATTGGCTACTGTTTTAACAAATTGTGTGTAAGGACTGTCTATGCTAGACAGCATGGGCAATGTAAGAGTAGTATTTGGTTTCCTTCTCACCCCAGCACACCACAGAATTCCTCCTTCCTTCCTTCCTTCCTTCCTTCTTTCCTTCCTTCCTTCCTTTTTGGTTTTTCAAGACAGGGTTTCTCTGTGTAGCCCTGACTGTCCTGGACTTGCTTTGTAGACAAGGCTGGCCTTTAAGTCACAGAGATCCGCCTACCTTTGCCTCCCCGAGTGCTGGGATTACAGGCATGCATCCATCCTGTACCCATGCACCCAGGCACTGCACCCGGCTCATATTTTCTTTCTTAATGGTTTAATTAACAGCCAAGTAATTCTTACCTTACCAAATATGCCCTTTATCTAATCAAAAGCAAAGCAACACCCGCAAGCACAGAAGTAGGACATGTGACCCTTGTTCTGCTTTACAAGGCACCCACAGATGCATTCACAGGGCACAGAGCCGTGGAGAGCACAGGACATTAGCACTGCTGCAGCAGCAAAGACTGTGCACCCTTAGTTCCCTTCCTTAAATAACCGTGGGGCCTCATGCATGCTGGGCAAGCATTCTGTCACTGAATGACATGCTCACTAAATACCTGGGCCAAATTTCTACAAAAGCTTCCAGAAAGTATTTTTAAAGGAATGATTTAAGATGAAATATGGGCTGGTGAGAATGCTTGGCTGGTAAAGTGTTTGCCAAGTAATCCTGACCCTGAGTTCATTCCTTGGACCTACCTAATAATGGACAGAGAGAACCAACTCCTTAAGGTTGTCCCCTGACCTCTATACACATGCCATGGTACCATGCCCCTCTGTACACATCATACATAATACAATAATAATACACAAATACCTGAGAAAGCAAAGCATAATTGTAGTACTGAATTGTTTTAAGTCTACATATAGCCAATTTCTAATTTTAAAAACAATGGAACATACTTTCTTTAAAAGTTATTCGAGAAGCTTCTAAATTCATTTCATTGGAATAGGGAGAAGTTCTAAACTGAAAACAAAATATCTATTTACCACAAAATAATAATAATAGTTTTTAGAAGCTAGAGAGCCAACACTTGCCCACACAGTAACACAACACAGTAAATACAGAGGGTTTGCTGCGCAGGCTTAATGCTTAAACAAACAATCACAAAACCCAAGATGAGGGGGAAGGGGGTGGGGAGCAGAGACTGGCAGCAGTACTGGGGGTGGGTAGTTCTGAGGATTACAGCAAGTTAGGGTGGGGAAGACACGAGATTTTTCTGACAAGGGACCACTGATGTACCTTGAAACCACTTTCACAGCGCGTGATGAGGTCAGCTGAGGCACCTTCTGTAGCCACTTGAGCCACAGAACATCTGGATTAGAAAAAGACTTGGTGATATAAAACAGGCAAGCTAGCAATATTACTCACACCAGGCTCTGTGTTTTTTTTCTGAGTCAGAGTTTGGGTCATGTAAAGTAAACTGGCCCCGGAGAGGAGGAGAGCTTCTAACAGTTTGCCATTTAAGCCTCCAATGACCATGCTTCACAGCAGGCTCAATACATTCCAGCATGTAACTGCATTTTAATTTCCTAAAACCATGGGACATAAGTGTGATTTCAAATAGTGTCCGGACTGTGATATCCAATATTGATAAACTATACAGTATGCTCTTTAAAGTTCCAAAGACTCAGCAAATGGAAACTGAGCTCCATTTGCTTGAAGGCACTATTCTCAAAGACGTTTACTCTGACTCTGCACATGAATTCTAAACAATGAGCAGCAGCGGCAGCAGCTAGAGCAACTGCCCTGAGGAGTAGAACACAGGAAATAACATGCTATGTGTGTCACTCGCCAGGATAAAGCGTCTTCTTATTCACAGTAAGCAATGCAAGACTAAATTGTTTTTGCTATGAAATGCTCATTAACACCTGTTTGGGGAAGGAATTTTTAATCTATAAAATAAACGAGTTTTTACTTGCATGCCCATTCCATGCATGAAAATGACTCAGTCACCTTTTCAACTTCACAGAACATTGAGTACTTATGGTCTCTTACATCTCCAAATAATCTTGAAACTAGATTTATGAAAGAGAGGAAGTAAAGCTGTGTCATAAGTTTGGGAGTCAGAAACAAATTTAAGACCATACTGTTCATGCTATTCAGATGGAAGAAAGCTGCTATTAGTGAGTACGGAATAATTCAACAAGGCACTCAGTAGCTTTCATTATAAGGTGGCTGCCCCAAACTGACCTGGAGGAAGGCAAAGAGAAAACTATGTTCTGAGGTGTGAGATAGCGGCCATTACTGGCTTTCCACTTGAACACAATTGCCTTTGGCTATGGACCCAACTCCAAAGCTAACTAACAAATTCAATGTTTGTTTTAAAGCAACATTATCTGTTTGATCACTAAAGTTCAACTTAAGAATAAAGCAATCCCATTCTGATGAACAATTAAAGTTGTGGCGTTTCAGTCCTTACTAGAAAAACCAGGGGCAATGCTAGGCGAATGCATTCTAAACAAAGCACAGTAACACCTGGAGAGTCTGTCCTGGCAAATGAGTCAGCTGGGCCCCTGTGGCCACTTTTTGGATTCTAAGGTACCACCGTGGGTAAGATGTTTCACTCTTGATTTCATATCAGCTTTTCAAGGCAACAAAATGTATTACATGAAACAATTTCATTCCCTGCCCCTACCCCACCCCCCAAAAAAACTGGTGAGAAAAAAAACATGGCACCTCAGAGTTGAAGAAATCAGCCACGCCTTCCCTTACTCCCCTCATTCCCATTTGATTTCCATTCACTCGTTTCCCCTCAGCCAGGCGGTCCACTTCTTCCCTTCTGTATTCTACTGAAGCATGCGGCAGGCATCACCTCAGCGGTAGACTTTGTACAGAATAAAAGCAAGGAAGCAAAATCTGCAACACCAAAGGACTTCAGTCCAGGGAAGCCACACACAGCAACATGATATGAGCCTCAAACTTGTACCATCTGTACGAAGCCACAGTCCACTGCCCTGTACACCAAGAGGTGTTTTACGCTTTGAGTGGCACTTAGACTGCAGAGAAGCAAACAGGACCCACAGCAGTTTGCTTTGTTTTGTTTTGCAGAACAAATGGAAATAAATGCCGACAAAAGTCTCTGACATAAATCTGACGCAATATCCTAATTTGGGTAACAAAACCAAAATAAATAAGAGACAATTCTTAATATTGTATCTGATTTTCCTCCCTTGTTATAATGCAATAAAGTAAGCCTTACTATATTTATTAACGTACATTAATTATATACAATAGGTTCATTATAGTATTTTACACACACACACACACACACACACACACACACACACACACACACAGACACACACACACGGCTGAGTATAAATGGCTGATTCTCCTGCCTTTACCTTACACCTGCTGGGATTCTGTGCATAAGCCACCACACTTTGCACCTATTTTTATATTGATATTAAGTGAGAAATCTGAGAGCAAGGAAGCTTCTTAACAGTCTAAAAGCACATAGTATACCTGTTGGTCATGAGTCAGGGTCCAACTCCAAGGCTATTCTAATACAGACTAATATCCAAAGGAGAAAGATGGCAAATAAAATGTGGCTAAGGCTATTCTCTCAGGGAGTGGAAGAAGGCACAGAAGATGCGACACACCAGAGTTATAAGAAGAAAGTACCACCACAAAAACTTCACAAAACAATTATCTCCACAACACTGTTCTACAAACTCACTTAGCTTAATTCCCCAATATTTCTGTCTTTACGTTGGTCAAATAAGCAAACTAGTAGGTGATTTTTATACTGTGATAATTGTTAAAGAATTAAAGATAAAAATGTCAGCCCTCAAAGCATGTGAAAACTAATCTAACAAGAGAAACGCAGGCGGTAAGCAGCAAGAGTACACACTGCTTCACTGTTTGTCTTCCTTCTCATACACACATGCATATGTGTGCACGCATGTGTGCATATTCATACACACTGTCTAACATACCAAAAACTACCGAGAGCCACAAAAAGGGTAATGATGTCGAGCTGGGCTCCGCCCTAGACATACCTGCTTGCGGGTCCTGGTTCAAACGGCAGTACTTGGAGTTGTCAAGAGAAGGCAGGCACTGCTCAATGGGTACCCAGATATACGTCTCAGGACACAGCAAATCAGAAGGCCTATATTGACCCTAAGGAAAAGTGAAGAAGAAAAAAAGGCACAGGCATTAGAAACACTAACTCCTGAGTCTGAGGCTCCAAGGGGCAAAGAAAGATATGATGACAGGCTTAATGTCAACCAAAAGGCTTTGCCATAAACACCAGTGATCACTTTTGTATTTAGAGAATGCATAGGTAAGGCAAGGCTTTCTAAAAGTGACACACTGCCATTTAGCAGGCTATATTGATTTGGAAGTGAGAGTTTGTACTCTTTTGGAAGGAAGCACGTTGTCTTTGAAGAGCTAGTGAGGAACAGAGCAAAGCTTCTTTGCATATATTAGAGAACCATAAAAAGCCATATAAAGGAAGCTTATTTTCAAAAGTAGAATCATACTGTTCTCAATCACTAATTTTTTAGTTTATAGGCTCAAGGCTGATAATATTCAGTCCATGCAAATGTTTTTAAAAGTACAATCCTAGTAAGACATATCTACTAACAATCTAAACAAAAGCTTAAAAATAGAAATTCTAAAGAGAAAAAATAGAAATTCTAACAAAACCATGAAAATATAACTTCAAAAATTCTACTTTATATGTAGATCAGTTACATAATTCAAGTGTACAACACTATATAGTATCCGCTGGAATAAATAAGTCATTTATTTATGAGTAGCTAAGAAAGGATGATACAAATTGTAAGAATGTATCAGTGAATTTTTTCAGAAAAGCCATAGTTTGTATACTTTTAAACTATAATGAGATCTGGTGCCCTCTTCTGGCCTGCTGGCTCACATGCAGTACAGAATACTGTATAAATAATAAGTAAGCAAATAAATAAATAAATAAGTCTAAAAAACAAACAAACAAAAAACACTTGCAACAAGGGCCAGCTCTGCTGTGGTGCTCAGGTGAGGTGCAGGGCTTGCTCTTCCAAGTGCTACAGCAGGTGAGGGACAGGAAAAGCTTTCCTGTTCTCATGACCCCCAGGGCCAATTTTCCCACCTGCTGTATGTGGCAAGGGATAAGGGTGAGAGAAGGCAGACAATTTGCAGGGCTAGCTCTCCCATGCTCACACCACCTTCAGGGTCCACTCATCTGCAACCCCCACATCCAGGGCCTGATCTCCCCCGCCCCTCCCCGTGCTATAACAAGTGAGGGGCAGGAACAGCTCTCCTGCTTGCCACAGATGGTAAGGGCCAAGGAAAAAGGAGAGTATCTCTCCCTCATCCACAAGAGAAAAGTGGTAAGGCCAGCTCTCCCACTCGTATCCTTGGGGCTGGCTTACCTACAACTCTCACAATGTGCCGAGCTGCTCTCCTGAATACTTGCAGCTGGTAAAGGCAGGGTCAACTCTCCTGCTCTCACGCCCAGGATGTCCAGGTGAAGAGGGGGCAGTTCTGCACAGTCCTCAGATACTAACACGTCACCAGGTGGCATCCCAGACTAGGGACGTCTACCTGGCTTTCAAGGGTAACAGACCCCTGCTGCTGTAGAACCAAGGACCCAGACATGGCTCTTGATGGCAGTACAGGCCAGGACCCCACCATGGTCCCAGGTAGCATCAATGGCTACTCACACCACGCTGCTCCTTGCTTCCCTCAAGTCTATAGCTCTGCCTCTCCTTCACTGTACCCACATCCTTCTCCACCACTCACTTAGTGGTACCCAGGTCTCTGAGTGTCTGGGGTTGTCTCAGGAGTGGTTTTAGGAGTGTAATGCCCTTCTTGTGCATTATGGTACTGAGCAGGGTCATCTCTGGCATGATCTGCCCCACGCCCCCAGTCTTGAGGCCTGTGCAGCTACAGACTGGTGGTCCTCTCAGGCTTGCTTTTCTCAGGGAATGTTAAGCTACTAATCATTCAGATGTTCATAGGTCAGAACGCTGAGCATAGACATAGCCTTTCACCTCTCTGCCACCTACTGACGCATGTGACACAAGAGCCACACCTGCAACATCTCTAGGGGCAGGCCAGGTTAAAATTTAGTGCAGGCATTTAAAAAAAAATTTTAATAATACAGTGTAGGAAATTACTTCAGTATATGGAAAGGGCCAGCCTAATTTCTCTTGTATTTACTCAATGGCCTCAGCATAATTTTTTTTTGAACACTCTTCACTTCCCCTACTGATTAAAAGTATCTCTTGCTAAATTTCTATATATACTGAGTTCTAAACTTGTCATGTGCTAGGACTACACCGTTTTCAGTATTAAAGCTTTATGAAATATTTACTCCCTGGGAAATCTAATCTCTCATCACTCCATTTACAGAATCTTCTCCATCTTGTTTAATTATTCTAGAATTCTCAGTTTGGTAAAAAGAATATGATCGGCATGAATTTAAAAACTAATAAAATGGAAGAGCACATATCCATGTAGTAACAGAACATGAGAGAACCCCAAGAATGTCTAGTGAGAAAAGTGTGTTAAAATAACAACTAAAACCCCAACTGTGCAAACAATCCTATTTTCTAACTTGAGGCTATAGTCAAAGCAAACACTGGGCATGAGTCCTGAAGGTTGAAACAGTGGACTTTCCCCCTTAAACATATTCTATAAACAGATACAGATCCATGAACGAATCCTGGAACAAGGGTCTGAATCTAACAACACTGACGAGGAGACTCGGTGAGACAGTAGGTGCTGGAACCAGAAGATTGACAAAACCACGCTTTTAGGTAACTGGTAACCAGTCCTCTGAAGTATCTGAGTTGCATGAAGGTGAGGCACACATGAATTACATATGTGTCACAGGTACAAGTCCTCAAAGTGCTTAGGTTTCACAACGTTCTATGAAGGTCCTATTCCCTCATAGGAGGAATTCTCATTTTATTTTTAATTCCTTAAATACTTAACTCACTAAAAGATCAGAAATACATTTTGACTTCTTTATATCATTTGAAATCAAACCTGTCAATTACATTAAATATTATTCTTCAAATTGTAGGCTTTTTTCAATACTTCAGATAATCTCTCACCCCATTAAAGAACACAGTTTTGTGGCATCAACTACTGTGAAATATGCGCTTTCTAAACTAAGCTGGTTGAGAGGCATGTGACTGAAGTTCACAAAGCCTAATTCAGAGCACAAGGAAGTGAAAGCCACCCTGCCTGTTCCCTATTGTAAGAAAATGAGAGACGTTTGCATTAAGAATGTAATTACTTAAGGATTTGGACAGACTTTCCTGTGGTCAGAAGAAAAATATTTAATCAACCTCTAAGTATACACATTCAGATTGAACAATGAAGTAAAAGCAGATTAATTCTTTCCTAGGGTGCTAACTTTGAGATAAATGAAAAAATGTGAGTTAGCACAGATTTCTGAAGTCCTTAGAATTTTGAAAATGTAACACCTTTGACAGCTTATTCCACAGCTTTGAGGAGTTCTTTCAAAGTGACAAACAGTTCAGAAGAAGAGTGACTAGATCTGAGTTGCTACAGAAGATACTATTTTGTTCCAAATATAGCTGTAATATTCAGCAGCTGTCTCTTTAATCAAAATTGCTTAAGACTATTTGTAAATTCAAATCTACTGAGAAAGACAAAGAGGGAGGGGGAAGAGAGAGAGATCTCATAATATGGCCTAATAATATTTCAATCAACTTTACTAGGTTGTCATAGAAGAAGAGTTTTTAAAATGCCAGAGTTAACCCTAAAACATGCACAAGGAGGAAGGCCTCAAAGCCCAGCTGAGCACATTTCCTGCTCCACGTCCATTAGAAAAGATCATCTTCCCAGAGGGGAACTGTTTGCTTTGGTTTTGGTCAAGGCAATGAACAAAAGCATTCTTCTTCTCACTTGTGTGCTCTAGACCATAATTTGAAAACCTTTACCATACTGGTCAGATTTTCCACTCTATGAAAGAGCCACTGAATAAGTTATGTAAAAATTACCTCAGGTCTAGCATAATAGTCAGAATTCAACCTAAAAGTTGCATTCATTTTGATAACCAGAGGCTAAAATATCTCACCATTGAGGATGAGAGTTGGCTCAGTGGTTAAGAACACTTGCTGCTTTTCTAGCAGACCTGGGTTCCATTTTCCAGCACCTATGTGGTAACTCACAACCATATGCAACTCTAGTTTGAAGAGGTCCAACACCTTCTTCTGGCCTCCACAGGCATGGCATATATACAGGCAAAACACCAATTAATGTAAAATAATACTTTTTAAAAACCATCTTACATTCTACTCAATGTACATAAAGCATGGAGGTAATCTGTCAGTCGTAACAGACTTTATGATGGACCGGGATCTTAGTACTTCCCATGAAACACAGCATGCAACACTCAGGCATTTCCTCCAATTAAGACATCTAGTTAGAAATCCTAATTTCCAAAGGCAAAAACAAAATTATCTGGGCTAGAGAGATGGCTCAGAGTTTAAGAGCACTGGCTATTCTTCCAAAGATCCTGAGTTCAATTCCCAGCAACCACATGGTGGCTCACAACCATCTATAATGAGATCTGGTGCCCTCTTCTGGCCTGCAGCACACATGCAGGCAGAATACTGTATGAAATGGTTCTAACTAGCCCTAAGCATCAGATTAGTCATGGCTTTTTACTGATGGGATTCATATACTATCAAATCTTCCCATTAACACAGGATCCACTATTTACTGTTCTCAAAGATGTACAGCCATCATCTTTTTCTATTCTTATCAAGTCCTAAGGAAACCCTATACTCATGAGCCCTCATGGTCTTATCCTTCCACAGTGTATAGGCAATCCATTTAAAAATGGAAGGCCTACAAGTGCGTAATGGAGCATGTCACCAAGCCTGATGACACAAGTACATCGCTAGAATCTATATAGTAGAAGAAGACAACCAACTTTCACAAATTGTTCTGTGACCTCTACACACATACTATGGCATACATGAATCACACCGCTACCACCACCCAAAATGTTTAAAAAAAAAAAGTTGAAAATAGATTCTTCATACCGTCAGGCATATTTGGTTTCCACGCATGCTTGATTTGCAGCAGAGCCTACAAGGTGCTAGATGATGCAGTCATTATCCTTTTGTCCTGGCTCTCTGCAACTGTCCCTCTTCCACCGTGCCAATTTGGCTTCACTGGTTTCTTTTTAACTCCTGGAACATGCAAGGCTTACATACACCTCAGGGCTTCTCAATGTCTCTCTCTGGTCTTAGTCATTCTTATGCCTGTTTTGTTGTTGTTGGTGGTGGTGGTGGTGGTGTGTGTATGTGTGTGTGTGGACTGGACCCAGCGCGTTTATATATGTCATACAAACTCTGTACCACAGAGCTACATTAAATCCCTGCCTCCTTTTGTCTTTAGCTTTAAAAATAATATTTTTAATTATGCAGCAGTCTTACTAAGTTGCCCAAAGAAGCCTTGAACTTGAACCCTCCTGTTTCATATTCTTGAGCGGCAGAGCTTCAACACAAGGCACTTTACATGGTTCTTGATGTCACACCTCCGATGAAGGCCATCGATCCTCCTTACTATTTGTCACCCATAGGCATAGCAACACTCTTGTCTATGTTTTGTCAATTTGTACCTCTCTAAAACTTGTTAGAATACATAGTCAGAGATTGTGTTTTCAGCCTAGGCTGATTTTCTGTAAACAAACGGTAGATGAATCAACAATGAATCTACCACCACATCCCACCTTTCCTGCTTTCCTATGAGCATAGTGGGTGTCCTGCTGTATGTACTAATATGACATGCAGGAGTCTATCAATATTTGTTGAATTTACACTCTGGATGCAGCGCTACCATACCTGTATTGTATAAAACTAGCTTCCAGCTCTTGGGAAAGCCCAAATGCTGAAAAGCCAAGTTCACTGCCCTAAGAAGGCCTATAAATACCACTGCAATTAGAGAGATTTCATATTAAACAAAGTTAGAAACTACCCACTCATGTCAATTTCACTTTTTTTGCCCCAAAGCATTTAATTTAAAATACTTTGCATTTTCTTTTCAAAGAAGAGCATGGCTTTTCCTATTAAGCTTCACTTAAGTGAAGACAACAAAGGGAGGGAATAAAATGCAACTTTAGAAAGAGCCTCTTCACTAGTGGTAAAGATAACAATGTTTTCTCCCTGTGTTGCTTAAGAGCATAGTCCTCAGGCCGAAGAGATGGCTTAGTGGTTAAGAGAACTTGTTGCAACTTCAAGGGACGCGGGTTCAATTCCCAGCACCCACATGGAAGGCCACAACTGTCTATAACTCCATCTCCAGGGGAACCAGTAACCTCTCCTGGCCCCAGGCATACACACAGTACACAGACATACATGCAAGCAAACACTCATACATATAAAATAATAAAATATAGGCGCATAATCCTCATAGTATCTGAATCGAATCTTGTGGCATTCCTTCTTTCTGGTGGTAGAGGCAGGATGCTAGGGGGCAAACCCAGGACCTGTGTACTGCTACAAGCACTCTACTCCTGAGCTGCATTCCTAGATCTCAGACATTCTTGCTACTGTAGAGATAAAACAGCAAGACCATGCAATGTCACTGATGAGCTATGAACTATTCTACATTTCCTTTGTCATTCCACAGCTTAATCTAAGATTATTCACAATTTCCCCCACATATTTACAAAATAACCTCCAGGTCTTAATACTCAAAGCCAGTTCAATATATGCACTTGGCACCTGACATGAGCCTACACATATGCTCACTACCTATGAAGGAAGAGGAGGCAGCTGTGTCCAATGACTTGCCAGAGAGTGGCACAACAGTTGCCTGGCACACAGTACTAAACAGAATGTACTGAAAAGGTAGTACTGAAAAGAATGAGGACTACACGTGAGCGGCTGGTGCATCAAAGGTCAAAGAATCAGCTTTCTCTGCAGCAGCAGCAAAGGTCTCTATACATTATGTCTTAAAAGCTAAGTAGCATCATGTCAGGAGAAAAAAACAACAACAATAACACAACAAAAACAGAAAAGCAAACCAAGCTCTCACCAACAGCAAACACAGATCTAAGAACTACATTGTGTACTCAGTGTGGTAGAGGCAGGTAGATCGCTGTGAGTTCAAGGCCAGCCTGGTCTACAAAGGGAGTCCAGGACAGCCAAGGCTACATAGAGAAATCTTGACTTGGGGAAAGGGAAAACAAAAAACAACTACATCGCCGGCTACCTCTAGCACTCCAAATTTATATCCATCAAAATTCTACCAAATAAGAGATGACAGATAACTGTTTCATCTTTACAGCTAGTTATATGGTCCTGTGTCTTCACAGTTTGAGCAAGCTTCAAAAACAAATTTATCATTAGCTTTACGTTTAAAATGTGAACGTTGAGTTAGTTATAAAGAGTAACTCCATCTTCTTCTTAAAAAAAAAAAAACAAAAAACAAACCAATTTCCATACAGTCAACTTCATGGCTATTACCTTCCTCTTAACACAGAATGACACACTGGAAGGAGGTTTTAGTCTCATGAGTGGATCCATGGATGATCTGGTATTATCTGGAGAAGCATCAGGAAACGTGGGCTTTAAAATGACATTACGCTTTCTTTCATCTTGTTCCATTGCCTGTCTTCCCAGATTCCCAGCAAAGCACTGCTTACAACTGAATGCAGTTGGTCCCAAATAAAAGAAAGTTGTAGTCTTTATAGTATAATGGAAAATGCCCCCAAAAATCCAAAAGGAAGCAATGAGTAAATATCCCTCTTTAAACAATTTACAGTGTTAAAAGAACTAACTCTTTGATTATATTAAATCCAGAAATACAGGATTTTAATTTGTAATGGCTTTAATAGCTATTCAAATTTTTCTTTTTGGCCTTTGGAAGATGAAGTACATGAACCTTTATGTATTTGGAGCCATATGTGCTTGCTAAGCTGAGATATAAAAATTCTCTTTGAATATTGCACTTTTCTTTGTGAAAGTTTAAACAACATTTAAATGAGAAATTATTTCTTTAATTAAAGTTAAAAGATTTGAGACTGTTTTCTCAGGAAAAAAAAAATCAGAGAAAAGTAAAGAAATGCTTTCATATGATATTCACCCAAGTTACATTCTTGGCTTTTAATTGGAAACATCTGGGGATGGGCTTGGCAGATTGTAATAAAATTGAAGTTACCAATTCACACCCTGCCATTTCGAGGGTATTTTGTTTTTACAGTTTTCAAATCAAAACCAAACGGACTTTCCTTTGAACTCTGGTCCCAAACTAAAGACCTTTATGAGATTTTACTTTCAAGAATACTTTGTAAATATTTTGTAAAATGGGAAGGATTTCATGAGCATTTGGGAATAGGCTAAACTAGCAGAGTCTGTTTTGAAAGTTCAAGTTAAATTGAAATTTAAGTATACAAAATAGATGAAATCACTGAAACATGCATAGACTACTCACTTCCCTGCCCCTGACTGAACACCAGTAGCAATGTACAAAAAAAAAAAGATCAGGTAAAACTGATATCAGTATCCCACTTTCCACAATAAACCTATTGACTTTACTAAAACCAATTGTTCTAGCACCACCTAATCAAAAATAGTTCAAAAGGACCCACTAGAGTGGGGCTGCACTGCACCGCCCCTCAGGTCAGAATTCAGGCTTATTAAACCCAGTCCCTTCCCTGAAAGACAACACCAGTGGAATCCCATCTGCAGAGTACTACAGCAGACCCTTGCTCCTGACTCCGTTACATAAACAGAGATTGACTTTATCAGTCCCCAAGAGACTGCTTTAGGAGTAACCTGAGCTGCTGTGTTTTCAAGAACTGTGGCTGTGCCACACTCGACTGCTGAGGTGTGCTGGGGCCAGTAAAGACAAAGCGCCTCAACATCTGAATCCATTTGTGCTCCCAAATTCTCAACACCAACAGATGTGCTCCATGTGCTGCTGGGCAAGCTTTGAAAATTTAAAAATACATATTTTTTTTCCACTGACAAACAGAAAGTGATGGTATTCTGTGTTTCTTTAATTAAAATCCAAGGGTTCTCAAAGGCTCTGGGACTTACTTTAAAGCTTCTTTAAGACTAGGCTATTTACTTTGCTATTGGCAAATAATAGAGAATAAAGATTCTAATTCAGTTTTAATCACAATCTTTGCTTTTACTTTAGAAACCCTGAGTTAATCCTTTTTCTTTTGGAAAATACAAAGAAAGCTTGTGAAGAAAAGATTCAGGGACTCAACTTACAGTACAAATTTAATTTCAATCGAAGGGTCACAAGTTGAAAAGGATAAAAAAAAGAAGAAGAAGAAGACTGAATCAGGACAAAGAAAATAATAGAGAAAAAAGTAAAATTCAAAGCTTTAATTTCTGTTAAGGAAGCATGAGAGGGGAGAGAGAGAGAGAGAGAGAGAGAGAGAGAGAGAGAGAGAAAGTGAGTGTGAGTGTGTGTGCGTGCGTGTGTGTGTGTGTGTGTGTGTGTGTGTGTGTGTGTGTGTTTTCACCATATCATGCTGGAGAACAGGTGTTTACCTGCTTTTTCAGGCTTTAGAAAAAGCACCAGCAGCCCTTGTGTTCACTTCACTACCTCACAACAGCCACCCTCACACGCCCAGCAACGAGGAGGTGGTTTCAAGCTCTCTGTGTCCATCCTCCCACAGGGACCAACAAGAGGAGGCCATGTGAATCCTTGCCTACAGCCCTTTACTGGCTCCCCAGTATCCACAGCAAAGTGGAACAACTTCTTTTTAAAGCTAAAGTTTCGAAGGTGAGAACTTTGACTTTAGTTAAAGCTGGTAAGAAATTATTCAAGATGAAAACCCACCACAAACAGAAGAGCCTGAATTTTATTAATCACAACACAAGCCACCTAGATGCCTATAAAGTAATCCATACAGTTCACATGTTCCCTAAGGAACCCGTGTACATCCACAGGGTACATATGGATCCACAGACCTCCAGTGAGAGCTCCTCGGATAAATCAGGGATGCATCTGAGCGCATGGTGCAAGTTAAGCTTTCCACGTAGCCTCTTACATCAGCCCAGGGACTCTCAAAGTTGGGTACAGGCTAGCTGTTACTGGTGCCTACCCATTTAATATGACGGCCTGTTCCCCTTTTGAAAGCAAATTCAATTACTGCCTACTTTTTCTTTACTAAGACGGCCTTGGATACATTCATTTCAGTGCTACTGCTAAAACTGGGGGACACATAAACAATGTCTACCCCACTTCATAAGGTCCCAACAGCAAATCAAGGCTCAGTTCCACCAACGTTCACTCTGGGGAGCCATTGAGTTACTTACAGAGTATACGTAAAGGGTTTCTTACTGGAGTGACGTACTTACGGATCCTTCTTACATACAAAGCTGCTGCCTCAAAAAGGCAGCATCAGAAAGTCTTTACTCAATGGAGAGACGACTTTCCCACAGCCACATAGATGTCTTCTCCAGCCTTTCCCTGCATTTTTACTCTAGCCCCTCTACTCTAGGTAAGGGTTTTTATTGCTGCAGGGTCTATCTGGCTTACACTTCCACATCCATCACTGAAAGGAGCTAGACAGGAACTCAAACAAAGCAGGACCAGAAGGCAGGAGTTGATGCAGAGGCCACGAAGGAGTGTTCCTTAGTGGCTTAGTCATCATGGCCTGCTCAGCCTGCTTTCCTATAGAACCGAGGACCACCAGCCCAGAAATAGCACCACATACTATGAGTTGAGCTCTCCTAATCAATAGCTAATTAAGAAAATGCCCTACAGCCAGATCTTATGAAAGTATTTTCTCAGGTGAGGCTTACTCCTTTCAGATGATTCTAGCTTGTGTCAAAGTTGACATAAAACTAGCCAGCACACCCTCCTTGAGGCCACATGCAATTAGGGCAGAGCTGCATAAAAACAGTTGGCAGAGTACTCAAGTGAGGGGCTCGTGACCCTCTTTGCCCCTCTCTGAGGGGATGTAAACACTCAACAAGCACAGGTGGGATGACGTTTCGCAAAGAAGCGCAGCTGAACTCCCCAGATGGCAGCCGTTTGGTTCTGCAGACAGTCCAGTACAAATAGCAAAGCCCAGGTGGAACCATGTTCTGTCTTGTTTTTGCACTCACGGGGTCACTGTTAAATGCCTACCAGCTACTAGACTTCACACTAAGATCTTGGGCATGTCACGATGAACTCTGCCAGTTTGGGTTCTCAGTGACCTTGTGATCTAAGAGGGAAGGCAAAATTTAGGGTAATTGCCACACAGAAACATCAGCTTATCCTTTGTAATAAAGTATGGCAATGCTACCCAGAAAACCCCATCAGAACGAGAAAGGTTAAGTGAGGTCTGACAGTGAGAGAAGCTGTTCTGGGGAATATCAGCTGAATTTCTACAGAGTATAGTGTACAAGTCAACAGTCTGTAGAGGTTCTCTGTCTACATACTGTTTCTCCTTCAACATCGTCCCTTCCTCCCCAAACCCCACCGAACTATTGTCTAAATAGATCAGTTCTTGTATTTCCTGTGCCTAAAAATGCCTTTATGGACTGAGTTTTCAATAAATACTGAAATACTTATTAAGATGAATTGGGTCCAATTATATTTCTAAAAGATTTGAGTCAGAGAATCTTAAAAAATAGATGGGCTCACACCTTCCAAGTTTTTATCCTGTTTCATTTTAATATTTTGAAAAAGAGGGAAAGGTGGAAAGAGAAAAATTAAGTAGCCAGAAAAGTCTAATTATTAGTGAAACAAAGATTAGAAACTTGCTCTTTTTTCTGTGCAGATTCCCCAGAGCGCATCAATAGGAGCATAAACACCTCCACCCACACCATGGCGGCAGCGCCTTCAGCTTCTGATTATGAAGACTGGCCAGCTAAGGACACTCTGCGATGGTTCTGTAGGAACAGATTCCAGCTTTTACTTTTTCATATTCTTTTAAAGATCTATAAGTCTAAGTCACATAAATGTTTTTTAAAAGTTCCAACAAATATATAGCTTTAATAAAGTCAGTAAACTGTCTCTAACTGGAACTACTGGTTTTTTTCCAGACTATAAAAACACCAAATGTTTCCTGGTGCCCCCAACCTTAAATCATAAAGCTCTGTTTACTGCAGGACTAAGGAAAAGGAGAAGCTGGTTGTGTAACCTTGTATTTATCCCAGGGGTGTGATCTTTGCTAATCATTTTTTTTTTCTTTTCCTCCTGCCCGATGGAAAATTCATCACAAATGACTTAAATAATTGAGATTTTAGGAAAACCTTTTTTCCCTGAACTGTGCAGCAGTAGGGGTCCTGGCAGAACTGACAGCCTACCAGTATTCTGTGAGCTTGTCAAGGCAACAGCTTTTGTAATGTGTCTGCCTTTTGCACAACAAAAGACACCTCATAGATGATGGCCTCCTTTTCTAATGACCAATTAACTATTAATTACATAGTCATTTTTATTCATAAAATGAGCAAATCAAGCCAATTTCACTGAATTTAGTTAAATGTGAAATTGTGATACAAACTCCAAAAAGTCTTAGATATTAGTAAATTTCTATAAACACTGTATATAATTATAAAACCTCAATCAGCAATTCTGACAGCACAGCTCTTCAGTGTGTCAAACTCCTAAGAGCAGAGTAATCACTGTCTCCATAAACATCAGAATTATATCTATTTATTATATAAGCCATTACAAAACCACATACACATTAAACACCAAAAGTCTTTACATTTTATTTTAAATATCTTCATATGTGGTTTCAAGCACCATTTAGGGCGTAGTTCTCAAATATATGCATATAAAGGGAAAAATTCAGTGACTACTTTTATAATGGCATCCATCTTGGACTTCACATACCAAAATATATTTCCCTAAAATTTAAGGAGACAACTGTCACCTTTCTATCTAGTAACAGCAGAAATCAAAACAGCGTAATTATTATTTTATCACATCAGAAATTTGTGGGGAAAGCATCAATACAATTGAAACTGAAATCTACAATTTCCAGATGTGAGAAAGTGTAGTCCTGACAAGCCACAACCTAGTTTTGAACTTAAATGTCTGGGATGTTGAATGCATGTGGAAGCTGCTGACATGCAGGCCAAGGATCTATCAGCTGCTAATCTATTGGGTTTTGGTGATGGAACATCTAACTAACTCAAAGTGGTGTGGAGCACACACTGTAGCAGCACTTTCTGAATCATCACAAACTCGCAGATCTGCAGGCGCTCGATGTGTCTGAATCCACCGCAGTCACCGCCTTTTGATGCTCAATCTGTACCCATTCGGCCAGTGGGAGCCAATTTAAGGCGCCTCGTGAGTGTTTCCAACATAGCCCTATCAGTTTATGATAGCTTCCATGCTTGCTGACTTCTTTTTATCTTCAGGGACTATTTATTAAAGGCGCCTTAACAATCCTCAGATCCGACTGCACGATGGCGAGCTATGGATCTGAAGAACTATCACCAAATGAGCTAAGCTTGCATCCAGCTACTTAATCTCAGGGAACAGAGTGATCAATGAACAACAACACTGCAGCCGCTGCTTTCTGCAGACACAGCAGGAACCACTTACACCACAGCTGCAAAGAAGCACACAAGACACAATCAAGCATAAGTTTTCCAAAGCACTTCTGCTGAAGGCTTAGCCTTCAGACAAAACACAAAACAAAACCCCCCTAAAAACCGGAATGAGTCAATGGAGTCATTTCTGTAACAGCTACAAAATGTTGGTGAACATATATAATTAAATAATTTTATATTAGTAAAAATAAAAAGTTAGTATTTACTGGCTACTATGAACTGACCACCATGCAGCCTGTTGTGCATACGCCATTATTCTCCCCAATGACCCTATAGAGGGGTGGGCATTGTCTTCATTTCCAAGCAGAGACAGAGGCTCGGAAAGGCTGTACAGTAGGCATGAGATTAAGGTTTGAACTCAGCTCTTAGTCTTCGGGAACTACATCTTCACTCTGTGTTTATCTGGTAAAATGGTGAATTAAAATGCTTAAATTCTTTAAGTATGTACAGTAGAGCTTCAGTGCCATTTAAGTAAGAATACAGAAATACATGTTAAACATTCAGAAACTACTGGGACTGTAGACTAGTATTCAAAAATTGAAAAGGATTTTACCACTGGGTAAAAAGTTGAAAAAAAAATAAGATAATTGGTCTCAGAGTATGAGCTCAAAGATGAATAACTGCCTTGGGGAAAAAGCAGTATGCCAGCGGAGAATTAAGGAGGTGTCACTTTAACCAAGTGAACAAATTCAACATTGCTGACCCTGATGTAAACAGACAGGAAACGACTCCTGATATGACATCCTGGGTCTGACACAGCATCACTTGGGTAAAAGTTTTGTCAAAGGTGGTCAATCTCAGTTAAGATTATTGGACTAGATATAGTTCAGTGTTAAAAATTTGTCTAGAACACATGTAACCAATGGGTCCAATTTCCAGTAAAGCACACAACACACATGAACACATACAAACACACATACCTGCACATGCACACAAAAAGCTGAGGCATTTTTAATAGAAAATGTTGTTTGTAATTACATGAAAATGCTATTACCTATTACAACTGAGTAAGACTGGCCAGGAAAAGTGAGGCTAATTCAAGCACAGGACACGGACATCAAAATTGTCGGTGCTGTGAAACACAAAAGCAAAGTAACATTGGGCAGTGATGTCTCACACACTTAATCCCAGTACTGGGGAGGCAGAGACAGGTGAGTTCTAGGGCACCCAGGATTGTTACACTGAGAAACACTATCTCAAAACCAAAAACCAAACCAATCAAACAAACAAAAATGCAAAATTACAATTCCATATAAAACACCATTTTAAGAATCTATAAAACACAAACTAAGAATCTGGGAGTGCAGCTCGCTGATGGAGCACTTGCCTAGAATATACACAGCACTTCAAAAGAAAAAAGCCATAAAATGAAAATAAAATCTTCAGATCTAGACTGGATCTAGGACTGAAGAAAAAATAAAAATACACTATTACAGGACGCTTGAATGTGGGATGTATTACTGTGTTTACTCTTCAGAGTGGTAGTGGTGCTGTGGTTAATAGAAAAGTAGGCTTGTTTTTATGTGACCCATGTTCAAGGACAGAGTAAAATATAATCTCTCAAACTCGCTTCTGTAAAACACACTTGCTGTGTTCAGTGTACCACTGTTCTTTCACCTTTCCTGTATCTCTCAGTTTCATAATTTTGTGCTACTCATGAGGACCTATGTTTCTACAAACTTGTCTAAATGTAAAGTGTGTCCCTTTTAAAGAGAAAAAGTACCAAAGCTGGGCATGGTGGCGCACGCCTTTAATCCCAGCACTCAGGAGGCAGAGGCAGGCGGATCACTCTGAGTTCGAGGCCATCCTGCTCTACAAAGTTAGTCTAGGACAGCCAAGGCTACACAGAGAAACCCTACCTCGAAAAACCAAGGGGGGGGGACCACTATTGTGAATTTAAAGACGTACATGTTACTATTCTATCACCAACATGCATCTGTGTTCTCAGAGTACTAAGTTTCTGCCATGGTTTGAATATGAAGTGTACACAAACAGTCATGAGTTAAGAGCTTGGTCCCCAGCTAGCAGATGCAATTATTGAGAGGTGATGGACTTTTAAGGACTCTCCTAATCAATGGATTAATTCATAGATGAACTCAAAACTTGATGGCATTACTAAATGATAGATACTTTCAGAGGCGAGCCTGGTTACAGGAAGGCAGCATGTCCTTGGGACCTATACTTTGTCCTAGGTGTGTTTGCTTTCTCTTCCTCTCCCTCCTCCACTCTCCACTCCATCTCTGTCCTTTCTAGAACTCAACATATTTGACCTTTCAAGATACTTTTGGAATGTTTCTCCTCTCCAAAAGTATGTTGAAAAAAGGCCTATGTCTAAGTCATCAACACCAGGGTCTTCACTCACCACACCTCGGTAAATGTGAGTTAAATTAAATGTTTGCCTTTGCAAGGTAGTTGCATATCAAAGCATTTAAATGACTCATAACAACTATTTCATACTAACAAGTATACTATGCAATTCTTTTTTTAAATTTAATTAATTTATTCAGATTACAACTCAATTGTTATCTACTATGCAATTCTTAAAATTTTTAATAATCTTAGCTGGGTGCAATGGTGTGCACCTGTAATCCCAGCACTTGGGAAAACAGAGGCAGGCAGATCTCCATGAGATCGAGGCCAGCCTGGTCAACAAAACAAGACCAAGACAGCCAACACTACACAGAAAAACCCAGTCTGGAAAAAACAAACAAACAAAAACAAAATAAGCTTAAACTGCTAAGCGTCTGAAGGGCTATATTTTTTAAAAAGACTGAGGAACTTGAGAAATGGCTCAGCAGTTAAAAAAAGATTTGTTGCTCTTCCAGAGAACCCAGAGTTTGGTTTCCAATACCTACATGGTTGCTCACAACTGTCTATCAGTGCAGCTGCAGGAGATCTCATACCCTCCACTGGCCTCTGCAGTTACCTGCATTCACATATATACAGGCACACAAACATAAATAAAAATAAACCTTTTTTCTTTTTTTAATTTTTACATATACATTTATCTTATTACACACATATACAATAAATTACCTACAGCATGAAGAACCACAAAACAACCAGGAATTATATAAATGTTGCACTCATAGTGTTTTGGCTATTTGTATTTGGCATCCTTGAAGAAAACATCTTTCCTATTCTAGTGCATCTAAAATTCTGAATGTAAACCAATATCTATCATTATCTCATCATTATCAACTTAAAATAGCTATCTAGATCTAAAAACATCTTAACCCCTAAACAACTAAGCTTAACTATAAAGCTAAACTATCTGGTCTTCAACCCCATCAGAAACTTGAGAATAAATAAAATTAATTACCTGAGTAGATAGGGAATGCAAGTCAGCAGCTTCCCAAATGAGAAAAGGACAGAGACAGTTTGCTGCCTGAGCAGTCACACAAAACTCTCTATAATGGTGGAGCATCATCTTCAGCCTTCTGGCCCAATATATCTGACAGACATATTTGTGAGACAGGAACCCCTGGGGACTTGCTTACCCTGTCTTGGCAGAGTTTGGCCATTGACCCTGCCTGCATCCATCCTTGTCCTTTTTTAAGGCAAAATTTTGTCTGTGGTAGAAACAAGGATATTTTGCCCAGTGGCTTGTTTGCCACATTTGAAGCCATCTCTATAAGGAGGCTCTTTGATGCTCATCATCCTCTTTGAGGTAGGCTGGGTATTACCAGGAATTAACCTGTTTCATTGTCAATGAATCTTTAAAATAATAGAAACATTTTTAAATGCCATATTCTGTATGTCTCTGAGGTTCTTGAAGACCTTATCTAACTATTTTACCTTATCTTTCTATAGAATTTTATCTGTTGTACTTAAGATGTATAGTCTTGGGATAAAAATAGACTAGTAATTTATATGACCATGATTGGATCAACTAATAATTAACTTGTATAACATTAAAAACAAATCTTAAGAAAAATAAAAAAGCTGACTAAGCAATATTTAACTTGTGGAACACCAAGAACAGCTCATGGTTTATTGCCTCATATAGTATAAATTTCATCTATGTATATAAGTTCATTTTGTAATTTATATCTCAAGGTGATAATATTTGTTCTAGAAACACTGAACAATTTTATTACCAAATTTCATATGACATATATATCTACATACTTTGGTTTTATGTTCAAAAATTAATGACAAAAATGAACCATAAAATACAGAACACATGACCTTGATTGCCAGGGGAGTAAAACAAAGTAAGCTGCTAGCATAGTGTAAATAAGGATCAGCAAACCGTGTGCCCTGGCCCAACTATGGCCTTTTGCTTGTTTATGTAGGGCCCACAACATAGGAAGGGCTTCTATGTGTTTTAATTGTTGAAAATAAATCAAAAGAAGAATATTCTGTGATGTGAAGATTATGGCATTTCAAAGTTCATAAAGTTTTACTAGGACACAGCCATACCCTCTTATTAATATATTGTCATGGCTGCTTTTCATATGACAGACAACAAAAGCCTCAAATGCAATCTTATTTTTACAGAAAAACTTGCTGACCACTGCTAAAAATGAATAGAATTGGGGCTGGCGAGATGGCTCAGAGGTTAAGAGCACTGGGTGCTCTTCCAGAGGTCTTGAGTTCAGTTCCCAGCAACCACATGGTGGCTCACAACCATCTATAATGAGGTCTGGTGCCCTCCTCTGGTGTACAGGCACACATGCAGACAGAACACTGTATATGTAATAAATAAATAAATCTTAAAAAAAAAAAAAAAGACAATGATTGAAAAATGAGTAAGATTTCCTGAAAGAGAAATTACAATTTCCAGAAGACAATGGGAATTCGTAAGTCAGCTTATTTTGTGCTATTCATGAGGACCTGTATTTCTACAAACTTCTGTAAATTTAAAGATGTCTCTTTTTAAGATGTTAATTTAAAGATGTACAAAGCAGGGCTGGAGATGGCTCAGTCGTTAAAGGCTAGGCTCACAACCAAAAATATAAAAGATATACAAAGCAGATAACATTTCTATGTTTCCAAAATTCAATAAACTAAAACAGCAATTTTTCAAAGCCCTTGTCAGAAGAGTCCAGACAGAGGGCCACATATACAAACCACATCCATCCACCGACACAAACCACTCTGAGTAGCATAACCAGGTTAGACAGTAACAGTAGCTTCTTCTAACTCAAGCACAACATGGGGCCAAAAGGCAGACTGGAGAACAAAGAGCCAGAAAGTTGAAGCAAATTAGCACAGTTTGTGATCTAGCTCCAAAGGTTGCAAGTATGTGGACACAGGTATATGAGGGCACTTGCAATTCCCAGTCAGACACAGACTGAAGGCTTAGGTGCAGCTTGCCAACACTGACTCAAACCTATTTAATTACAATTTGCCCACATATCTTCCATTCAACTATATGTAAGACTTATAGCAAGACTCACTTTATCCAAAGTGAACAGTAATGAATCAAAACATGCACTTTAGTACATCTGTGACAGAGTCATGCCACACACAAACCTGCACATTCATTAGGCAATTTCTGAGTCAGGTGATGCAGTTGAGATGACAGTTATTAAAGCACAGTAAGGACCATGATACTAAGGATACAAATCCCATATCTGAACTGGGTTTTCACCCAAGACCCTTAGCTTAGTATTCTTAATACTTCCCTTTTTGTAAAAAGAATTATTCTTAAAATAAACATTAATTTTTCAACTATTTTTGAGTGTTCCAAAGCACTCAAATTAATTTTAATGCAATCACATTTTTAGAAAAAAAAAATCAGTTCATGATATTTAGTTGAATATGTAATTATAGTATGTGAAATTGGCAATTAAAAAAGGAAGAAACAGACTTGCAAATATACACTAAGGTGCAGTCTACCAGTCCTGAGGACTCGGCATTCAGATAACCTCAGCGTTATGGGGTGAGTTTTATAAAGGGAATGGCGGGCACTGACAGTGGAAAGCCAGTGCCTAAGGCACAGGGCAGAGCAGGCAAACCAGGGCCCTGGCTGCTGCAACTGACAGAGCTCAAGCAGCACACCTCAGTTCCTAGGCAGCTGTAAGGGGCATCACAGGGCAGTCAGAGCTGAAAGAAAAAGGGGTGAAGATCAGCAGAGCCACAGCCGTGTCCGCTGTGCAAGAGAATGAAGCTGAAGAGAAAAAGAATGAAACAGACATCAGGCCACTTTCACAGTGTGTGAGGCACCTCAGAGACAACAGGCTACTTTCACAGTGTGTGAGGCACCTCAGAGACAACAGGCCACTTTCACAGTGTGTGAGGTACCTCAGAGACAACAGGCCACTTTCACAGTGTGTGAGGCACCTCAGAGACAACAGGCCACTTTCACAGTGTGTGAGGCACCTCAGAGACAACAGGCCACTTTCACAGTGTGTGAGGCACCTCAGAGACATCAGGCCACTTTCACAGTGTGTGAGGCACCTCAGAGACAACAGGCCACTTTCACAGTGTGTGAGGCACCTCAGAGACAACAGGCCACTTTCACAGTGTGTGAGGCACCTCAGAGACATCAGGCCACTTTCACAGTGTGTGAGGCACCTCAGAGACAACAGGCCACTTTCACAGTGTGTGAGGCACCTCAGAGACAACAGGCCACTTCTTTCAAAGTGTGTGAGGCACCTCAGAGACACAGGCCACTTTCACGGTGTGTGAGGCACCTCAGAGACAACAGGCCACTTTCACAGTGTGTGAGGCACCTCAGAGACAACAGGCCACTTTCACAGTGTGTGAGGCGCCCACTTAAATATTTAAAAAGAAGAGAACTTTCCTTGCCCTTTCTACAAAGAAGCTGACATCACAGAGCTGCACTTTTCCTTAAGTCCTTTCGAGAACTCACAAACTGCGCTTGGGAAGTCCTGAAAGGCTGGGGTAACCTTTTAGTCCAGCTCACCAGAGGGTCAGCACCACGGGCTGCTTAAAGTATTACACTACCCATGGCACAGACTCAGAGAACAGAGACAAGCTGACAGTTAATATAAAGTTAAAACTGAAAATCAACCTTTTGTTCCTTCCACAACAGGAGAAATGTGAGTACTTCTACTACCAACTCTTCCTCTAGTCTCCTTGGGAAAAAAAACTCCGAAGTGATTAGATCTGTAACAAGAACAGGCTCTTTGCATTAAGTTTGACTGTATTAATTAAAAAACTAACTCTGTGATTAAAAAAAAAAAAAACAAAAAACTATGCATAAGGATTTTTAGTATATTATCCAAAACAAAAGTAGGAAGAACTTAGTTGTAGGAACCTTTTAGTATTAGACCATTTACGGTCTTCAGCATCACATCATATAAAATCTTTAAAAAAAAATACTCATCATTAGGACAAGTAGGGAGAAAACCTGTATATTGTCTCTTATCAAGTGTGAGGAAAAAGTCAACACCATGCACTTCCACAAACCTAAGGAAAAACACCAAGACGTCAATAGTGACTAGCCTTGCACAACAGTACCACAGGAAACTTTTATTCTTAATACTTCCCTTTTTACAAAAATAATTATTCTTAAAATAAATTTTAGGGCTAGTGAAATGGCTCAGCAGCTTAAGGCATTTGCCACCAACCCTGACAATCTGAGTTCCATAATATGAAAAAGGAGAGAACAGACTCCCACAACCTATACTTGGACTGCCACACACACCATGGCACATGTACACACACATACATACACACACACACACACACCGTGGCACATGTATATAAATTCTCATATTCTCATATTCTCTCTCTCTCTCTCTCTCTCTCACACACACACACACACACACACACACACACACACACACACACACCCCTTTAAAATGTTTACATAAAACCAATTGTAAAAAGCAATCTATTTGGAAAGGACAAAGGGAAGGGCACAGTAACTTCAAGGACTCTATCTCTGTACAAGTTACTTCACTCATCAATTTTAATAATTCTCCCAACCTCTAAAACAAAGAACAGGCAAATAGGAAAAGAAGTTTCAGATACCCCTTCTGAAACATCTAGATGGCTTGCTTGGGGAAGTATAGCATATCTGTTTTCAAACAGTAACCAATGTCAAGAAACAATTCCCTGCCCCTCATCCCTGGGAGCTAGTAATCCAAAAAAGGAAAACCAACTCAAATTAAAAATGAACAAGTGTCTGATCTGGCATTCACACAACATACAGATGCCAAAACTAAAAATTTACAGACAGGAAAAGATATTGACATACAAATTAAATATACAATGTAACCAGGAGTGGTGGCACATGCCACCCTGTAATTCCGGCACTCAGGAGGCAGAGACAGAACTATCCTGTGTCTTGAGGCTAGCCTGGGCTACAAAGACAAGAAGCTGTCTCTGAAACAACAAACAATGAAATACTACCATACATTTACCAAGCTGGCTAAAATTCAAAACACTGGCCACAATGACAAACACAAAATAACTTGAGAGACAAAATGAATAATATTGGATGATAATACAAAGTTTAAGGTTAATATCTGTGAGCCCACACTGAATAAAGAAATGGAAGGCAGAGAAAAACCTTATACAGATCCCCTTTAATACACACTAGAATGCACCCCTCTCTCTCTCTCTCTCTCTCTCTCTCTCTCTCTCTCTCTCTCTCTCTCTCCGCTCCTCCCTCTCTCTCTCCCCTCTCCTCCCTCTCTCTCTCTCTCTCTCTCTCTCTCTCTCTCTCTCTCTCTCCCTCTCTCTCCCTCTCTCTCCCTCTCCCTCTCTCCCCCTCCCTCCCTCCCTCCCTCTCCCCCCCCCTCAAGAGTTACATCTTAGTTTGGGTAGTTCAGATGTGCTGTAAGAAGGGAACTATATCTCTGCAGCATTATTTCATAAAAGCCCATCAACTCAGTTTAACCAGAAGACCCACAACTTAAGATTAGGAGACTTCTCCTGAGTATGTGACAGTACTACCCAAGATTTTCAGTGTCAAAAACAAAGCAAGAAAGACTAAGAAACCTCCACAGACTAAAAGAAACTGGGCAGACAACCAAAAACAGCTAGTGACCTAAAATGGATCCAGGACAGAGAAGGGCTATTAGTGTAGAAACTAGTGAAACTAAATAGGGTATGGACTTTAGGTAATACTCAGGTCCCAACAATGACTTTTCTGATTTTAACAAACGTGTCTGAGGGAGCAAACTGGGTGAGTGGTTATCAGAGCACTCTTAGAGCATGCTGTAATGTTCACCTATAACCCCAGAACTCAGAAGACTATCAAGTCTAAGGCCAATCTCGGCTGAATAGTAAAACTATGTTTCAAATAAATAAAAACAGGAGCTGAAGAGATGGCTCCATGTTTAAGAACACTGGCTGCTCTTCTAGAGGACCTTGGTTTAGTTCCCAGGACCCACATGGGGGCTAAAAACTGCATGTTAACTCCAGCTGCAGGGGATCAGATGCCCTCTTCTGACCTCCAGGGGCACTGCATGCATGTAGTACACACAAACAGGCAAAACACTCACACACATAAAATATTTTTAAATTAAAATATAAACAAACCACAGACAGAATTCTGCCTAAAAATGGGCAGGCTTGGATGCAGGCAGGGTCAACGGCCAAACTCTGCCAAGACAGGGTAAGCAAGTCCCCAATGGTTCCTTCCTCACAAATATATCTGTCTGATATATTTAGCCAGAAGGCTGAAGATGATGTTCCACTGTTATAGAGAGTTTGGGGTGACTGCTCAGGAAGCAAACTGTCTCTGTCATCTTCTCATTAGGAAGCTGCTAACCTACATTCCCTGTCTACTCAGGTAATTAATTTTATTTATTCTCATGTTTCTGATGGGGTTGAAGACCGGATAGTTTAGTTTTACAATTAAGCTTAGTTGTTTTTAGATCTAGATAGATGTTTTAAATTGATAGTGATGAGATATGCTAGATAGATATTGATTTACATTCAGAATTTTAGACGCACCAAGATAGGAAAGATATTTTCTTCAAGGCTGCCAAATACAAACAGCCAAAACACTATGAATGCAACATTAATATAATTCCTGATTGTTTCATGGTTCTTCTTGCTGTAGGTAATTTATTGTATATATGTGTAATAATATAAATGTGTATGTAAAAATTTTAATTAAGAAATATAAACAAAAACAACAAAAGTTTTCTCTGTAAGTGAAAAATTATTCCAATATTTTAAAATTTCAATTTACTAAAGTATCAGTTTGTAAAACATTATTTTATATATGTCTGTGTATCACAAGCATACCTCATGGCGCCCCCAGAGGCCAGAGAGGGCATCAGATCCCCTGGAACTGGAGTCACACACACTTAGTCCACACAAGTGCTGAGAACTGAACCTGGATGTTCTGGAAGAACATTCAGTGCTCTTAACTGCTGAGACATCTCTCCAGCCCTCAAAGTACCAAATTAAAGCAACTTTAATGTCAATGAATTAACACAGTTTCAATTTTAGTCTTTGGCTTAGTAGAAGATCCCTAGTGTTATGCATCCTTTGCAAATAATCAGATTGCCATGGCCCTGATAGCATGTCATAAGAACACTGATAGGATGACCCTGCTTCTAGAAAAGGATAAAAGCAGCCTAGTTATGGGGGGCGAAATCAGAACATCCCAACCTAGGCAATAGTATTCAAAACTGTTACAATCTGTCATTTTGGTTGAAGTACGGGAAGACAGTCTAGCTAGCACTGATAACTGGAAGGAGAGGTGTAATAAGTCTTTTCATAACTGTGACTATTCTTCACTGCGAATACCCTAAATTCTAATAGTTTCACAAGTCATTTATTTAAAGTTTAGTCACAAAGCACATTCTAAAGTCATAGCCATAGACGTTTTCTCTCCATTATAATGAAAGCAATTGTTTTCTCTGAAGTCACAAGCTCTTATCATTCACTCTAAGAAAGTATCTGTCACACAGCCAAGTCACTTGACAAAAAATATCCATTTCTGGTAAAAATAAAGCATTCAAGTTAATTTGGCATGCTCTGTAACTGCAAGAATGTCTTTCCTGGGGCAGCTTTTGTCCTCTGGGACACAGCACAAGTGCCTGGTATATGCTACCCACTTTGTGGCATAATATACAGGAGGGGGAAATTAGAACTTTCACTCTTTCACCAAGGTCTTTCCTCTCCACTATTTCCTCAGTGTCAGGCAGATTATGTGGTACCAGTCACAGATGCTCAGCATCCTGAGGAACGGAAGCAAGGCCTGCCTTAGCTGCTGCTCCCCTTACTGCAACTGTGCTGCTGATAGACGAGGCTGTTATAGTGGTCTTTCACTCGTGGTCCTCATAAGAAGTTCGTACTAATATGGAAATGGAACACACTATTATAGACAGGTGCTTACAGAGACAAGGGCTAAAGTATAAGCTGCATGGTGTCAGACCTCCAGAGAGTTCCAGGCTGGAGGAAAGCTTCATGGACCCAAGATCATAGTCAAGAACTGGCAAGCGGTTACTTATGTCATCACCTCAGCAGCAGGAGGCCTTGATCTGCGTTTTCATCTGCTGCTGCCTCTCAGAAGCTTTTGCTTCTCCTGCTATCTGAAGTTCCCTCATCTTGATTATCTTTCCATTCACTGGCCCCTTTGAGAGCCAAATAAAAGAAACTCAAGGTCTCTACTCACTAGATAATGTGTCTTGTAACAAAGGTTTTTTTTTCTTACAATGTCCAACTGCAGCCACATGGTTAGAAAACCTAATCTGTTTTTTGCCTGCTGTTTCTCTTTATGGATGTCCTCACTGTAACCACGGACCCTCTCCACAGTCCAAGCCCAGCTTTATCCTTAAGGAAGAGGCGCTTAAAGGTTTGTTCATCTGCTCTTCTGTAGGCAACGTTTTAATGCTGAGCCTTGCATGATACTAATCTATCCTAGAACAGCTGTCTGACTTTGGGTCCGGCACCCCATCTCCAGATGTTAGGGTCACACAGTACTAAGTATGGTGACCTAGACTCAAAGGCAACATTTTCTTCGGTGGAGTCTATGGAATAGCGATTTTCCTCAGAAAAGACATATGGCTAAGAGCAGACATCTGAATGAAAGAGTAAACAGAGAGGAGGGAGAAAAACTGAAGGATTACAGTAAGTTAAATGGGTCACAGATTAGCTGTGAATTAACTGCAATGCACTAGCAGAAAGAGTGAAAGGAACTATACATGAACAACAGTGATATGCCTCAAGGCAAACAGGGAAGACTCAGAAGAAAAGGAAACCCTCAAGGGAAAACAAAGGAACATGGGTAAGAGGACCATGTGAAATCCCGACTTCTAGCAAAATGATTTCCACTTACATTAGTCATCTTTAAATAACATATGACTCAGGCCACACACAAATGACAGGAGTCAAGGCACTGGCAGAAATTGCTGAAGGCCTCCTAGGGATGGGGACCCTGCTTCTCAGCACTAGCACTTCCTGCTACACAGCCAAGATGGCTATGCTGCTCAAGGTTTGCTGATGACATGAAGTGTGACAATAAGGATCTGAATGCATTAAATTTAGATGTGTCGGGTACATACGTTTAGCGCTAGCACTCAGAAGGCTAAGACAAAAGGAGCAGAAATTAGAGGGCAGCCAAGATTACACAGCGAGTTGAGGCCTGGGCTGTATAGCAAGATTGTCTCAAAACAAACAAGCAAATTGTTTAGTATGAAAACTATCTTTTTGGTGGTGGTGGTTTTGTCTTCTGAAGCAGGGTTTCACGTAGCCTGACTGGTCTCAAACTTACTATGTAGGTGAGGATGATCTTTAACTCCTTATTTTCCTGTCCTTGCCTTCCAAGAGCTTGAATTGCAAGCATGGGCCGCCACAGTGGCTTCACTTGTATGAGGAAGAATGAAGATGTTAAGAATAAAACTTCTCTCTATATCTGAAGACCTAAGTAAGCTATGATGGAGCACCCTGACAGGAGAGAGGGAAATAATAAAGCTGGTTTTAATGCTTACACCAGAAGTCAGGTGCTCACACCCCATCCATGACTTCAAATTCCACAATTTCAGTTACCTGAGGCTAGCCAGAGCCCAAGGTATTATAGAAAATCCTGGAAGATATCTGTAACTGTGTGCTATTCTGAATAGCATGATAAAATATTAAGCCATCTTGCTTTGCTCCAATGGGGCCCAAATCATCCCTCTGTCTATAGAATACCCAGTGCCCAAGGTTACTAGGTTCTTGGCTATAGGACTGCCCCAGATGCACTTACTTAACAATGGCCCTTAAGCACAACAGTGGTACTGGCAATCCAAACATACCAGAGAACAGCTATCAAGTTTTCTCTAATGTGAAAGGTAAAAGTGTGCGAAGACATTTTGATATAAGCCATTTGCATACCATTTACTATAGTATATTGATAGACTTGCAGTTGCACTTTAGTGCTAAATATCTCTCTCTCTCTCTCTCTCTCTCTCTCTCTCTCTCTCTCTCTCTCTCTCTCTCTCTCTCTCTCTCTCTCTCTCTCTCTCTCTCTCTCTCTCTCTCTCGTGTGTGTGTGTGATGGGGATGGGTGGCATAGCACACATGTGGAGGTCAGAGGACAACTTCATAGAGTTGGGTCTCTCTTGCACATGTATGCGGATTTCAGGAATCCAATTCAGGAATCCAAACCCTCAAGACAGAGGCAGACAGATCTCTGCAAGTTCAAGGCCAGTCTGGTCTATATAATGTGTTCCAGGGCAGCCAGAGCTACATAGCGAGAGTCTGTCTCAAACAAAACAAGTGGGTAAGCACTTTACCCACTGAACCGTCTTGCCACCCCTGCTAATGGTATGCCTAAATTTCAAATTATTAACTGTTGCAATTATGTATGCACAGGAAAAATGTAAGAGAAGCTCTAGAGCTACCTGCAGTTTCCAGCATTCTCTGGGGGTCTTGGAATAGATGGCCTCTACGGATAAAGGAGGTTTACCACAAACCAAAATAGTTAAACACACATACAGGAACTTGCACTTCTCAAAAACAACTCAGTTTAATTTTTAATCATGTCTTATGTATGCATGCTTTGCATGTAATACACTGTGTTACATGTGCATGTGTGGTGCCTATGGAAGCCAGAAAAAGAGTATCACATTCCCTGGAGTTACACATGGTTGTGAACCACCATGTGGGTGCTGGGAATCAACCCTAGATCATCTGGAAGGCGACTGAGCCATCTCTCCCCATCCCCTAAATCAATTTAATTTTAACTATATTAAACGATTTACACTCATTAGTTTAAGATGTGTCTGACATCTCCGCTTAAGAAAGTTGAAAATGAGTGAAACTGCATGCTATGAGTAGACCAAGACTATGCTCTGTGTACTGAAAAGACAGACTGTTGCCTGAGTGAAAGCAATCCACCTGACTTGATTATTATGATGTTGAATTTCTTTTTACTTCTGCAATGGCTCCTAAATACTAAGAAATCAGGCCCTACAAGCATATCAGGACCAGAAAAGCGAAACATCACTTCCTAGAACCTTTTACTTGTCCTGCTACTGCTACTTTTGCAAGCCCTCAAGACAGAGGCAGACAGATCTCTGCAAGTTCAAGACCAGCCTGTTCTATATAATGTGTTCCAGGGCAGCCAGAGCTACATAGCGAGAGTCTGTCTCAAACAAAACAAAACAAAACCACAAGACAAACAATATACCAACCTTTAGATTTTCTGGCAGGTCTCATTGTGCAGAAACACTAACTAACTACCTTTAACATGAAGGTCACATATAAGTCCCCCACAAAGAAGACTTAAGGTAGTAATAGCATCATTGCAGCTGTCTAGCTGCATAGGGTAATGAAGTAAACATTTTAAAAAGTCTCTCTGGTGTGTCATTATGATAATTATTTCAAGTTTGTTATGGCAAACTCAAAGCAAATCAATTTGTACATGCTTTATTTATTTTTTTTTTTTTATTTAACATCAAATCAAATTACTCATGAAAACATCACAACCATAAAGTCTACGGATTAGAATGGCAAGCCAGTAACACCTTCAAGCCTGGTCCTTCTGACATTTTGGGCCAGGTTACTTGGGCCATCCTGTGCACTACAGAAAGTTTTGCAGCACCACTGACCTCTACCTCATTACAAGTCAGTAGTACACATTCTTTTCCAACCATCTCAGCTGTGGACATCTAAAACACCTGTAGACATTAGGGACACTCCCAAAATTCCAAGTAGAAAGAAGGACGCAAAGTGGGTCTCAGTTCACTTCAGTGCCTTTCTCTAACTAATATGCTAGAGCATGAAACAAGTTAATGTTACTTGCTAGAACCGTCACTACACAGTAAAGTTATATTGTACAGTTATACAAAGTTTATTACCATCCTCCCCAGAAAGTACTTTATGCTGTATTCTAGTTGGTATTGTAAGGGTTTTAATTGCAATGAGTCAAATATAATTAGATGCTGCTGAAGTCCAAATGTCTCCCTCCGAATTTCCTCCGAAATTCGTGTTGAAACTCATTCCTTACAGTGGTGGTATTAAGAGGTGAGCTTTAAGAAGTGACTAAGTCAGCCCAGCGGTGGTGGTATACATCTTTAATCCCAGCACTCAGGGAGGCAGAGGCCAGGTGGATCCCCATGAGTTCGAGGTTAACATGGTCTACAAAGGGAGATCCAGAACAGCCAAGGATACACAGAGAAACCTTCTCTCAAAAAAAACCAAAAGAGCAAAAAGATGTGATGACATCATAAGGACTCCATCCTCATGAAGGGAGCAGTGCTTTTTAAAGGAGCTCCATCCTGATGATCTTTTAAAGGAAGGAAACTAGATTAGGTCCCTTTTGCTCTTCCCTTAGGCACAGCATTGGTTCCCTGTGTCCTTCTGTCCCTTCTAAGTGACAGAGTTCAGAGCACCATCTTGAAGGGAGAGAGAACAGCTCTCACCAGATACAGAAACTACTAGTACCTAGATCTCAGACGTCCCAGAGTCCAGAAATGTGAGGAATACATCACTTAGTTTGCCTTGGATTTTGTTTTTAATTAAAAAGCAAGGAAGGAAGGAAGGAAGGAAGGAAGGGAGGGAGGGAGGGAGGGAAAGGGAAGGAAGAAAGAAGGAAGGAAGGAAAGAAAGACATGCCATGGGGAGCTGGTTCTCTTCCACCTTTCTATGGGTTCTTGGTATCAAATTCAAGTTGCCAGGTTTATAGAGTAAGTGCTGAACCATTTCGGTGACCCTGTTTTTTTGTCTTATTGAGACAGGGTTTTATGTGGCTCTATGAGCTGGCCTGGAACTTGTTATGTGGCTAAGGATGCCTTATCCTGATCCTCCTGCCTAGACCTCCAAAAAGCAGGAATTACAGGCGGATGCCACTACATCTGGCAATATTCAGTCCCATATGTTCAGTTTGTTGTTTGTGGTTTGTTCTTTAACAGTAATATAAATATATTAAGAAATATTTCTAAAATAATTTTAATGTAATTTAGTATAATTCAAATTATACTATATGTTTTCACAATTACAAATGTTCTAAGTTAATTACAATGCCTGAAAAATACAAAGGCAAGAACATCTTGCCTCTCTCTGACAATTCAAACACAATAGTATTTTCATTATTTTAAGAATCCCTCTTCTGGGGCTGGAGAGGTGGCTCAGTGGTTAAGAGCACCTCCTGCTCTTCCAAAGGTCCTGAGTTCAATTCCCAGCAACCACATGGTGGCTCACAACCATCTATAATGTGATATGGCGCCCTCTTCTGGCCTGCAGGAGTACAAGCAAGCAGAGCACTCTATACATAATAATAAATAAATCTTTAAAAAAAAAAATCCCTCTTCTGTGCTCGCTTCGGCAGAACACATATTAAATTTGGAACGATACAGAGAAGATTAGCATGGCCCCTGCACAAGGATTACACACAAATTAGTAAAGCATTCTATATTTTTTAAAGTCTTACTTATCAGGAAAGTGGGATGGTGGGGAGGACATCCTGTTGGGACTTTAGGCGAGAGAAGCATGAGAGAATGGGGAAATAGAAGGATCCACAGGGTCCTAGAAACCTACAAGAAGAGCATTATGATGGGCAGATCTGGGTCCAGTGGTCCTGCTCAAACTATGACACCAGCCAAGGACAATACGTGCAGTAAACTTCAAACCCCTACCCAGATCTAGCCAATGGACAGGACATTCTCCACAGCTGAGTGGAGAGTGGGGTTTGACTTTCACACGTACTCTGGTGCCCCATATTTAACAATGTCCCCTGGATGGGGAGGCCTGGTGGCACTCAGAGGAAGGATAGCAGGCTACCAAGAAGAGACTTGATACCCTATGAGCATATACAGGGGGAGGAGGTCCCCTCAGGAACAGTCATGGGGGGGGGGGGGGGAGCAAGGGGAAAATGGGAGGGAGGGAGGAATGGGAGGATACAAGGGATAGGATAACTATTGAGATGTAAAATGAATGAATTAATAAAAAAAAATTTTTTTAAAGAATCCCTCTTCTTAATTAAAGTGAACTTGTCTTTATTACTGCCAAAATAAGAAGACAACCTGTAGAAATGCCAAACAATGCAACCATTTGACACAGATATGCATTTCCCCTAAGCAGTGACCAAATGATTCATTAGCCATTTACCTAAACTATACATCTAAAGATATCCTGAAACATTTACTATAAAGAAGAGATAGTGCTGCAAAAACTAATGAGCTCAACTTCCATCTCTCCAAAGCTCAGAAACTAATGAGACAGATGGGGAAGTCCATAACTCAATGCCATCAACACTGGTATAAGAGCATGCACTGCAATAAAACAATGCACTCAAGTCAGAAGGACAGCAAGATTTCACAAAGGAAGCAAATTTCAGATGAATCTTGGAAGGTGTAGAGGAGGAAAGGGAGGATACCGAGAAGCACACTATCAGCTGAGAATTCAAATAGGTAATGTGAAAGCAGAAGACACAGCCATAATCCACAAGTAGATTTTTCTACCTTCCAACAAAAAGAAGGAACTAAAAACAAATGTTCCACAAGAAACATCAGATCTTTAAAACTCACACACAAAAAATTAATTTCTCTTTCAAAAACAACTTGATTCTTAGGAACAGTGAATTATTACATGTCAGTGTTGAGTTACTGGTTATTTATTTATTATACTATTTAAAGCACACCCAGAGGTTCAGGATGTAGCTCAGTTAGTAGTGTCTGCCTTGCACACACAAGGCCCTGGCACCACATAAATCGAGTCCAATGGCTAAACTTCAACTTTCGGCTTACACACTAAAACTGTATTGATAAAAGGAATAATTCACTACTGTATTAATTCATTTTCATTAACCTGAAAAACAACAAATGAGGTACTTAAGGGTAATGTTTTAGTTACTTCTCTATTGCTGTGACAAAATGGCATGACCAAGGCAACTTATAAAATAAAGCATTTAATTAGGCTACGGTTTCAGAGGGTCGGAGTTCCATGAGGACACAACTGTTAGCTATTGGGCTCCCTTAGTTAACTGTATACTTTGTAAACTTTGTATCCTTTGCCAGAAAGTGTCCAGCACCCCAACCCTCGCCAGAAACGTCAGCAGAAAGGCCAAGCCACTTTTGCCTCTGGACTTCCCCTATATCTTCAACTCTTCCGCTGTGCCACCTCAGAGTGGCACAGTTTGGTTTACAAAGGAAACACCAGCCTGGCATAAGAAGGGAACGCCATGTCCAACGCAAGGGAGAATGAGGAGCTCAGAGGCAAGACGTTTGCGGGCAAAGAAAAGAATTTTTAAAAGTGTGCACTATTCTTAAACATTCTATTTCATTGCAAAGAGATGATTAAAAACAAATAATATGGCATGTGGTTACCAGGAGTGATTTCTCCAGTTAATATTTAATTTTAACAAGCAAATCAAGGGGCAGCAAGCTGGCCAGTGAGTAAAGGCACTGTTACAACAACTGACAACTTGGGTTCTAGCCTCAAAACTCACATGATGGAAGGAGCGAATAAACTTCTACAATTTTCTCTGACCTCTCACGTGTTGTGATATGCATGTGCACTCACACAAATAATAAATGTTAAAAAAAATGTTTAATTAATAGCTGGGTGCGGTGATACACACTTGTAATCCTGACACTTGGCGAGGCAGAGGCAAGAGGATCTCTGTGAATTTGAAGCCAGCCTGGTCTACAAAGCAAGTCCAGGACAGCCAAGGCTACACAAAGAAACTCTGTCTCAAAAAAACCAAAAAATAAAATAAATAAATAAAAATAATAAAATAATAATAATAAAACAAAAATTAAAAGTAAATAGACAACTTAAGCATTTTAGAATATTCCAAATGAAACACAAGCACACACACACACACATGCATACAAATGCACACATATACACAACTTACTGACAATCTGGTAAGTGATACTATTTATGTGAACTCCAATTCTTTTTTAAAAGATTTATCTTTATTTTTGTTTTTTGGTTTGGTTTTTTGAGGCAGGGTTTCTCTGTATAGCCTTGGCTATCCTGGACTCACTTTGTAGACCAGGCTGGCCTCGAACTCACAGAGATCCACCAGCCTCTGCCTCCCAAGTGCTGCAGTTAAAGGCGTGCACCACCGCGTTGAGCTTTATCTCTGTTTTTGTATATGTACGTGTGTGATTCCATGTGCACAGGAGTACCTGAGGAGGCCGGACAGGGCACACAATCCCTTCAAGCTGAGTTGTAAGTGGTTGTAAGCTGCCTGGTGTGGATGCTGGGAACCATGCTCAGGTCTCCCACAAGAGTAGCCGGTGTTTTTAACCAGAGTCATCTCTCCAGCCCCTGCTTAATTTAGATGCTCCCTTATGCTATTAAAATTATATGGGAGTTGATGCAAACACTGGGCAAGTCAGCCACCTTGACCTTTTTTTTTTTTTTTTTTTTTTCCATGTGAAATGAGAGGCTTAGAACAGATGACCCTCAAGGAACTATTTTTGGATCCAGTGTGCCACATGTCTTCACTTGAAACAATTTTAGAAACATGATTTTGTGCTTAGTACCAGATTCTTTACCTCACAGTGCCTGTAGGAGGCATCAAAATCCCTTACTAAAATTATTCTGTGGTGATTTGTTTCACTGACTATGTCTAATCCATTGGACAGTTGACATCAAAAAAAACAAATGCTGAATCAAAAGAATCCAGTATTTGGTTCTGTGCTGTGGGTAACTGATGAGATCATTTGTATTCCTTTCAGTCCAGCAATAGAGAAAAGTCACTACCACATGTACCCACATGTAAGACCCTGGGCTGCTAGACTGTAGTAAAATAACATTCACTGGTCTGTTTGGTCAAGAAACTTTGAAGCTCTGGGGTTTCAGTAGCACAGGATTTTGCTCACACAGCTCTGTTAATGCCAATTAACATTTTTATAGGTGCTTTTGTACCAGTATTGCCAAAAATCTTCTTGTGGGCAAAGTCCTACAGAATTCCAGGGGTTCTGTCTGCCCACTGCCCAGCTGAAGCATTCAGTGTAAGAGCTGCTCAAAGATGAATTAGCCCTTTGTTTCTTTTTGGCTGTTTCAGAACCCTTTCTGATGTTTCCACTGATGTCTGGCCATGTCATGACACCAAAGCAGACTGCTTAAAATCACTGTTTACTCTGGCCTGCATACAAGCCTGCTTGAAGGGCTTCATCAAAACACCCCTTTGAAAATGCACAACAGCCTCTCAGCGGCACTGAGAGATAATATGAAGAGCAAAGTATTTTAAATTACGCCTAACAACACTTCAGGATACTCCAATTTTCACTTTCAAAAGTAATCAAATAGTTTTCAAATGTAGCAAAACAGGTAAAAAGGAAACTAAAAAGTAAGCTTGATGTGTAAATAGTAAGCCCTTGGAAAGCATTGGAAAAATGCTTTATTTTTTTAAAGCTTTAGCAAAGTAGGTAAACATTTTGAAGTAAAAATATTTTCTAGAACATAAAGAGAACAAATATTGAAATGTGAATTAATATAGGAATTTGAGAGAACAAACCAAAGGTAAAATGAAGAGGGGAAAGAAAGAAATGATTCACAAAGTAAAAATCTGAACAAAAGCTGAAAGGATTTGTTTTTAATAAAGGTTTATTGCATAACACTGGAGACAACAAAAGGGTAAACTATGAACATAGAAATACATGCATACCAATGACACCATTAAAAATAAAATATAGTGGCTATAGAGATGGGTCCGCGGTTAAACACTCTTCCAGAAAGCCCAGGTTTGATTCACAGCACTTGTAACTCACAACTGTCTGTTACTCCAGTTCCAGAGCATCCAACTACCTTTCTTATCCTCCTCATGCACCAGGTACACAGTGGTGCACAGACACACATGTCAGTAAAACATCCATACACATACACATAAGACTAAATCTTTATCCAAAACCATCTTAGGCAATATAAATGCTGTAAACTATAAACAGAGAGCAGGACATACTGTAACACATGTTGTTTACCTAACTATCAAGATGACCACATGGAGATCTCATCTTGTAGTAGTCATCATTAGAAACTCATACAAAAGCAAAACTTGTTGACATGTGAAGATGACTTGTAGGCTCAGTAAAAGCCTTATAAAGACAAACTCCCATAAACCACACAGCATTTCTGGTATAACCACAGAGAAATTCAGTGGCTCTGCAAAACCTCTTACTTTGGGCTACCATAACAACTGCCCAGATCAGCTTACTCTAGGACATGAGCCTGCACAATCAACACAGGACGAAATATGACTGTCATATCCACATGATGCTTCTGTCATCCACCACTGAGTAGCAAATCACCCCAACACTCAGCAGCCTAAAACACTACTTCATAACTAAGGACTCCTTGCAGACTAGAGCTCAGTTGGTGTTTTGCTGTTATCGCCTGGATTCAGTTATGCCATTGCACTGAACCATCCAACGAGGTTTTAGGCATCACAGGCAGGCCTCTCTCATTGTCTTTGGAGGCACTGTCTTGCCGTGCAGCCCTAGATGGCCTGGAACACATTCACTGTGTAGCCCAGGCTAGCCTCAAACTGATAACATTCTTCTTGTGTCAAGTTTCCAAGTGCTGGGACAACAGGTATGTACCACTATACCTAACTCTGTGTATTCTGAAATTCTTACTGTAGTTATGGCACCATTTACACTGTTAAAAACAAGAGCTCTATCCCCTACTGGAACAGCAGCCACCAGAAGATGATTTGATTAGACCTAACAGCTTCTTTCACCATAAGCCTGTCCTGCTTCCTTCAATGAGCTCCCTCAGTCATGGCTCTAGATCTTCCTTCCATCTAACATCGGATTTCTCAAACTAGTAATGTTTTAATGTTGATTTTTCAGGTTTAACTTTTATGGAAGAATTATATATTTTTCCCCAATATCCTGACTTTTGACATAACTTTCCTCAGGATTCATGATTTCAAAAACATACCAAAAAATGTGAGGAAGAAATTCCATGTATAAACATTAGTCTTCATGTTTCCTTTGTTCAAATTTTTTAAAATTACAATTAGGGTCTGAGGTTTCTAAACAATTTATTTACTTTTATTTCATGTGTATGGATGTTCTACCTACATGTATAAAGTGCACTGTGTGGGTTCCTGGTCCTTGAGAGACCAGAGAGGGTGTTCAATCCTCTGGAACTGGAGTTATGAAAGACTGTGAGCCTCCAGGTGGGTGCTGACAACCATACCTTGGTCCTCTGGAAGAGCAGCCAGTGCTCTCTCTTCACTACTAAGCCACTAGGATATATATATATTAATTAAAAGTCTCTGAGCAATATTCTTTTTTTTTAAAGATTTATTTATTTAAGTATACAGTGTTCTACCTGCATCTACACCTGCACACCAGAAGGCACCAGGCCTCATTATAGATGGTTGTGAGCCACCATGTGGTTGCTGGGAATTGAACTCAGGACCTTTGGAAGAGCACCCAGTGCTCTTAACCTCTGAGCCATCTCTCCAGCCCTGAACAATATTCCTAAACACAGTGAAGGCACCAGGTCTCATTATAGATGGTTGTGAGCCACCATGTGGTTGCTGGGAATTGAACTCAGGACCTTTGGAAGAGCACCCAGTGCTCTTAACCTCTGAGCCATCTCTCCAGCCCTGAACAATATTCCTATACACAGTGAAGAGTAGGAAGTACTAGTTTCAGTCTGCTGCCATGTACAGTGAGAGGACATGTTCTACTGAGTTTCCCACATCATTTTACATGGTCACCCTCTGTTTCTAGAGGACCTTACTGAGAAGAAGACACTGAGGCACAAACACAAAGAGCTGGCAGGAGATCAGACTGAAGGAAGACAGAAAAAGGCCTAGAAATTCACTATTCCTCAGAACATCTGTGATACATGGTAGCACAAAGGCAGTATTCCCACATGGTCCACAAAGTGAGCCTTTGCATCTGCCATGCAACAAAGGAGCTCAGCACCACGATCTTCTGAGCAAAGGCCAAGTGTCCACAACTTTTTTGTTGTTGTTTGGATTTTTGTTTTGTTTTATTTTGTTTTGTTTTTTCGAGCCAGGGTCTCTCTGTGTAGCCCTGGCTGTCCTAGACTCACTTATAGACCAGGCTGGCCTCGAACTCACAGCGATCCGCCTGCCTATGCCTCCCGAGTGCTGGGAGTAAAGATGTGTGCCACCACACCTGGCTCTACAACTTTAAATGTTCTCATAGAAAGGCAAAGCTGGCACCAACTAGCCTCTTCCTTTGCATTTGAATTCGTAGATCCAGCTAACAGCAAGTTCCTTGGAAGTTTGGTGCATTTTTTTAGTACATGAGCAGGAAAATGACTGACCCTACAAAACGACTTTATACATGCTATCCAACTGAGGAGAGAACATATTCACATGACAATACTAACCATATCTCATGCTGCTTCCGAGGTGCAAAACTAGCTGCTGACAACAACCTCTCCACGCACACATCTGTGCTGCCACCTCTTTGCCATCAGAGTACTTATCTACGCTCCATAACTAGAGTCACAGAATTACCATATTCTCTTAGAACTATGTTCCTGTCCCTGTGTTATAATATATTTGCAAAGTAGAATCTATCCTAATCCCACTCAACAAATACTTGCTAAGCAAATGAACTTCTCATCACCCTACTGCTTTGATGTTTAATACTTCCTCCTCGTTAGTATTTCTATTCACTAACAAGATTTCCTAAGTATTAAACATCGAGGGGCTAGCGAGATGGCGCAGTAGGTAAGCGCTGGAGAGAACCTGAATTTGATCCCTAGGAACTAAATAAAACAGACATAGTGACAAATGCTTGCAATTCCTGTGCTAGAAGGCAGAGACAGGCAGATCCCTGGAGCTAAGCTCATTAGGTAAATTCCAAACCAGTGAGACACCATATTTTTTTAAAAATTGGATAGAACCTGAGCAATTACATTTGAGTGACACCTAAGGTTATCCTCTGCCTTCCACGTGTACACGAGTGCACGTGTATGCATGTGAGCATACGTATGAGCATGCACATACACAAAAACACACACTTGCACAAAGTCTACTATGTGGCTATGTAGCTATAAGCTAGCTAGCAAACAAAATAACGATAACTATCAACAGACTTCACCTGGAATACATAAACAGGGCACAACTGAATTTGAGGAAGAAATATAAAAGTGCTATTGTCATAGAAATGTTGAACTTAGTTTTAACATTTAGTATAGACTGTAGGAGAAGTAATTCCTAAACCCAGAAATGAGGGCTGAGGAAACTGATGCATAGCCAGTCCTACATCTAGAGACCAAGACTGCTGACAATGAAACCATCAGCTATTTAATACTCAACCTCAGAGCTGTAAAGTCATGATCACAACTACAAAGTCCAGTGAATTATTCTTTCAAAGTAAACTGAAAAAACATAGCTTAAAGAGACTTAAGATATATTAACTGAATGTAATGTATGACCCTTGTTTGGGTCCTAATTAAATAAACCGATTGCAAAACAGCTTATCAATCAGGAAATAGGATCACTGACTATACCAGATATTAGAAGATATTTAGAAGCTCTGTCAATACTCTCCAGGTGTGGTGTTTAGACTGTCATTGTTTTCATGCTTTAGAAACACCCACTACAATATTTACGGATACAAGTAAATTCTTGGGGGCTCAGCTGAAACTCATGAGAAAACACTTACCTAGAATGTACAAGGTCCTGGATTCTTCAGTGTAAAAAGATACCCTTAGCTGGCATGGTGGCTCCTATCTTTAACCCTAGCACTGGGGAGGCAGAGGCAGACACATTAGAGCTTGAAGCCAGCCCGGTGCACATATTAAATTCCAGGCCAGCTATGGCCATATTAGAGCTTGTCATCCAAAAAAGGGACGCCTTCCAAAATAATTCAAAAGGAGATGAAGGTAGAAATGGAGTAAAGAACAGGTAAGAGAAAATAGATGAATCACTACAGAGTAGTGGGCACACAGGGGTCAAAGTAAACAGGTTTTAGTTTTGCTGTTTCACACTGTTTCTTTGTTTTTTAAATCCTATTTATAGACAGGTCAGGTCTCCCAAATGTCTAACTGCTCTTTCTCCTATGAAGGCCTCATAGGTTTGGCACTCTGACTCCTTACTTAAAAGCATCTCTCCCTGAAACGTGGCTCTCCATCTCACCTATTTTTCACTTGACCCTCTCCTGCCTTTCTCCTCCCTAGGTCCTGCTGGGCCATCTATCAACCACTGTATGACTCAGTTTTATGCTATGACTCCCCCAACGTCACCTGCAATACACATTTTAAAAGGGAGACTCCCACTGTATCTCTGTGATCTTCAGAGCTAAGCACCACCCAGTGAAGCAGCCGTAAGTGCAGTCAGATCCTCTGCAGTTCTGTATCATCACTTAGGAAATACCAACTCCTTCACTAAAGAGACTCTGACACTATTTTTTAAAGGGAAACTGCAAGGCCGGGCGTGGTGGCGCACGCCTTTAATCCCTGCACTCGGGAAGCAGAGGCAGGCAGATCTCTGTAAGTTCAAGGCCAGCCTGATCTACAAAGTGAGTCCAGCACAGGCAGGGCTACACAGAGAAACCCTGTCTCAAAAAAAAAAAAAAAAAAAAAGGAAACTGTAAAACATACTTAAATCTCGCAACAACGCATAGGATCATGTCAGCACAATGGAGACTGTGATTCTCACTTCACAAAGAACTCCTTATAAGAGAGCAAAGCCTCTCTTTAGTAAGCCATCCCCACCTCTACAGACGCCAAGTCCTCTGCCCAAAGATGCACACTGTACTGAAAACTCATCTTCTGTAATGAAAGCAGGCACAGACATGAAACTGGCATTACCTTGTATCTCATCTTGGGACAGGAATGAATGTAGAAACCCATATAATAATAGCTGAGTTGTGATGTTTTCTCATGCAGTTGTCTAGTGAAAGCAATTTCTCTAAAAAAAAAAAAAAAAAAAAAAAAAAAAAAAAAGAAAGAAAGGAAGAAGAAGAAGAAGAAGAAGAAGAAAAGATAACCATACAGTTAATTCTGGCTTCAATTTTCAAATAAAATACCCAAGTCTTTAAAGATAAGTGATTCTTAAAACACAAATGATTATTACCACAGTGCTGCCCCCAATAAACTCTAAATTATTTTGAGTAAATTCAATCTCAATTCAGATTTTATACTTTATTGGGCAAAAGAGCTGATACACAACCAATACAACATGAGAATAAAGATATCTATAATACTATTTAGTATGCACTAGAATGTTCAAGGAATCTGGGCTGTTTTAACACCAGAACAAATTCTTTAAAACTTAATAGTCAATAAATTTCAGGAAAAATTATATATGCATTTACACACAACCCTTTCAGCTATATATGATTTATAACTCACTGTGCAGCAACGAGCACAGTTAATAGTTTCCCTAGAACGAGAGGGACGGTAACACAGCCCCTCGGTGCCTTCTCCATCTGTTAGCAGAGGGCTGATGAAACAAAGAAGCTGAATCTGCACCGCAAGGCTCATGTGTGAAGTGGTTGTCCTCTGTATGAAGACGAGTCTTGGCACAAAATGTCCCCTACTTGTCCAGCTGAGTAAGCAAGGTGTTTAGGAGAGGTTTTAAAAAACTTAAAAGTTCTAAAGCATGAAGAATATTGGTTTTGTCTTTTGAAAGTTTTCTTCCTCATTTTTTCCCTTTTTAACAGCAGCAATGGATATATAAAATTTAAGAGCTTTTGTTTTGCTTTGTTAGTGAAGGTTTCATTATGTAGCATAATCTATCCCATAACTTGCTATGTAGCCCAAACTGGCCTCAAACTCTCAATCCTCCAATCTCAGGCTTCTGAGTACTAAAATTACAGGCATATGCTACCCTGCCCAACTGAGAAGTTCCATGTTTAATGGAATATTCTATTCACTTTTCAAGAACAAATCTAAATCTTTGAAAGACTATCCAAAAAAGATTTAAAATGTTTTTTTAACAGAATAAACATTACTATTCCTAAAACTAATCCATTTTCAAGACTCAAACTGAGAAAAGAATGTATGTGTCCAAGCAAACCCTGACATCCCACACTCAATAACCCTTGACCACACCCTGGCTAGTCAAAATGACATTTATTTTCTTGGTCCTGACTATTTTAGATCACTGCACAACCAGTTACCCAAAATCCATGACCCATCCTCAATTATCTAGCAAGTCATTGGGCTCTATCTCCAAAGTATAGCCTGAATTTGACCACCTTTGCTATCTCTAAGATATTCTAGCCTTTAAATTATTGTATATAGAGCTCAAAGATCAGTTACAAACCTTGTGTAATTGTAAATTTGTTATTGATACATTAATATAAAGAGAAAAGTCAGGCAGAAAATGTCAAGATGAGCACTAAGATAGCAAAAAGTGATTATCAGCCCAATTTGTAAAAATCAAATTGTTAATTTAGAGAAAAGCATCAAGACTTCTACTTTGTTAATTAGGGAAAATAATACATAAATAAAAATTAAAATAATCTGGCAGTATACTTCATAATGGTATAAGAATGTGACTATAAGCAGGGTGTGGTGGCGCACGCCTTTAATCCCAGCACTCGGGAGGCAGAGGCAGGTGGATTGCTTTGAGTTCGAGGCCAGCCTGGTCTACAAAGTGAGCCCAGGACGGCCAAGGCTACACAGAGAAACCCTGTCTTGAAAAAACAAAAACCAACCAAACAAACAAACAAACAAACGAATGTGACTATAAATCTCTAATCTCAGCACTGGGGAGGCAGAGGCAGGAGGCTCTCTGTGAATTTGAGGCCAGCCTGGTCTACAAAGTGAGTGCAGGACAGCTAGGACTGTTACAAAAGACAAACTCTGTCTCAAAAAACAAACAAACAAACAAACAAAACAAAAAAAACTGTGAATATAAGAAACAAAGATAGGGGAACAAAACACAGAAGGAAAAAGAGACTCAAGCTACATGAAAAACAAAATCAAAACAGTTGTATCGCACACACATACGGATACACAGTAAAAAGACCAGAAACAAATATTCTAAAGAAGACACCCCATCACACCCTTCTCTCCACTAAAGACATTTGTGCTGTGTAACGTGTATTTGCAGCTATGGCCACAAGCGGGAAGTCATTTTCTAACGAGGGCCACACATAGCAGCACACAATCAGAAAGTCCCACTGTTATGGGTAGATAATCTACATATCATAAGACCACGTGCCTGATGAAATGACTGTCAAATGTGGCCCATTCCTTAAACAATGTGTAACTCTCTAACTGTATTATCTTTCAGTAGATGCACATTCCTTTAATTCATTCAAACCCCATTACTTGTATCTTTAACTCATAATGAAAAAATATATATGATAGCAATAACAATATAAACAATGTTACATTTAAGGAACATAAATAATTTTACGGGAGAGCCTAGAAAATAGATACATGAAACCACAAACTCCAGACATGTGGTTGCTTTCTGGAAGAAAAAAAAAAAGTATTATCATTGTGTGTGTATGCTGGCGGTGGAGAGAATGAACATGGCCTTTTCAAAGTCAGCTCTATCCTAGCACCTTCAGATGAGTCCTGGAGATGAAACTCAGGACACCAGCCTTACCCAGAAAGCACTCTACCTGCTAAGCCATCTCACAGGAGTCCCCACTGATCTCTTATATTCCAGAGTGTATAGAGACATTAAAAGCTAGAGAATTACCATCAAACAATGGCATCATTTCTAAACAGATGTTCTTTTTGAAAAAGGTTTGTTTTATTTTCTCCCCTACCATTTCTTTCCTTCCCCACTCCCGTGGGCGTGTGTGTGTGTGTGTGTGTGTGTGCGCGCGCGTGCGCGTGTATGTGTGTACACACATGAGTCGAGAGTTCCTGTAGAGGCCAGAAGAGGGCCAGTAGGATTCCTGGAGTTGGAGTTACATGTGGTTATCAGCAGCTAGTTATGGGTGCTGACAACTGAATTCCTATCCTCTGCAAGAGCAGGAAGTGCTTTTAACTGCTGAGTCATCTCTCCAGCCCTCTAAAACTGTTAAATTTAAATACTAATATACAGTTATGGGACTACTATAGCAGAAAAGTATTATAACATACTATGAAAGATGGATTCTTACTGTTACATAATGAAATATAAACAAACTGAGTAATTATCTGAACCTCCATGTAATTCATTACAACTGTACAAAGCAGTCTTACCTTAATGCTGAATAGACACCCAAAGACAGAAATGAATAATCAGGATCATAGTACAGATACACAGAAGACACACAGTATGGGAGGATGTCTATCACTCCCACAGCAATGATCTTCCCATCGAGCCAGTACTGCTGGTGAAAGGAGCCATAACCACACTCTGGTCCATTAGGAGAGTGTTCTGCCTATGAAAATCAGACACAGAAACATCAACAGGAAGCCATTTTCTTTACATTAAAAAGATCTCTTAATCTAAGTAAGCTTTATTTTGTTTAGGTAATTAAGTCCTAAAATTTGCTTTGTTGTGACCATCTTCAGAAAAAATGTTTTAGCATGAAAAGCTCAATCTTTAAAAATAAAGGGAAGGATGTGAAAGAAAGAAAGGGAGGAAAGGAGGGAAGAAGAGTAAGGGAAGGAGAAGAAAAGAATAAAAGAAGGGGAAGAAAGAGAGAGAGGGAGGGAGGGTGGGAGAGTGGGGGGGGAGAGAGAGAGAGAGAGAGAGGAGAGAGAGAGGGGAGAGAGAGAGAGAGAGAGAGAGAGAGAGAGAGAGAGAGAGAGAGAGAAAAGGCAATTAATGTGATGCACCTCATCCACAGGCCTACAAAAAGAAAACAATGAGTACATTAATCAGGGGAGGAAATACATGACACATTCCAACAGCTGACCAAAATCTAACAAGTTACAAGGAAGACTTCTCAGGCTCTTCAAAGAAAATTTACAAAAACACAGTTAACAACACATTTACAGTAGGAAACTAGATGTTTCTCTCTCCTTCTCCACTTAAGATTATGAACACAGCCAACTCCTATTAGTATCGTTTGAAATCCTAGCTCATATAATAAGACAGGAAGGGAATAAAGGGAGCTGGGGAAGTAGATCAGTGGCAGGGTGCTTGCCTAGCATGTGCAGGTCCTAAGGGAGAGAGGAGGTGGGCAAGGGAGCAAAGAAAAAAAGAAAGTGGGGAGAGAGGAAGGGGGGGCGATTAATTCCAAGTGAGAAAGATAAAAACCAACTGTCTTTCTTTAAAGATGACAGGACTGTAAAAAAAAAAATCCCAAAAACAAAGAAACAAAACTCTAACTAAAAAGTAATTATAGGAAAGCCTAAAATGAAAGGATGAGACGGGAAATCAATTTCCTTTATGACAACAGGGCAATAGGAAGTCATATTCCAAAGGTGGAAAGGTAAAATGGTTACAGGCACTTCAGGAACTTCTCAAAAAACCAAACATACTCTGATGATTTAAAAAAAAAAAAAAAAAAAAAAACAGCAATCAGTTCCTCTGTTTATCCATTTGGTTAGAAAACTCACCTAAAAACTTAAAACCTTACAAGTTGTTTATGACATTTATTTCTAGCTGGCCAAAACAAGAGCAACCCAGACATCCTTCAGTACATCATAAATAGGTAGACTGTAGCTCATCCCTATAATGTGTTATTGTTAACAATTAACACTAGCATGCATACACACAGGAGAGAGAATGAGAGCTTTACATGCATATTGCGAAGTGAAAAATGTCAGTCTGAAAGTCTGTATAGTTACAGTTATATTGTATAAAAAGCAAAAGTAAGCAGTTTACTCCATCGTATCAGGAGTTTGAGAAGTCTAGGCAAAGGATTAATAGATGAAAGGCCCTTTAGGGGATGGGACTGTTCTGCACGACACCATGACAGCAGAGACATCATACTACGTATGCATTTTTAATCAAAACTCAGGACTTTAAACAAGAGGAAATCTTAATTATGCAACATTTGCAAATCATCTAGAAGGTCCTATGAAGGCACATAGACTTGTTTGTTTGTTTGTTTTTGTTAGCTGTAGTACAAATGTAACAAAGTCTTACTGAAAGAGTTGGATAGAGGAAAAAGAGGTGAAATAAACAAGTGTGCAAAGAAAGGTGCCCATACAGATGAAAACAAAAGGAAATGCATGTAAATATTGTGCCCTGATAAAGCTGCTCCCCATGCGGGTACAGGTTAACAATCCTGATACTGTGTTTTGTGTAACAAACAAGTGAGCAAACAGATAGCGTATGGTAGGGCTCCCACTGCTGTAGCTAGAGTGATCCAAGTGGTGACGGATTATAGCTGAAAGCGTGGGGGCTCCGGCTTGGCTGGCTGTAAACACAGATGGTTACACACAGAAATGTGCACACTGCATATATGCATACTCAAGAGTTAGCATACACACACATTTCTTTTTCTGTCATCTGAGAAGGCCTAAAAGAAACAAGCGAGGAGAAATGAGTGCACACTACTACTGCCAAGATCTTGTACATTTTGTGCAAGCAAGGGAACCAGTGCTGGGAGGAGAAGTGACTGCCTTTAGGAGCAGCAGGAAATACACAAAATGAGCTTCTGGGATCTCAATGTCAGAGAAGCAGCATGCAAACAATTGATCTGCACTCAGAGGAGTTAACTGAAAGAGCTGATTCATTACTCGACTATTTTAGACAACAAAATAAAAGTGACCTACAACCCAAATATAAAATCTATGTACCATTGGAAAATAATAAAAGAACAGAGAGATATCTCCCACGAAAAAAAATAATATGTATCAGATTTTTCATAGATTCTCTGCCCTGAAGCCAAGAGAACAACAGATGCGCACAAGGCGGGCCTGGTGCTGCTTTCTTTTGTTTGCTTGTTTCTGGTGACCCAGTTGCGTGGCTCCCTATAGGCAGTGTCATCGTGTTACGGCATCCAAAGGCTGGACGTGCCTGGCTCTCCTCTTCCACCATCGTTTCAGCCACGTCAGAAAGAGCTGATCTGAGAAACACCCCCTTTCTGTAGGAAGCTCGGGAGCCCTTGCCAGAGAAGCACCCACCCGCTTACTGACGTGAGAACCCCGCCTCATTAATGTGTGGCTGTCACATGTTAAATCTCCTTAGTTAAGGCGTTTTGTCAAGATTGCTCAGCTGTCACAAACACAGTGGGAGAAAAAAATTTACAGACTACACAGGAAAGTACACTATTTCAGAAGAAAGAAAGTAAAGTTTGTTTGCCTCAAAGCCAAAGACATCATGTAAGCTCAACCTTCATGACCTCAAAACCCCTTCATACTTAGGAAAGAAGGAAGAACTCCCAAGAGTTCATGTGTGATGGAATACAACTACAGACACCTACCAATTTACCAAAACAAAATGAGATTAAAAAAACAAACAGTAGGTTCAATGTATTTCATTCTGTGATAGAAAAAACAACCAACCAACACTGTGCTTTCCAAAATAAAAAATAATACATAAGAAAAGTTGCATGGTTCTGATTGTTTTCAATCTGCCATGGGGAAGCCTCTGGAAAACAGACTGTACCCTCACAGGGGAGTGAGAGTCAATCAAGCACTATGAAAACAGCACTGGTCTTGAGGACCCTCTGACACATGCAGCAGTGCATGAACTGCATTTCTGCATCTTTAAAATATGAGGAACCTATAAACTAGAAGGTATGAAATTTAAAAAACAAAAACAGGATTCGTACTAACGCTTGCCCTCTACTTCAGTTTTGAGAAGTGAATAGTAAAATACAAATAAAAGGAGACCAATGAGCAAATTTAGGCCAGCTTTTGCTTAATCTGAATGGCACATTCCCAAAGCTGGTGTTTACAGAGTAACATAGTTAGAGCACTTAAAAGCAAAGTCATGTAAACTACAGCAGCTACTTTAATTTCCTTATAAGTCAGTCAGTGACGGGATGAGCAATACCTAAACTCTTTTCCAAGTCTGAACTTTGCAGTTTAGGATATGTAAAGAAATTATTCAGAAATTTTCACAAGTTCTACCATTTCAAGGATTTAGCTGATAACAGGAAAAAATAATAAAGCTCCCCTCCATGATACAAAAGAGCATTCATCTTGAATTCAGGGGAAAGATGGCCGAGCTGTGGTGATTAATGAGCTATGCACTATGTTTCCGTTTCCAAAGAGCCATGTAGAGATGACATGAATTTTAATAGGCCAATTCTCACTTTCAGCCAAACTGTTCTCCAAATGGGTGCTTATTTATCCTAACAAAGTACACCTGTCTCCTCAGCAGCCTGCCTTCCTGTGCCTCAGTGATGCTCCAGACAAACACACTAGCAGAGAAAAAGTCATTTGAGAAGATTTTCCAAGGACAGTAAAGATGGGAGGGAAGAAGACTTTCAGGACAGAACCTGAGTTCTCAGAACTCCTTTCCAAAGCAGCCCAAACCACCCCTCCCAAACAGATCCTGTAAGACAGAAAAACCTACAACTGGTTTTCTTCTGAGTATGTTATTTTACAACTCTGTAGGGACAGCGGCTAACCTGTAAAGTTCTCTGAAGGGAAGGAATACTACCAAACCTATATGATAATTAGCAGTTGCTTTAATCAATCTAGCAATCTAATCTCAATCTTTCATTTCATTACACTATATCTGCAAATGTTCTTTGAAACAGTTTTAATGTTTACTGGGTTTGTATCAAATAAGTCAGACATGTGTCAATTAAATCAGACATGTACTTACACTGTCTGGGTGAGATCATTCTTTTATCTTTTTAAAAAAAAAAAAAAAAAAAAAATAGTTAAGAGCCCTAGAGGTCATCCCTAGAAGCTCAAGTGAGCTCACTGGATGGAGGATCTAAGAGAAACACTCAGCCAAGCATGCTGCTTCTTACACCCCAGGAGGTTCCCACGCAGTGCTATCACTGCTCACCCCCATGTCTTTCTCTTTACTCAGTCTGCATTTCCACTTTCAGGACCAGGACTATATCCCAACTACTGTACTAAGATGGATCTGATGGCATGTCTCTGCTGGATGGAGTTACTCTCTTTTGAACAACTGAAAATGGAGAATCTGGTTATTTCAGTATTTTTATTTGTGTGCTTGAAAATGTTATCAATTAATGAAACAGTTTTTTGTGACCTGAAACCACTGTGCTTCACATATGGCCAAAGTTACAACCTGAAGAGTTTTCTGCATGTCAGTCTAGAATCAAAAAAGCTTTTACTTCTATTTCTATGTAAAACAGTCCCCCACTTCCAGGTGAAATTAAATTACATTCTAGTATGAGCTCTATGAAGTGGATTTATAGAGATAAGCAGGTACATAAATCAAAGTCTTTGAACTCACAGAAAACCAGCTCCTTATAGAAATAGCTTAGGAACAACTTTAAGGATACAAATAGACACAACTAAGGTGACTCTTTGGATAAATCAACTGGCATGACATTTTTAGTTTAAGGAAAAAGTAGTATCTTCTCAATTTTATAAGCCTATCACTGGACTTAAAATAATATACAGGTTTATTTCTAATAAGAACAGTTTGCCTGAACTTCTAAAACCACCCCTCAGTTTACCAAAGTTAGCACTGGGCCAGGGCAACTGCAGCAGAAGACGTGTTTGCTGTGCAAGCGTGAGGGCCTGAGGTACATCCCCGGAGCCCACACAGAAAAGCCAGGCACGGGGGCTCTGGCTTGCAACCCCAGGGCTTGAGGGGTAGAGACAGGCCCTGGGGCTTGCTCCCTAGCCTAACCTGCACATGGTAGGCCAAGTGAGAGACTCTGTCTCAAAAAGTAAAGTAGGCTCCTGAGGAACACCACTTGAGAGGCTGCTGCACCCTCATACATGTTAGCATTAGTCACTGAGAATGCTTAGAACTTTTTAAATGTAAATTTTTGTTCAACTAAACTGAACTGTAATTCTAGCATGCTAAAATACTTTAAGCTATTTTAATTATGATAAAATATACATCAAATGTACCATTTTAAATGTAGAAAACTGCGTAGAGTGACTATGTCCTGACGATCTATGATGTGTCTCAATAAAGGAACAGTACAGCATTTGTCCCTTAGCGATCTGCATAAGTGTCTTCAAGTTCCACTCACTACGTGAGAATTTCTCTCCTTTTGAAAGGAGAATGGTATCTGCTGTGTCACGGTAACACTTTACCAATAGGCGTACCAATAGACACCTGGGTGGATCTACCTGCTGGCTGCTGTGAGCATGCTGCTATAATCACTCCTACACTGCTCACTTTCTTCTCTGTATAACTTGTACATCAGAGGTAATTCTCTAGGTTTTGGGGGATTTTTGTTTTGTTTTGGTCTTGCTGTTTATTTTTTTTTTAAATAGCCTCTCACTATGTACCCCTGGCTGTTCTGAAACTCCTTAAGTAAGCCAGGCTGGCCTCAAACTCACAAAGATCCACCTGCCCTTGCCCTCAGAATGCTGAGATTAAAAATGTACACTACCACACCAAGCTCTACTTAGTTTTTAGAAAAACTATTATACTTTCCTCCACTGTAGCTACACCATTTTACATCCCAGCCAATAATGCACAATGACTGCAATTTCTTCACATCCACATCAACACTATTTCTTAGTTTTTTTTTTTTTAAAGTTAACCTATTGGGTACCAGGTTATATTTCATAGTTTTGAATTACAATTCCCTAATGACTATTGGTGTTAAACAACTGACATTTTATGTATATCTTGTTTCAATTTAAACAATTTCTAAAACACTTTAGTAATTTTAAATATACAATCAAGAAATATAACGAGGCCTCATTGGATGCCCATAGTTTCCAAGTAATAGTAAAATAATTAACTGAGTAATGAGCATTCCCTCTTGCTGACATCTCTACCTAAGCACTGCATCACGGGGTCATGTTGTCACACTCATCTTTACCTCTTTAGAAAGTGAAAGGGGTGTTTAAGGAGTAATGGCACGTAAATCTATGCACTCTCCCATCAGCCACAACGCCTGTATGTAACAAACAGTTCTCGAGATTTCTGGCTACCCAGTCCTCTTTATGAAAGAGAAATTACTTCACTAAAATAAAAGTTACTGTTTTATTAATAAGGATAAGTAAAGCCATATTTAAAAAATAAGATATATACATCTGAATAAGAAAGGAAATGGGATGACATTTGTTTTATAGAAAAAAACTGAGTACGCTTATTCTAAAGCAAAGTAGCAACTTGCTCCAGATCATAAGTGGAAAAGATAGAACATGGAGCAGAGTATGGAGAACAGCATATGGGGGAGGGGAGGGGGAAAGGGGAGGGAAGGGGAGAGGGGTGGTAAACTTTATTTGTATGGTGTATTACCTGCTCGGTCTTGGCAGCTCTTCTTTGGATACTCTTATACCATGAAGAAACAAGGTGCTAAGAGAATTATCCAAGGTCACTAAGCCAATTTAGAGACATGCTGGGAAGGAACAAAATCTGGACTTCCATTTCAGGTCAGTATTTTTGTCAGTGGACACAACGTTTATACACCATGCTAACAACAGTCATAATGGACACATATGCTACAAACAAACTAGGACAGTTAAGAAATTTGCAAAACCAAGTGATGAGAAAAAAAAAAAATGTATTCCTTAGGAATTTTAAAGCTCCCAAAAAAGCAAACAAAGGTTTACTCATCTACAACTTAAAGCCAAAACTATATAGTATCACAAGTCTTAACTGAACTTCACAAAGCTTAAATAAGTGATAAAGGACATACCACCGATAGTTTTAATAAATGTACAGAAAAGAAAGTTATGAATTGGGGGCTGGAAAGATGGCTCAGTGGTTAACAGCACTGTTTGCTCTTCCAAAGGACTCGGGTTCAACTCCGAGCACCCACACGGCAGTTCACATCTGTCTAATTCCAGTTCCAAGGGATCTGACACCCTTGCCCCCACACTAATGCGCATAAAATTAAATAAATTATTTTAAAAAAAAAAAAAAGAAAGAAAGTTATGAATTACTGTAGAATTCACAGATTTTTTTAAAAAATTAAATTGTTAATACTAAGTGCTTTGCCTTAACATGATTTTTGTATATTTTAAATCCTAACTCCTCCAATAAAAAGACTTTCCAAATGGCTTACAAGAAGTAACAGAACTTCAAACTTTGACTGTACAAACTAGCTACTGAGCACTACAACACAACCTTGGGCTGCAGAGTTTAATGCTTCGTTTACTGCCGTCCAACTGGCAACTCCCGGTTTCCCAGTCCTTCTTACAGGAAAACATATTCCATGGTGACATCCCAAACTGAGAACTCAATGAATGCCAAGATCAAACAAGACTGATGTCCCCATGGAAACTAATCCACCCCAGGATTTACTATTCAAGCCTTTTCTGAAGCATTCACGCACAACTAATGTGCAATGAAAACTGTCAGAGAAGATGACCCTAATTTTGAACACAGTTAAAAAGGTCTTGGAAGTAATGAGGAATATTTCTACTTGCTTAAGGAAAGCTAGCTAACCAAGCAAGGAAATATCTTGAATTTTTAAGATCCCTAAACCAACTCAAGTTAGTGCAGAAAAGTCTTGAACACAACAAATTTGTGGTATTATTCTATTTAATGTTTGAAATTCTATTTTAAGTATGCTTCCTCTATTCTCAAAATCAACTTTTATATTTTAGTCACCTCAGAGTTCTTTGCAGGAAAAGACTTCAGTAACTGTTATTTCACTAAGCAATATAAATTTTCATTTTACATTATCTCAACAATCATGTGATGCCCAAAACTGAACTACAGTCACCTCCTGACCCTAAGTTTCAGGAGCACTATCTGGCTGCACACACAAGATGCTTACTTTGTGCTCACCACAGTGACCAAAACAAAGAGCGATGTCTTCAGCTCAACTGTTTAGCCTTACTAGTAGCTCTGCCTGAGGCAGAACTGCCCAACAGCCCTTAGAGGCAAGGGAAGGGGACAGCAGTCAAAGGACAATCTGGTGCTTTTGCAGATTTCTAATTGGTGCCTTTCAGTAATAACACTCAACTTCCAATTCAAGTGTCTGGGACACAGTCTGAAAACTGTGTCCTTATGTTCTTTCTTTATATATACAGCTACAAGCAACAAAATCCTGTTCCTCTCTTTCTGTGGTTCAAGCCACTGCTTTGTCTTCCTCTTCTGATTTTTCAGTATCACCGACAGACTGTTTAACATCATCTACAAGTGACCATGATTTCACGAAGTAGCTCCTTCTACCTGGCTTTACCTCCTCAAATGAAGCTGGGCCTAAGCACTAGACAAAAACAGGTAAAAGCTCCCATCAACTCGCTGGCTCAGTGTCTTCCTAGCCCCGTCTCTACAGCACTCCAGCTCAGGCCAGCTCTCAGCGTATCTGACTGCCGGTGTACTCCATACTTAGAAGAACTATCTGATCTCCAGCTTAACAACTCAGCTTCTACCCATCATGTTCCAGGACTCCTTTCATGTCTCTCTCCCCCACAGCTCCTTTTTCCAAATTCTGGCCATAGGCAATACCTTAACATAGGAAGCCACCTCACAATACTAGGATGACAGAAAAGACAGTGAAGTTCTGGCATCTTAAGTGCTTTCCTATGTCTTTTGCAGAAAGCCAAGCAGTTCCCCACAAAGCAAACACAAAAACAAAAAACCATGAGAAATGACTTGAAGGCTTTTGGGAGTATTCGTGGCTTTTTACCTAATACTATGAGCAGTAATAAAATACTGCTATAATATTAATTAAAGCATATCAATTTCAATATACACTAATATTCTGGTGAACACTAATACTGCATTTAACATGCCACATTGAAGGATGTAGTATTGGGGAGGATAGCAAACTGAGCCAGACCTGCTCTTTCCCTTTTCTGTTCTCATGTAGCCCAGGCTGTCCTTGAACTCTCTACTTGCCTGGGAATGCCCTTGAAATTCTAATCCTCTTACCTCCACTTCCATGTACCACCATGTCCAATGACGTCAGACCTTTCTACAATACATAGAGAATTCAAAGAAGAAGTGATACATCTACTACTGAGATATCTCTGCATATCCTAACACTAGCCACTTTATATACAAAATTCTATGAATTTTCAATAAATTTAAGAAACTAAAACTATGGGCTGGAGAGATGGCTCAGAGGTTAAGAGAGCTGTCTGCTCTTCCAGAGGTCCTGAGTAAAATTCCCAGCAACCATATGGTGGCTCATAATAATCTGTGATGAGATCTACTACCCTCTTCTGGCAGGGAGGCACACATGCAGGAAGGAAGATTTATTGATTAAGTATACAGTGTTTGCCTACATGGATACCTGCATGCCCACACACCAGAAGAGGGCACCATATCTCACTATAGATGGTTGTGAGCCACCATGTGGTTGCTGGGAATTGAACTCAGGAGTTTTGGGACAGCAGGCAGTGCTCTTAACCTCTGAGCCATTTCTCCAGCCCCTAAGATTTATTTTTTAAGTGTGTGTGTGTGTGTGTGTGTGTGTGTGTGTGTGTGTGTGTATGAAAGCGGTGGTCCACAGACACTAGAAGAGAGTGTTGCATCCCTGATGTTGGAACTACAGATGGTTTAAACTGCTGTGAATAAGCAGCTCATGTTCTTTTCGATCAGTGGGCCATCTCTCCAGAATCCTAGCACAACCCTGAAAAGTTTCCAAGCACACCAGCCATTTATATTTGTTACCACTATTGGATGACCAGGGATCTGCTGACTCTAAATTTCCCCTTGCTGGATAAGTCACATAAAGAGAAACACAGTACAGTCTATGTCTGACTTATGTCATCTATTATAATCTCTTTAAGAGTCACCCATGTTCCTTTTTACTGCTGACTACTATTCCGTTATAGTCATTCACCATCTGACAGATGTTTGAACGCTTTCTAGCTTCTGCCTATGAAACATAATGCTGTTGTAACCGTTCATGCACAATTCTTTATGAGCATACATATTTTTATTTCACTTAGGCATAATCATCAATAATCAATCAGGAAGTGAGATTCTGGGTCATAAAGTAACTGTGAAGTTTCGAAAAACAACTGAACCATGGCTCTACATTTTGCTTTCCCACCAGCAAAGTAAGAGAGCGCTACTCTCTCCACATGTGCCAACTCCATCTATTTAGTGAGTCCATGGGTGATTTTTCATTGCAGTTTTAACTCCCATTTCCCAAGTGAATCTCAATGGACAGTTTCTCTTGTGCTTTTTAGACCTCTGTTTCCTCTGGAGTAGCAGAGCAACAAGTCTCTCAGCCACTTTTTTTTTTTTTTTTTTTTTTTTTTTTTTTTTTTTTTGAGGCAGGGTTTCTCTGTGTAGCCTTGGCTGTCCTGGGCTCACTTTGTAGACCAGGCTGGCCTCGAACTCACAGTGATCCATCTGCCTATGTCTCCCGAGTGCTGGGATTAAAGGCGTGCACCACCACCGCCTGGCTCTCTTAGCCACTTTTAACTAAGCTCTCCTGTTAATACTAGAGTGCTATAAGCATTCTGCTGGTTCTTAATGCCAATTTAATTACAGTTTCAATCCTCTTCCATTTATTGAATATTGTAAAATAGTCCAGCATATGCCTTGGCTTGATGAATATCGTTATGTACTTTAAAATGTACCTATTTCAAATGTCACAATGAAACCCATCATCACTTTGCATGCAAACTTAAATTTTACAAGGGGCACTAAAGGGGATGTAGCTCAGTAGCAGAGTACTCCATGCCCTGTCTCCAATCTCTAGTACTGGGAGAAACAAAAAACAAAGAGGAGCAGCTGGGAAGCCAGTTAAAGCAGGAATGCTTTACAAATGAACCATGCTGTCTATAGTTTATGACTTGCTTGACTTCAAAAGCTTTTTGGCATTGAAGAATATTGATAGACGTCAATTAAGTAAAACTGTGACCACACTGTTCAGGTCTTCCAGATTATTTCTAACTTTGTGTAAATGTTCTTTCAAAGTATCAAGAAATTGTCGTAAAACCTTTAATTGTCACTGACTTTGACTATTTCTTCTTCACTTCTACTGGTTTTTATTTTATTTTTGACAGCATTATTCTTAATGGATCACATTTAGACTAAACTTGACTCTTTTTTTCCATTATGAACATCTTTCTATACACAGATTCTATCCTGAAGACTACTTTGTCAGATTTAAAGAAAGCCCACCCAATGTTCTTATGGTAATTATTCATTCACCGGCACAGCTTACTGCAGCCTTTTTTACTTCTAAGTCACACACATCTTCATATTCAAACATAGAGCTTGCTTTTATTCTTTTATCCAATCTGACAATCTCTAACTTTTAGCTAGAGTGTGTGGCCCTCCACTGAACAACAGCATAACCACCGACCACATGTGGCTTTTGGAGTTTAAAAGAAAACTCTGAAAAATTCAAATGTAATACAGTAGCCATATACAGTCAAAAGATAGTATGGAACGATGCAAAATTTTCTCATGTAGCCAAGTTTGACTTAGTATTTTATATTTAATGCAATAATTAATTGGATTTTAGAGAGTTATCTTGCTATTGGCCTTACGGTTTTTATATTTGTCCCACTTACTTTTTATTTCATTTTCTCTATTTTTTTTATCTTTTATTGAACTGAAATATTTTACCATTGTATTTTATCTTCACTATTGGCTCATTAATGTACTCTCTTTGTAATACCCCCACCCTCAACATGCATCCCATAATGATTTTCAAGAGGGAACAATTTTGCTTCTTAGGGCCATTCGGCAGTCTCATCTACAGGACTATGCTGCTTGCCACTGTGGTGAAGAGGGTGCTACTGGCATCTAGTGGACAAAAGCTAGAGATGCAGCTAGGCTTCCAACAGTGAACAGCATCCCACAGGCCTCACCAGGCCTGAGATGCCAGGATGTTAAGGTGCATAAATCCTGCTCTGAAGTTCACTAAGTCCATCTCTGATTACTAGCTTCCTTCAAGAAGAGTCTTGAATGTGAGCATCTCCCGGCAGTGCCATTCTATCCTCCTTCCCACTCTGCTTTTCCTGCCCCAAACTGTTAGCCGTGGTTCTCAGCACCTAGCTAGTCTCATCTACCTCTCTGGGTTCAATTTTCATCATAAGCGGTAGATATTCTGTGAGAATTAATATAAGGAATGTAATAAACACAGTCCTGCATGTCACATGTCACATGTCACGTGCTAGTTTTTCAGTAAGTAACGGCTCTTTAAAAAAGAGGACTTGAATCTGAAATGAAGAAACAGAAGGACACCTCTGAAGAGAAGCCCAAGTTCCAAACTGGTGCATGAGCTAATGTGCTCGCCTGTGCTGAGGCCTCTGTCTCCAAACACAACAAGGAGGCCACAGCCTACTGCACTGGCTAACAAAATCTGACTCTAAAGGGAATGTCGGGAATCTTTTGACCTCTGATACATAATCCCATTTACTTACCTGCATTTAATTGAAGACATCTGTTAAGTGGTTCCCACAAAATGTAACTCAGACTCAGAAATGCCAATAAAATCGTCTATAGGACAGAAGTCCCACTAAACCTAGCAGGGAAGTGTGCATCAGCAGTTACACAGAGCCACACAAAATTAGAAATATAATAGAAATACACTGCCTGACTTGACAAAGTGCTAAAAGCTATTTTCCCATAAGGCTTAATGATTGCTATTGGTCTTCAGGACTGACAAGGGTCGACCCCGCAGAGAGAAGTAAGTGACTCTCCACACATGGTCCACTCCAGTGACAACATATCACATTACTGGCATAACTACTATAACCTGACAACTTCATTAGATTCATGTGGCAGTTAAATGGCTAGGACTTACAACAAAGGGACCTAGTTCATTCATGAGACTTCTTATGGACAAAGTGAAGCTTAAAGTCAACTTTAAAGTCTCCTACATTTTACTGTCTCTACTGGAATTATTCTTTTGTTTTTTAAAAATAGGAAAATATCTATCTCTGGCTAAAACATACACTTAATAGTGAAATGAAACACACAGAAGATTCCAGCATTCTCCTGCCTCGGCTTGGCTTTGCATCTCAGGCAGTGTGTAGTGAAATGAAACGAATCCTGACTGAGCTCAGAGCTACTGAAGGAGATTTGGGAAGGGCTGCCATTCAGTAAACCATCAGGTAGCTCATGTGGAATATCAACAGAAATCCTCACAGGATTTCTTACCAGAGAAGCGGGGCCAGGGTGACCATATTTAATTATTTCACCTTCCTCTTATATACCCATTACCATCACTCAATTTTGATCATGATATTCTTCTTCCTTTATACTTTTCACTAGAGATTACAGATCTGATACACCGAGCCCTGATATTTTGTTTTGGTTTGTTTTTGGAGACAGAGTTTCTCTGTGTAACAGCTCTGGATGTCCTGAACTCGCTCTGTAGACCAGACTGGCCTTGAACTCAGGGAGATCCACCTGCCTCTACCTCCCAAGTGCTGGGATTAAAGGCATGTGCCACCACCGCCCAGCTCCTGATATTTCTTTAAAGATTGACTGATTGATCAATTGATTGACTACATATAGTGTTTTGCCTGTGTGTATGATTGCATGCCAGAAGGCATCAGATCCCATTATAGATGGCTGTGAGCCACCATGTGCTTGCTGGGAATTGAACTCAGGACTCCTGGAAGAGCAGCCAAGTGCTCTCAACTACTGAGGTATCTCTCTTGCCCCACCATATTCCTATTTTTGGAATTTTTTGCGGGAGGAGGGTTAAAACAGGGTTTCTCTGTGTAGTCTAGGCTGTCCTGGACTCACTTTGTCGACCCAGCTTCACGCTCCTAATTTTCATGTAATAAGTTGTACATGGTAGGCCCTGCTTTAGTAAATATTTGTTGGGTGGGTGGATGAATGGAGATTACTGAATGAGCTTGGTAGGGGTGAGTCTAGGAGTAGCAGTTTTTTATTCTTGACTCATAGCAAATTAAGTTTACTGTTTGTATTTTAATGTATTTCACTGTCTTCCCAGCTTGACTGAGCTTACTTAAGTTGTGAGGCTTTGTCTTTTCATCTTTGGATGCTATTAGTTATAGAAAAGGTTTAGAGTTTACCAACTACCCTACCATCAAATAAAGATCTTAAAATCACCTCTCACTACTCTGGATAAATATTGGGACTGAAGGGCCAGCCTAATCTACAAAGCAAGTCCAGGACAGCCAAGGCTACACAGAGAAATCCTGTCTCAAAAAAACAAACAAACAAAAAATAGGAATATGGTGGGGCAAGAGAGATGGCTCAGCAGTTGAGAGCACTTGGCTGCTCTTCCTGGAGTCCTGGGTTCAATTCCTAGCAAGCACATGGTGGCTCACAGCTATCACACTGGGATCTGATGCCCTGTTTTGACATGCAGATGTACATGCAGATAGAACACTCACATACATAAAACAAACACTTAATAAATCTTTTTTTTAAACATGGGGAAACAAGGTCCTCTTTTCATTTAACTTACATTGAAGAGAAACTCGTTAGTGAGACCCATTTAAAAGCATTTTTGCAAATGATCAATATCTAAATCAACAGCTCCCAACCTGTGGGTTGTGACCCCTTTGGGGGTCAATGACCTTTTCACAGGGGCTGCATATCAGATATCTTGCATATCAGATACTTACATTAGGAGTCATAACAGGTGCAAATTTAGTTATGCAGTAGCAAGGAAATAATTTTATGGTTGGGGGTCACCACAACATGAAGAACTGTATAAAGGGTCACAGCACTAGGAAGGTTGAGAAGCAATGACCTAAATATTAACTGACCAGGGCTGTGGACCTCCAACTCCAGCCTCCTTACTAATAACCTACACATGGCAGCAACTCTTCCTAACTTTACTGTTTTTTTTTTATTTATTATTTCATTCATATTACATCTCAATTGTTATCCCATCCCTTCTATCCTCCCATTCCTCTCTCCCTCCCACTTTCACCCTATTCCCCTCCCCTATGACTATAACCGAGGGGACCTCCTCCTCCTCCTGTGCATGATCATAGGATATAAAGTCTCTTCTTGGTAGCCTCCTATCCTTCCTCTGAGTGCCACCGGGCCTCCCCATCAAGGGGACATGGTCAAATATGGGGCACCAGAGTTCGTGTGAAAGTCAGACCTCACTCCACTCATCTGTAGGGAATGTCCTGTCCCTTGGCTAGAACTGGGTAGGGGAACTTTACTGTTTTAAACTGCATTTCTCACATTACTAATACATAATTACATTATTTATTTATCACTTGCACTTATTTTATCAACTACTTATAGCATCCAACATAATTTTGTACAAAATAGCAAAGATATTTTATTGATTCTAAAAGATTAAATTATTAAATAACACTTTTATTATTTTTGCCATACTGCCTCAGTTTTTAAGATTTATTCATTTTTTGTGTGTGTACGAGTGTTTCATGTACATGTATGTACGTGTACTTTATGCATGCCTGTTGTCCAAAGAGGACAGAGAGGGCGTTGGATTTCCTGGAATTGGAATTACAAGTAGTTGTAAGCCACTATGCAAATACTAGGAAACATATAAGAGCAGCACATGAGACACCTCTCCAGGCCCTGAATTACCTTTAACTACATTTGTTTTCATGCTCAAGATTATGTTTCTTTATTCAGTCAAACAAAATTTTCTAGCCTTTTGTGTCTGATGCTTCTTACTTCTATGGTCAGAAAGTACTTCCTTACCTTCAGCAGATAATAAAATACATACTGTCTTCAAGTTTCTTAGGATTTTTAAATTTTCTACTTTATTACTTAAATTTCTGTTTCCTGTACTATGCCACAAATCACTTCATATAACAACCTTGTGAGTGTTACTCCCATTTTCAGAGGGATTAAATGACTTGCCCATGGGCCACTCATATCCCTCTCAACTCACAGCCCAGCATCCGTCATCTTAAGGCTGAAGGCTAGAAAATGGGACCAAACCTGGTTGGTTACAGCTTCTCTGGTCTGGTCCGTTTCCCCTGGTGATGATTCAAACTGGCTCTATTCACCATTAAAAAGAATAGCGTCAATAATCAAATGTATACAACATTATAGAAAAAGGCCAACTCTCAATGTGTGAGGAGATCAGAGATGGTCTTATAAGGAATACAAGGGCTGTGGTGCAACCCTGAAAAGGAGTATGATTTGTGAAGCTGGGAATGAGAAGGGCATTCTTAAAAGTGAAACAAACAACAAAAGCAAAAAATAAATAAATAAAAAAATTTTTTTTTGGTTTTTCGAGACAGGGTTTCTCTGTGTAGCCTTGGCCATCCTGGACTCACTTTGTAGACCAGGCTGGCCTCGAACTCACAGCAATCCGCCTGCCTCTGCCTCCCAAGTGCTGGGATTAAAGGCATGCGCCACCACGCCCGGCTCAAATAAATAAAATTTTTAAAGGATAAGAGTAAGACAAAAAAAAGATTGGAGTATAAAGGGCTGAAATCCAGCTTAAAAGAAGAATACAAAATGTTACAGGATTTGAACAATCCAATTCTGTTCACAAACATCTTGCCTCATCTAAAAGGAAGGCTCGAAGAAGTTTTGATTTCTAGTGTCATATAGGTAGTAAGTAAAGACGCATCTTAAACCCTGGCGGCGTAGTTCCAAGTCCAGCCTCTATTCACAAGACTCTGCTTTTTCTAAGTCTCTACGATTATCTGCAAGCTTTTCTACAACCACACCTCACACAATTCTGGTTCTCTGAACAGCCAGTGACTTCTTTGTAAGCTTCACAATTTTTCCAAATGAGAACCAGGACGCAGACTGAGTGACAAGCAAAAGAAGGACGGAGAACAGAGCCTCTGCCCTCCGACCACTCGGTGCCAGGCAGGTGCTCCTCTCTTCCCATCGTGTATGCAGGTGACGCCTCCTGGACAGCAGCTGGTGCCTACCCAGCTCTGCTGAAGCAGGAGAATGACGGAGGCAGGGATGAAGCAACACCGGGGTCACAGAAATACAATCCGGGGCTGACTCCCCTACTTACTGAGACAGAAGATGTATCCAAGCAGGCAATGACTAGTTACAAAGGTGAATGGCTTTTTAAAAAAAAATGGCTATGTTTACGCCATTACTCTGACTGAAAAATGTATTGCTTTAGAACAACCATTTCTAAATTATCAAATAAATGCACGATGAGAGAACCAAGCAGAGCTGCTCTACTGGCAATGCTAACATGAAGATCTGAGAGCAATCTCTTACCTCCAATGGCGAGTTGCAAAGGAATCTTGTGAACTGCCGAGTCCAGTTTGAACAGGACGAATTTCATCCAGGAAAGGGGAAGGAAGAGAGAACACACAGAGAAAAGTTAGTACACAGCTTTTCAGTAAGAGCATCTGAAGCAAAAGTCTGTACCAAGTTAATGTTTTATACCATGTATAACTGTGCAGACAGTTTAACTCAGCCCCTAAGACTACCCAACTATTTTAATTAATTTATATAAAAAAGCCTAAATATTTGTGTAAAAGCAAATATAGCACAATTAGTCCTAAAATAGTTCAGTTTTTAAGTTTTATCTCACAAAATCTAAACATTAAAAGAAAAGAAAAAAGAGAGCACTCAGTAAGAAAGGAATCAACAATTGTTCAGATCCTAAACATAGAACAAGGATAGGCAGAAACACACAATCCAAGACCCAGTGGAGAGTAAGAGAAAGAGTGAAGAAAAAAAAAAAAACAGGCTGGAAAGATGGCTCAGAGGTTAAGAGCACTTGGTTGCTCTTCCTGAGTTCAATTCCCAGCAACCACATGGCGGCTTGCAACCATCTATAAGATCTGGTGCCCTCTTCTGGCGGGCAGGCACACATGCAGACAGAACACTGTATACTTAATAATCTTTAAACAAATTTTAAAAAAAAAGAGTGCAGTACTCCCACTCTGCCACCTCTGCTCCACATTTACTCTATCATCTCTCTTCATCCCATATTTCTTCTTTCTTTTTTGATCTGTCTGTCTCTTTCCATTACTCTCCTTCACTTCTCTGATTAATGACTTACACATAGGCTAACAGAACACTAAATGTTACTATTACATGTTGCTTGCCTCTCAGTATTAAAACAATTCTGGAGGAGTGGCAGTAACTATTGACAATGTCAGGTGCCTCATACATACACATGACAAGAAATTCATGTGTTCATAAATATAGAATCAAAATTCCAAAATCTTTGAAATTCACTGTGATAATTAAATATCCAAATAATATAAATTCTTCTTTCTAAATACATATTAACTACAACACACTGCAGTAACCAGCCTATTTCCAAGCACTCTTGAACTTCTCTACAACAAAGCTAATTTGTACTCACAGGAAATAAAAATAATTTCTATTCTCTCTGAGATACACATGGAAAAGCTAGGGATGTAGCTCAGTGATAAGAGTGCCTGCCAATCCGGCAAGAGATCTTGGTCTGAGCCCCAAAACTGGGAGAGAAAGAGACTGAAATATCAGTAAGATTGTATAATGTCTGGGGTTCCCTTCTACACCACTGGGAAAGATGGAGAGGTAATGGAAGTTGAATAAAGCAAAACTACTCATAGGAAACTAATGTGTGGGTAAGAAATGAAGACAGAGAATTCCTTCATATATGATTAGCTTTACTCAGTGAGTGTTTAGTTTTCTCTAAGAATCTTCCCTTAATATAGTTTTTAAAAAATTATCAGCCACACCCTCCCCAAACTATATAAATATACTCCTAAAATAGCACAGGGCATATCAAAGCTACTAGTATCATTTAAGCTGTAGATTGCAAGCAGCATTAAAATAGATACTATAAAATTTTTTCTTTAATAGCAAACACAAGTCTATTGTTAGGACTTTTCTGAAAGTACAAGGTATACCAAAACGCTGGTTTTATCATGTCAATATGACACAATTTTATAAAAGTGCAACATTATTGTCTTGAGGTCTTTTACAACAGCTCAGCCTAAGACAATCACTCCTCCTCCCCATGGCAGAAAGTACCAGTTGAGACACTAGATCATCTTAACAGTGGAGGAAAATGGGGAATAGTAAATTTTTATTTACTATTTATCTGATATTGTAAGGTTTCTATGCTTTAGTCCTGTATGTACATGTCAATTGTGTTATACTCAAACCTTTGAACTTGTAGGCAGCCAGCCCAGGCTTAGTACCAACTAATGCATGCATCAAACAAGCAAGATAGCAGTCACTTTAAATAAATAAACATAAACTATATAAACACTGTCTAAGGAAGCTAATGTCTTCTAGAAGCCCTAGCAATTCTCACACACACACACACACACACACACACACACACACACACACACAAACACAGACACACCCCACAATATAGCATGCATATTTGCTAACATTAGTAATGCCAGGTTTTCAAAATAAGAAACTTGAAATGTTCATCCTGTTTGAACCATCAAAATATGAAATGCGTAAGAGCTTTCAACTGTGAAGCAGAAGAAACAGAATAACAGATCACAAGACACATAACATAAAGATGTCACAAATACTTCCTCTCCATCAGTGTGAAGGTAAAGCTGTTGCTTTGCTCCACACTCCAGTCAGTTACTTTGTCCTAATATAAAAGACTATGTTCTCAGTGCAAAGGCTAACACCTTAAAAGACGACTGGCAAAATGACCTTGCATATCCACTGAACTGACAACAGAAACATATTCCTCTCAACAGACAGCACCATCATGGCAGGCCAAGGCGAGAAAAATGACTGTCCAATTTTGTTGTGAAATTAAAGCTACTAAAAATTTGAGCCCATAAATTGCTATGGCCAAAGTAAGTAATCCGTGTTAATACTTCAATGTCATTTCTAACATGGGCGTACTTATGCTAGTTAATGGTTTATATGATTTTGGGCCTACTGAGAAAATAAACATTTCTATCATGTTTTACAAAGTTCCTTACTGACTTACAGATAGACATATACTTCATCACTTCAGAAACAATAGAATGCAAAATATGGCCGCTTTCCTTGTCAATCTATATTCCTTGTCTATCTATCCATCCATTTTAAAGATTCCCTCTGAAGCCAGGCGTGGTGGTGGCACACCTGTAATCCCAGCACCCGGGGCCATGGATTAGATGGAGGAGAAGCACGTGGCCGGCGTGGACGGGGATTTGGCCCAGATGAAGAACATTAGCAAGATTTGGGATTACGGATGGGGAGGTCGCTTGATTAGAAGCAGATGGCACGGGTATCCTATATCCTATACCTGCCCCACAATGGGAAGTAGTTCAGAGGATTAATGTCTGCCCTGCCCCAGGTTAACTAACACTATTAAAAAAAAGAAAGAAAAAATCCCAACACTTGGAAAGCAAAGGCAAGTGGATCTCTGTGAGTTTGAGGCCAGCCCAGTTTACAGAGCAAGTACAGAGAAACCCAGTCTTGAAAAAACAAAACAAGGCCGGGCATGGTGGCACACGCCTTTAATCCCAGTACTCGGGAGGCAGAGGCAGGCGGATCGCTGTTGAGTTCGAGGCCAGCCTGGTCTACAAAGCAAGTCCAGGACAGTCAAGGCTACACAGAGAGACCCTGTCTTGAAAAACCAAAAAAAAAAAAAAAAAAAAAACCAAAAAAAAAAAAAAAAAGAAAACAATTCCTTCTGAAAAAAAAATTTAATTACAAACAGGCGTAATTTAACAGGTATATTTTAAGTCAATAATATTAATTTGATTCATTTAATAAAATATGTATAAAATTTTAACTATTAACTAATTATCTTAAATTTTAAATTTTATTTTACTTTGTAATTAGTTGTGTGAGCATGGACATGTGTTTCCCTTAAGAGCTGGAGCTACAAAAGGCTGTGAACAACCCCACATGGGTTCTGGAAACCAAACGCACAGTCTCTGGAAGAACAGTACACTCTCTTAGCCACTGAGCCATAGGTCTAGCCCCCTTATCTTGAATTTTAAAAGCTAATAATCATAAGGATTATGGTCTGTATTATAATTAACATACAATGTATCATGCCATTTTAAAAATCCTTTACACTTCTAAAAATAAAATAAGAAAACTTTTACATCAACATTTGTGTTTCCTAGCAACTGGCTCACCTTGCTTGCGAAGAGGCACTGACTCCTGACCCTGATACCTACTACTTTACCCATCACTGGCAGCCTGTCTCACAACACCTACTAAGCGTTCCAGAGAGGCACGGAATGCTTATACTGTTTTCCAACACAGTATTCCAAGTGCAAAGTATCCTCCAAACTATCAGCTACATTTAGAAAGTTCCTTCTTTTCCTGAGATGTGTTACTTGTTTTGAATGAGGAGAGGGAAAAAAAGAGAGGAGTATCCACCTCTAATTTTGTCAGAAACCCAGTTAAATTATCAACTATTTTATCTTTGTATTAAAAATATTTAACAGATAAATCCTTTAGTGTTAATGAAATGCCATCTGTTTAGTATAGAACCATGATCAAATTCTGGTATTTTAAAAAAACACTGTGGCTGGAGAGATGGCTCAGAGGTTAAGGGCATTTACTGTTCTTCTGAAGATCCTGAGTTCAATTCCCAGCAACCATATGGTTGATCATAACCGTCTATACATGACTCATAACCATCTATAATGAGATCTGGTTCCTTCGTCTAGCCTGCTAGCTCACATGCAGGCAGAATTCTGTATAAATAATAAATAAATTTTAAAATAAATACTGAACACCAAAATGCAATTTTTACAAAGATAAACTGCATTAAAAACTTTTTGTTTAAGCCAGGCATTGTGGCAGACACTGTTAATCCCAGCTCTTGGGAAGCACAGAGAGGCAGGTGAATCTCAGTGGGTTTGAGACCAGCCTAATCTACAAAGCGAGTTCCAGGACAGCAAGGGCCACATAGTGACACCCTGTCTCAAAAAAGCCTAATTAATTACTTAATTAAAAGAAAACTATATTTTTCTAAAACAAAGAATGGCAGTGAGCTGTCTTCACCAACATGGAACTCCAATCCTATTAACTGTTGGTTCACATCAGCTATCCAGAATCTCCTCATGTTAACAAGAAGGCATTGCTACTACTCCTGGTTCCTTGACCACTTCCTTGTCTCGTGGTCTATACTGTCTCTACTTTAGATAATCTAATAAAATCTTTATTTAGAATTTTGTAATGACTAATCTGAATCAACCTAAAGGTAAAATTCTCGGTTCTCTTAGGAATTTGGAAGTCTTAACTACAATTCTGCACTATGTTAAGTCACACTTTAGACTCCTTTCCAATGTCCTACAATTTATATTCACACCCTCTTAAGCTGGCTGTTTTCAGGCACAATAAAATTAAATTTTATGTTACAATTGTAGCTCTCATAAATGCATAATTCTTAGAAATTTAATTCAACAAATGAACAAAGTTTCATATTACACTGCAAAAAAATTAAACCTTCAGGAGCAACCTATAGACACAACCAGTATCATTTAAAAAACCTCTCAAGAGAATTAAATCTGTACATAAGAGTTAGTCAAAACTAAGGTCTGAAAATGATTAGATGTTTATTCTATTAAGAGAATAAAAATGTGGGGCTGGAAAGATGGTTTAGTGGTTAAGAGCACCGGCTGCTCTTCCAGAGGTCCCAGGTTCAATTCCCAGCGCTCACATGGCAACTCACAACTGTCTATAACTCCATTTCCAGGAAATCTGATACCCTCACAGTAATGCACATAAAATAAAATTAGGATAACATTTTAAAAGAAAAATGTAAAATAATGATTCCATAAATTCGTGTTACAGATATTCTCTAATCCGTATGTTAACAATAGGTTGAATGATTAATCATATATAGTACACTCTGACAGAACTTTGCACAAACTTCAATGAGTCTTAAATGATGACAATGAAAATCTTTACACTGCAATGCACTAAACACTGGTGGAAAGACCAGTGAACTTGAGTCCAGTGGTCTGGGATCTCATTGGATCTATATGCTCACCTGAGTCACTTATCACTGTGTGTCTGTTTTTCTTTTTAATCTGTAAACCAATTTCAGTCAAACTACTTTAAGCTGGTGCTCCCTGAACTCCAGGCTCCAGAGGCACCTCAGGGATTCCAGATCCAAGTAAGCTCAATAAACGCTACAGGCTCCAGCCGCCGTGTCTCACCTTTGCCTTAATTACAGGCAGCAATACTGATGGTCTAAAGACTCTTCGGAGTCCAGTCCCAGGAGATCAGATGTCCTCTTGTGATCTCCATAGAAGCCAGGCATGCATGCAATACACACATATACCCACATGCAGAACGCCTATGTACATAAAGTGAGAAAGAAAGGAGTTCTTTCTGGAGCCAGTGAGGCTGTCCAGCAGATAGAGGAGCCTACCACTACCAACAAGCTTGCAGCCCAAGTTAAAACCAATGACTGCAGCCAGGCCTCTAATGTAAATGCAAATGCCCACACATAAAATAAATTAAAATATAACTTAAAAATTTGTTTTAATGAGCTCTAGTCCCTACCCAATGATGTCCTTCAAGAGAATCCTGGTAATAATAACACTTGGAATTAACGAATAGGCCAACAGCCACAGGAGTAACTATAAAATGCCTCTTGAAAGAGTCTGGTTATCTGTCCCAAATCATTAAAAATTACAGTAGTTAACCTCTGAGTGGTATTATGCTGATCAGCATGCAGCAAATGTTATATATATATATATATGTATATATATATAAATCAACGTGCTTTATAGCTAAGATTTATACTAACTTTTTCTTTTTCTTTTTCTTTTTTTTTTTTTTTTGGTTTTTCGAGACAGGTTTCTCTATGTTATCTTGGCTGTCCTGGACTCGCTTTGTAGAGCAGGCTGGCCCCAAAATCACAGCAGTCCACCTGCCTCTGCTATGTTAACTTGTTTGTTTGTTTGTTTGTTTTTCGAGACAGGGTTTCTCTGTGTAGCCTTGGCCATCCTGGACTCACTTTGTAGATCAGGCTGGCCTCGAACTCACAGCGATCCGCCTGCCTCTGCCACTTTTAAAAGGAAAATTGCTTCTAAATTTTTCCTAGAGAGGCTTCAAAAAATCATTAAAAGCACAGGTTCAGTGAGAGATCCTATCTCAAAACGTATGGTGGAATGTGAATAAAGATACCCGGCATGGGGCTGGAGAGATGGCTCAGTGGTTAAGAGCACTGACTGCGCTTCCAGAGGTCCTGAGTTCAATTCCCAGTAACCACATGGTGGCTCACAACCATCTATAATGTATACATAATAATAAATAAATCTTTAAAAAAAAAAAAGGATACCCAGCATGAACGCCTGGCCTCCACACACACATGCATAGCCACACACAGAATTCAAGCTGACCGTGAAAACTACGATACCTCCCCAAAATCAGAATAGTATAAATTGAAGATAAGCAGAAAATACCACAAAGCCTACAAATCAAAATCAGCATTTGCTGTTGTTGACTTTCTTAGTGGCTAGGGTAAGATGAAATCTCACTATAGTTTTGATCTGCACCTCTCTGATGGATAGTGAGGTTGGAACATTACTCATGATTGTTGGCCATTTGTATTTCTTTTTTCACAAACTTCCAGTTCCTTAGCTCATGTTTCAGTTATGCTGTTTGTCTCTTTAATGTTTAGAATTTTTTATATATTCCAGATATTCATTCTCTACCAGATGAGTGCCTTTCAAAGTTTTTCTCCCATTCTATGGGCTGCCTGTACAGAAGCTTCTGATCCTGAGGTTGCTTGCTGGCCTTATTTTCCAGGCAAGTAGGAGCCTACTCAGAAAGCCCTTACCTATGCCTGTATCTTGAAGTGTTTTCTCTACAGTTTTCTCCAACAGTTACAGAGTTCCGGGTCTTACATTAAGGTCTCTGATTTATTTAGAGCTGTTTGTTGTGAAGGATGAGTGATAACAACCTAATTTCACTCATTTGTTGACAAAGCTGTCATTCCTCCAACATGTACTTTTGTACCTTTTTCAAAAACCAGGTGATTTTAGCTTGTGCAGTTGTATTGCTCGGCTCCATAGATCAGCTTAACCTATTTTTGTGCTAGTATCATATTGTTTGGTTGCTATGCCTCTGTAGTATAACTTGAAATCATCAGTATTCTTGTTTTCTCAGGACTACTTTGGCTATTTTCATGCTTCCAAGTGAATCTGAAGATTTTTTTTTTTCCTATTGGTATGAAAAATGGCACTGGAGACTTGATGGGGATTGCAATCACTCTCGTGATTTTAATTCTTCCAACCCATGAACACAGGCGGTCTTTCTGGCTCACAGTGCTTTGTTCAGCTTCTTTTGTCAATGTTTTAAAGCTTTCACTGCTCTGGTCTTTTTCTGCTGGTAGGAATGAAAACTAGTCCAGTCTCTGGAAATTAATACAGATGTTTCTCAAAAATCTAGAGATACAAGCTGGGCATGGTGGTGCACGCCTTTAATCCCAGCACTTGGGAGGCAAAGGCAAGTGGATCTCTGTGAGTTCAAGGCCAGCCTGATGTACAAAGCCAAGTCCAGAACAGCCAGAGCTGTTACACAGAGAAACCCTGTCTCACAAGCAAAAACAACAAAAAATGAAAAGAAAAACAACTAGATACGGAGGGAGGCATGACAATGAATACACTAACCACATTAATGTAAAGGACTCCAGAAATATACAACAAAGACACTTGTACATCAGCATTTATTATAAAGTTTAAAGTTCATTTTTACTTTTATTTCTTACCATGTTTCTATCATAATGACAGAAACACACAAGGAATTAATGTTTTCTCTCCAGCTGTTTCTTAAAAACTGTCAAGTCTTGGGGCTGGAGAGATGGCTCAAAGATTAGAGCACTGATTGCTCCTCCAGAGATCCTGAGTTCAATTCCCAGCAACCACATGGTGGCTCACAACCATCTATAATGAGATCTGGTCGTGCCCGCTTCTGGCCTGCAGGTGTACATGTAGGCAGAACACGGTATACATAATAAATAAGTAAATCTTTAAAAAAAAAACAAAACCAAAAACCTGTCAACTCTGAGACTCATTCATTGGGCAAAGCTCCCTGGCCTCGAGTTACAGAAACACTGCTCGGTGCTGTGTCTTTCTTCAGACTCCAGCAAAACTTTTTCTATGAACTAGGCCAGGTCTAAGCAAGCTCTACCACCAGATGAAACCCAGAGATGCCTATTCTTCCTTCTTCTCCAGTTCTAAGGAAGGAAAAAGAACTCACAAAGATCACAAGTGATCCTCCTTATATGTTGACGTAACAGGATGAGTCAAAACAGCAGATCAAAATTACCTGTTGAGGAACGTTATTTACCCCCATTTGGAAGAAATTAATACTAAAATTCAAAACTATGGCTGGAGGCCTAGCTAAAGTATATGAGGCCCTGTGTTCAAGTCTCAACGCTGCAAGAAAATAAGTAATCAAATAAAACATGTGACCTTCCAGTTCAAATGAATATACTGATGTAAATTGAAAAACAAAGCAACAAGAAAATAATTTTATTTTCCAAAGCTGACTGAATGGGCCAGAAGTCTCCTTTAATTGCTCCTGATCTTCCTGAGGCCTCTGAGCTCTTGTCAAATGAGTAAGCAGCAGAGCAGACTGTTTTTAAGAAACAGCTGGAGAGAAGAGTCATGGCTGCCCAACTGTAAACTACTCAGGAAGAAAACAGTGGTCTTGACATTTGTGACATCCTGATGACTCCTTCTGGTACAGATGTGTGTCATCATCCACCCACATCCTGGGGTCAGACACTTTTACAAAGATGGTCTTTTTTTTCTTCCTCACAGTAAACACTGTTGTAGTATTCCCTCCTCCACACTGCACAAATAGGAAACTCAACAGTAAAAACAGCTGAAGGATTGAGAGCTCTCTTAGAGACACACAGGAAATGCCTGGAGGGCTAAGGTTTAAGGCAGAAAACTGAGCCATTTGCATTATCACCCTTGGTCGTCAACATCCTGACCCTAACAGATGCAACTGTATCTGATCACCTCACATCACCAACCCAAACAATCAGTCACTGCACACACTTGCTCTCAGACAATATGGGTCATCAAGAATTACCACCAGGGGCTGGGGAGGTTAAGAGCACTGGTTGTTCTTGCAAAGGACCCAGGTTCAACTGCCAGTACCCACATGGTGGTTCACACCATGCATGACTTCAATCTCAGGAGCTCTGACGGCCATGAGCACCAATGACACACATGCACACATGCAAGCAGACAAAGCACTCAAATAAAGTAAAATGAACAAATATGAAAAAACAGAACTCACTCCCACAAGTTGTTTTCGGAACTCCACATAAGCATCACAGTAAATACCCTTCAATCAATTAATCAATTAATCTCATAAATAAATGAGATAACCTTTAAAGTAAAAGAAAGAATTACCATCCCTTTCATACCAAACAAGCCATTTCACATCATTCATTGCTCAACTTTCAGAAATAACAAAAGTGTGCACAGATTACACGCCAACAGCTACTGCACTTAGTGAGTTATACCTAACTCAGGAACAGAGATGCTCCAGAACTTCAGGTACCCAACCAAAGACCAAACCTCTGAAAAGAATGACAGTTAACATGAAGAAACAAAAAGTGTCTGGTGGCTAGAGATGGCTAGTCAGTTAGGAGCACATACTGCCCTTGCAGAAGAACCATGTTGGCTGGCTCACAACTGCCTGCAACTTCAGCCCAGGTTATGTGAAATCTCTGGTCTCAGTTGGCACTGTACTCTCATACTCACACAAAGGCACATACACATAACCTAAAACAGAACAAATTTTTTAATTTTTTTGCTTACCAAAGCATCTCTGAAACATCTTTTTCTGTTTTCTAAATTACTAACAATAAATTTGGTGACCTGGTTTTCCAGCCAATGACCAGTATTTCTAAACCACATTTATATCTATGTTTTCTATAATAACCTCTGCTAACCTGCGAACCACTACATCATTATGCTTGTTGTTTAATGACTATCTCTAACCAGTCCCAGTCTTACTCCACCAAAGCAAAGGAGTTTTATCTCATTTTTTCACTGAGTTGCTAATTGTGCTAATGCCTCTGAGACAGTGCCTTACACACGGGAGCTACACGGTATGTGTTTTAATAAATATATTTAAAAATTAAAAAGGAAACAAATACAAGAACTAAAAGCAAAAAAGAGGATAAGTACTGGCATAGAGCAGTAACTTCTGTAGGGAAGACAATACTAGGAACATGGAGATACTGAAATATAGCAAAAGCAAAGTAATACTCCGAAGGGGGTGTCAAAGTCAGTACTAACAAGCAAGTCCTGCCAAGTGTTCTATTTGAGAACAAACAAATACACTGTGGGAAGAATGCCATTTTAATTTTTCAGAATACAATATGTTTCAATTATTTGGAAATTTTGTTTAGGGCAATACTTGATTCATTGATGTTGGTTATTCTGTATTACTTAGGCCAACTTCAACTCTCCAAAATGGCAGCCCCATGCTTTTATGTAAAAAATACTAACTTTTCTAACTTTGCCCTGTAGTAACCATTTGTGGTTCTTTGGACAAATTCTTTAATTCTCTATTATATGTAAGAAAAGTTCAGCTATATATAGTTCTAAAGAGCCTCATATCTCTAATGTTATACATGATGTTGACTTGTAATCTAAGACAATGTTTAAGAAATTTTAAGCAACAAAAATTATAAGAAAAAAATGTTCCCTGAACTAGGTTGAGCTCCCTTTCTTTGTATCTTCCCAAAAAGTATTTATAACATTATACTGGAAATTCAAAAGTACCTTTGCATCAATGAATTTAGGTAAATATTAATTCATTACTTAAATGTTAAAAATAAAAAGCCTTTGGCAATTTAACTACTATCAGCAGCAAATTCTTACAGTTTATGACTGGCTATAATATACCATCAAGTCCTGACTTTGGAACTGCTCATAAAAAAAAATATAAAACATTTTTTTGTTAAGTTACCTAAGACTTCTACTGCATTCATGTTAACTTGTGTTTCAAGTTTTTGTTTTGAGGCCATGAGTATAGTTCAATGGCAGAGTACAAGCCTAACATGAGACCCTAGGTTCAATCCCCAGTATATCCCCAAACTCAAAACACTCAGATCCTACAGTCATACAAATTCAGCTAATTACAAGCTAGAGAACAGTAGTATGTGACAACATGTGATTGGTTTCTGCATAACTAACAGACGTCCAATCTTTGATACACCAAATAATTTTCTAAGTATAATAGAGTAGAACTACTAAGAGAAAATAAAGCTGGAATCTTCTCTGGGTTAAATAACATTACGACATTTAAATCATTCACACATGGCAAATCACTTGTACTTGCACTTTCATTCCTCAAAGCAAATAATGTCTAACAAACAGTAACAGCATTCTCCACACTCCTAGGGCTGCAACCATCACGCTGCACGTCACACGCTCCACGTCACACACACTGAGCCAAAATGGAACAGCAGAGGTGTTTCAGGCCTCAACCGCCACCTGCTGGCTTGAGTAAGACAGCAAGTCAACATCGGCCACCAGCTCCTTTCCTGTTTCTGATGGTCAAAAGGTGTGTGCACCACCACACCCAGCCCTAATAATCTTTTGTTTTTTTTCTCCCCAGTTTCCAAGACAGGATTTCTCTGTGTAACCTTGGCTGTCCTATACTAGCTTTATAGACCAGGCTGGCCTTGAACTCACAAAGATCCACCTGCCTCTGCCTCCAGAAGCTGGGATTAAAGGCGTGCACCACTACTAGTAATCGGCTTCCTAACATTGCACTTCAGTGTACTTTTCTGTACATACATTATGCCTTAATATTTTTTAACGCACCCACAGGGACTAGAGATGCATCTCAATTGATAGAGTCTTTGCCTAGAACACACTTAGCTTTGAGTCCAAGTCCCAAAATCACACAAACATATAGATGGGAACAAACATCTATAATCTTAGCTATGCTGCCAGTGGAGGCCAGCCGGGGACGTGTAAGGTCCTGTCTCAATGAAATAAATAAACTTCACCTAAAGACAGCTTAATTCTTTAACTCATAAGAACATTTAATATTACGATTAGAATTATTAGTACAGCATTTTTGGGGGGGGGTTTCGAGACAGGGTCTCTCTGTGTTAGCCTGGGCTGTCCTTTATAGACCAGGCTGGACTCAAACTCACAGTGATCTGCCTGCCTCTGCCCCCAAGTGCTGGGATTAAAGGTGTGTACCACTACACTCTGTGTTAAGTACAGGATTCTTAAAAGACCAAAAGACTGCACAAAAAGCTTAAATACTTTTTTGTTTTATTTTATTTTTTGTGTTTGAGTGTTTTTGCTTGAATGTCTATCTGGGCACTACATGGGTGCCTAGTGCCCATGGAGGCCAGAAGAGGGTATCAGATCACCTACAACTGGAGGCACAGACAGTGGTGAGCTACTATGTGGGTGTTGGGAATCAAGCACAGGCCCTTTGTAAGAGCAGCCAATGCTCAGTCTTTTTTTTTTTTTTCTTTTCTTTTTAATGTTTTTTTTCCCTTTGTTTATTTACTTTACAACCTGGTTGTAGCCCCATGTCTCCTCTCCTCCCAGTCCCACTCTCCCTCCTTCTCCCTCACCTCCCTCCCCTATTCCTCAGAAAAGGGGAGCCTCCATTCCCATCCACCCCAGCTCATCAAGTTCATCAGGACTGAGGATGTCCTCTTCCCCTTTGGCCTGGCAAGGCAGCCCCACCAGGGGGAAGTGATCAAAAAGCTAGGCACAAAGTCCATGTCAGAGACAGCCCCCGCTCCCCTTACTAGAGGATACACATGAAACCCGAGCGGCCCATTGGCTACATTTGTGTAGGGGGTCTTTTTAATGCTAAAGTCATCAAATCACAATTTTTAAAAAGTAACATATTGGAGGCCAGGTATGGTGGCACATAATCCCAGCAATCAGGAGGCAGAGGCAGGTGGATCTCTGTGAGTTTGAAGCCAGCCTGGTCTACAGAGCAAGTCCAGGACAGCCATGAATACACAGAGAAACCCTGTCTCAAAAAAACAAAAAACAAAAAAAGTAACATATTGGGTGCTGGTAAAGAGGCTTAGCAGTTAAAAGCCTCAAACTCAAGGCAATCCTCCTGCCTCTGTCTCCTAAGTACTGGAACTACAGGCATTTATCATCACACCTAATAATGAAAACAAATTTTCTTAGGTTTATAATTATATTGTGTTATGTATTAACATGTCTCCGCTTTTGAAAACACATGCTGAAACATTTAGGAGTGAAATGTCAGGTGTATAGGTTAAAATGCTCCACACAGAAAAAAAAAGCAAAGGAAAAACACTAACATGGCTCAACTTACGAGGGTGGATGCGCAGGTATGAGGGCATTGTTCTTCAGCTTGTCTGTGTTGGATAACTCTCAATAAATCTGGGAAACAATCGGTGACTAAAAACGCTGAAGCTGACAGGACTATGACTATAGTTTTTTTTAGATAATTAAGAAGAGCTAGAAAAGTCATTGTAATTATTTTAAGAAATAAATGTCAAATAATAACATTTTTCTAGAATTCAACATCAAATTTTCAGCAAAAAAAAATTTACATTTATATAAAACTATTCTTTTTTTAGAAAGCAAATATTCTTTTTTTGTTTTTTTAGGTTTATTTCTCATTATGTATACAGTGCTCTGCCTGAATGTACACCTGCATACCAGGGGAGGGCATCAGATCACATTATAAATGGTTGTGAGCCACCTTGTGGTTGCTGGGAGTTGTAGGACCTTTGGAACAGCAGAGAGTGCTCTTAACCACTGAGCCATCTTTCCAGTCCCCAGCAAATATTCTTAAATGTTGTCTTTATACTGTACTATACACAAGGAAGGTCACAAATGGCCTATTTTATTTATAAATATTATTTTCTGAAAATCTGATGCCTGCCTATATGAAAATCATACTACACTGGATTAAGTTAAATCGTATGTAATCTTTCTATGTGCAACTCCATGACACTTTCCTAAAGATGCTACTGGGGGGAAAACTGACTTGCTATCAGGAATATCTAAGCAATCTATATATCTTTTTATCACATTTCTCAAAAAGAAAAAACTTCTTAAGGAGTTTAAGGAATTATTTTATGATTAACATAGCTAAAATGGATTTTGTACACTGATGCCAGACTGTTATTTTAAATTTCTTACAACAGAAAAGCAAATAAACGAAAAAAATAGTTCTCCCATTACTTGAACAAAACTACACACTACAGTGAGTTACTATAGAGTCTCTTAAAACAAGTCAGGAAAAGATTTTTTTCTTAAAATAACACTTTTGGAATTTCTTTTTGTCTCACAGGCACAGAACACTAGCTATTAGCTCATAAAGAAAATTGAAGTCATATACAAGGGGAAATTTCTCTTGGGGTTCTTGTAAAAATTAGCTCCCCTTCCTCATATAAACACATTTCAAGGGAGGCTAGAGAGATGGCTCAGTGGTTAAGAGCATTGAATGCTCTTTCAGAGATCATGTGTTCAATTCCCAGCAACCACAAGGTGGCTCACAACCATCTTAATGTAATCTGATGTCCTCTTCTGGTATGCAGGTATACACGCAGGCAGAGCACTGTATACATAATAGATAAATCTTTTTTAAAAACAAAAAATATATTTCGCAACTGGGAAGAACAAAGCAGCATGCACAAAACCCTTTCTCTCATCAGCAAACCCACAGACAGAGAGCACCAAGTCAGTGTGTGCAGTAAGTTCTTAGGTTGGAAGTGCAGCAGGTGAAGGATCACACCCGCAGCAGAACACACACACACACACAACTGTCCTGGGGTCCGTGGGAAGGTCCTGGGAGTCAGGAGTTCCAATTTATTTATCTTAGGAGAAGAATAAGGCTTTGAACTCTGTACACAGCCCTGGAGATAAATTATTCAGGAATGCCATGAAACACACACACACACAGAAGCGGGGAGAGGAAAAGAGAGGGGGAGAGGTGGGGGAGGAGAGAGAACAATTCTGCACAGGGAAAATAAGTGTTAAGCAAGAGAATAAATAAAGAAGGGAGATGCTTCTCTCTGGCAATCAGGAAACCAGAAGCTCCTTCTGAGCAGCAGCTAGCCTGTAGGCCAGAGAGAAGCAGAAAAGGAGACAACGAAAAGAACCCTCTGAGACCAGAGCGAACCTCAGAGACTGCCCTCAATGACTGCCCTCAGAGACTGCCCTCAGAGACTGCCCTCAATGACAGCCCTCAGAGACTGCCCAGCCATGAAATCCAGATTTAATTGCATCTGACTGCAGAGCAGCATTCACCCCAAAGTGCTGTTGAAAACAAAACAGCCAGTAGAACATAAAAGCTGCATGTGAAGTCAACAGAAGCAAACATTTGGAAAGAGGAGAGAAGAGACAGAGAATACTACTGAAGCCACTGTCACTGAAGGGACTTTACATATGCCCCATGGCTGAGCCTCTAAGAAGGTGGTAACACAGAGGCTTCTCAAACACAAGGGCATCCTCTCTTTTCTTTGCCTGATTTTTAAAAAGCAACTGTAAAAACAGCGTACACATACTTGTTTTGTTGGGGCCTAAACATATAGAACAGGAATGTAGTGGCAAGAAGGCTGTATAACGCTGGACGGGGTAAAACTGTACTCGAGGGTGTCAGATCTTGGAGTTACAGACAGTTGTGAGTTGCCATGTGGGTGCTGGGAATTGAACCCGGGTCCTTCGGAAGAGCAGGCAGTGCTCTTACCCACTGAGCCATCTCTCCAGCCCCTGCACTCGAAAGCCGGGCGTGGTGGCGCACGCCTTTAATCCCAGCACTCGGGAGGCAGAGGCAGGCGGATCGCTGTGAGTTCGAGGCCAGCCTGGTCTACAAAGCGAGTCCATGATGGCCAAGGCTACACAGAGAAACCCTGTCTCGAAAAACCAAAAAAAAAAAAAAAACTGTACTCGAGTTAGGAAATGACAGCAGCATACGGTCTTGAATCAGTGGTTCTCAGCCTGTGGGTCACGGCCCATTGGGACTGAACAACATTCTTACAGGGATCACTTAAGACCACTGGAAAACACAAACATTTACATTACAATTCATAACAGTAGCAAAATTACAGTTATGAGGTAGCAATAAATAATTTTATGGTTGGGGGTCACCACAACATGAGAATCTTATTAAAGAGTCTCAGCATTAGTAAGATTGAGAACCACTGTCTTAAGATCACAGAAACAAATAAGAGCCAGAAGAAGCATATAAAGATAATAGAACAAATTATAAATAGCTATTCTTTTAAGTTTATTAATTTTTATGCCTGTGGGTGTTTTGTCTGCGTGTATGTCTGTGCATCACATGCATGTACAACCTGCAGAGGCCAGAAAAGGGCATCAGATCGCATTATAGATGGTTGTGAGCCACCATGTGGTTGCTGGGAAATGAACTCAGGACCTTTGGAAGAGCAACCAGTGCTCTTAACCTCTGAGCCATCTCTCCAGTCCTATAAATTATATTTTTATAATTATAAGTTAAATTAAGATAATATAAAATAATTATATAAGATATAACTGATTTATAATAAACATACTTGAAACGTGTTAACAGTAACATAATGGCACAAAAGGGGACAGGAGAAAATAAAGCTACACAGAAGTAACACTTTTTTATCTCTATAAGGAATAAAGATAGTATAAGTCTGAAGCAAACCCTATAAAGTAAAATCCATAAGTTTGATATTAGGTACTTTCAAGATTTTTTTTTTTTTGGTTTTTCGAGACAGGGTCTCTCTGTGTTAGCCTTGGCTGTCCTGGACTCACTTTGTAGACCAGGCTGGCCTCGAACTCACAGCGATCCGCCCGCCTCTGCCTCCCGAGTGCTGGGATTAAAGGCGTGCGCCACCACGCCCGGCTAAGATATTTTTATGTATTAAAAATACAAGTTAAAAAATCTTAAAAGGGGGGCTGGAGAGATGGCTCAGGGTTTAAGGGCACTGACTGCTCCTCCAGAGGTCCTGAGTTCAATTCCCAGCAACCACATGGTGGGTCACAACCATCTATAATGTGATCTCATGTCCTCTTCTGGCATGCAGGTGTACATGCAGACAGAGCACTGTATAGTTAATAAATAAATAAATAATTCTTTTTTAAAAATCTTCAAAGGGTTTTAAGTGTCATACAAGAAATGAATCATGTATTACAAAAGAAAGTGCTAAAAAGAATCAGAGGAATAAAATGACAGAGATGCACAGAAGTGAGAAATGCAGGTAAAATTCATTGAGCCTTCCTGCGCTCTGCCCTGAGACTGCCCAGTTTTTGAATACTGACTTCCTCTGTGAAGATCCAGCATGCTAGTAATCACGCCCTCCTCCTCCTCAAGACTTGTGGTCAGGTCAAGAGCCTCTTCCCCCCTCGCACTGTCAGGTCCTCCCTGCTCCAGCTTCTGTGCCTGGCTCCAGGACAAGAATACACCTCAGTGGCCAGGCAGGGCCTCCTTGCAACTTTTTCACTGAAGCCTTCTGGAAGGAATCCTGTTGGTTTTTAAAAGCTGCGGTCCCGACGATTAGAATGAGAAACCCTAAAACAACAGCATTCATCTCTCCCACCCTGAGTCAGTCTGAGGTTAAACCTGCACAGAAAACAATGAGCTCAAACTACAGACCTGATAGTCCCACGAGGAATAAATAAAGCTAGTTCTGGATTACAAGTAAAATTCTCTTGTTTAAAAAAATGTATCACTTCTAGAGATAAATTGTGGCTCAGTTATAGAATGCTTGCCTATCATATACAAAGTTCAATATTCTGCACAAGAAATAAAAAAACAAAAAACAAAAACAGTTCAACTTTGGTTTCTTCTGCCTACCAAGTTGTTTTTTCCTCAATAACTAAAGCACTCTATACATGTTTTTAATTCTTCCTACATTGTCTTACCTCATTATCAAACATTTTTATTAAGTTAAGACACACACTAAAGTACTTATAGACAAAATGGTGCAATTGCTAAGATTTAGGGGGGGAAAATCAAACATAGTAGCAAAGAGCATAAAGAGGAAGACAAAAATAAAGACGGCAGCATGCTGAGAACTGCTGAAAATCATGTTTGGGTGTTTAGTGCTTCCAAAACAACTTGTAAAAGAAGTCTTTCTCCTAAATAAATCTGCACAGCCCATTCATTCGCTCTATCACCTGACACGCAGCTGCTGCTCTGACCACACTATGCTAAGTAGCGGTTCCTCAGGCACAGCACGTAGCTCAGCCTCCACACTGTTGAGCATGTCTGAACTGCTGCCAGGAGCCCCCTTCTCTCCTTCAGTCTAGATGTACTCCCACTCATCTGCCTATGCCTGACTCCGTGTCACCTCTGCACCTGCCCGGGCCTTTATTCCGACACACCACTGACTCACTGTTTCAACTGTAGAATCTCTCACTCCTTTAAGATCCACAGCCTGGGAAATGGAGGCCCTCCAAAAGTGCTTGTTAGACAACACAATAATCTCAACAGGGTTGGCTCTTCCATTTCAAGGTAGTCAGTAAAGGACCGTTGACTGAGGCTGGAGGACAAGACACTAATAATGCTGTACTCAGGATCCTGGTGGAAAACCTCTTTTTTTTTTTTTTTTTGGTTTTTCAAGACAGGGTTTCTCTGTGTAGCCTTGGCCATCCTGGACTCACTTTGTAGACCAGGCTGGCCTTGAACTCACAGCAATCCACCTGCCTCTGCCTCCTGAGTGCTGGGATTAAAGGCGTGGAAAACCTCTTGAATTTACTCCCCCCCCCCCCCCCCCGCCCACCCGCCCCAAGACAGGCTTTTTCTGTGTAGCCCTGGCTGTCCTGGACTCACTTTGTAGACAAGGCTGGCCTCAAACTCGAAGAGATTCTCCTGCCTCTGCCTCCCAGAGTGCTGAGATCACAGGCCTGCACCACAGCACCTGGCTTGCAATTAATGTTTACCAAAGGATTTAAAATGCTAGGCTTGAATCTTTTGCACAAAAGCTCATTAAGAGTCATCAGCTCTACTTAATAGTTAAGATATATCAACACAGGGGGAAAATGTTTAAGAGACAGTACCTCAGACTTTCCACATTCAATAGGTGAATCCTGGTGTACGATCATTTGATACTTGGCATATAAAGAAAAGGACTGGTTGAAGGATGACTTGAACTCTGGGTCCTCAAAGGAGGCAGGTACTAGCCTCACCTTCAGAGCAAGGAAAATATAAGCCAGTGCTATTGAACCAACTCTACCTGTTGACGTGATTCTGAAGGTGAGGCTAGATGAAGATCTTCACAAACCACTCCCAAAGTTCAGCCCTAGGATCTGTCATCAAACAGCAGGAATGGGGCTGAGTGGCACTAGGCCTCAGTGCCAACTTTCTACCAACGTTCATAAAAGCCTTAAACTCACAGGAGTCAGACAATTTGTTTCTACTTTGGTTTTTCCCTATTCAGCAGCTGTGCTGTCACAAACACTAGATACTACTGGTGCTAACTTAGGTCTTAGCCAGCACCTCTGCCACCTCTACTGAATGAAGCGTTTTAGGCTTTTTTCACCCCTAGACTTTTTCTTTCTTTCTTTTGTTTTTTTGTTTGTTTGTTTGGTTGGTTGGTTGGTTGGTTGGTTTTTTTGTTTGTTTGTTTTTGTTTTTGTTGGTTTGGTTGGTCGGTTGGTTGGTTGGCTGGTTTTTCAAGACAGGGTTTCTCTGTGTAGCCTTGACTGTCCTGGACTCACTTTTGTAGACCAGACTGGCCTCAAAATCACAGCGATCTGCCTGCCTCTGCCTCCCCAGTGCTGGGATTAAAGGCGTGCGCCACCACCGCCTGGCGACTTTTTCTTTTTTAATCATCTGCTACATAAAATAAAAAGTGGACAAGGATGTCTATTAAAGACCTCTACATTCTCCCTTTTCTTGCCAATCTCTGTTATGTATGGGTCGTCAATTAATAAATAACTGAGCTGCTACGAACTCTTCCTAGGTGACTTTCCAACATGGATGAGGCATAGCAACACACCAGGGCAAGTACACCTTCTTCTCATGGGCATTAAACTTGAAGCTCTGTGACTGATTTGTAGATAAATTTGTCCATACATAGCAGCTTTAAATAAAGGAAACTTCGCATGTGACTTTCTGCTTTGGAATTATGTACAACTGGCACTTAACATGACAATAGTGAATTCACATTTACAGAATGTCCACTCACTCAGTCTCATCATTGTGCAGATATAAACAATAATATAGTACACTTATACTAAGATCTCATACTTGGCCTGCTGACCTGGCTCACTGTTGGTTTATCAGGAGGATCCTTGTGAATAATCATCTGGTAACGCTTATAGACCTGGTAAGACTCCTGAAATGTGGCTTTGAACTGAGGACTGGGTGGAGAAGATCTCACCACCCTCACCTTCAGAAGGAGTTAAAAAACAATGTTTATTAATTCATTCATTGATACAATTCTACAGAATATGCACTAACAGAAATTCAACCAAAAAACAAATTTAAAAAAATATTAAAGCATACACATACATTTTAACATTAAAAATCAACTAAGTTAGCAAACGAAGAAAAGTTATTGCTGTAATCTATAGTCTATGTTAATTAAGTAAAAGAGAAGCCCCTCTAAAGTTAAGCCTCACCTCTGACAAATTAAATATAAATAAAATACATCAATCTCTACTGTGAACTGACAGGTTTCTCTTAGCTCTGATAACACACACAGTCTCTAATTTTAGTTGTCCACAACTTCCTAAAAACTGCAAATATACCTTTGGGTACCTTTATTCATCATTATTAATTCTAAACCTACAACTGTATAACAATGAAAGGAAATTCTCACAAAGTGTATGCACTTCACTGTAGAGTTAAATGCAGACTCGCGTGTTTTCTTTGCACTTACAATGGCAGTATCTTGGGCCTTTCTTTCTGGGCCTTAAATGAGGGTAAGTTAAAAATGATAACTGTGTATGGGCCTAGCTAACGTTTATCTTAACATTAATTACGAACTGTTAAGATGTACTAGTAAAATAGCAGCAAAAGAAAATTAAATGCAGTACAATGAGGGCGTAACTGAGCACTTCATGTTGGAAAAGGAAAAAGAGTGACACCCAGCAGGTTAACAAGTCACTCACATCCGGAGTACTGCCATATTAGAAGTGTAAATGCTGGGGGCTGGAGAGATGGCTCAAAGGTTAAGAGCACTGTGGGCTCTTCCAAAGGTCCTGAGTTCAATTCCCAGAAACCACATGGTGGCTCACAACCATCTACAATGAAATCTGGTGCCCTCTTCTGGCCTGCAGCTGTTACATGCAGGCAGAACACTGTATACTAAATAAATCTTTAAAAAGAAGTGTACATGCTGATACCTATAGAACTGTTATTTGAAGTATGGTTGAGTCCCTGAATACACTACTTATAATCAAAGGATAAAAGCCTCTTTGTGTTTTACGTAGTTTAGTCAATTCTCTACAATTCTGAAAGGATGAAAGTCAATACCTATATCAGAGTGATAAGAGTTTTAATAGTCAAAGTTGTTAAAATTTGTCTGATAATAATACATCGATAGCAGGCCTTTTAACTTTCCTGTGTCTGCGTGTGTGGTGCATGCACGTGAATGTGTGGGTGCACAGGCCTATGTTTGGGAAGCTGACTGTAGCTCCATGCTCTACCTCTTAATGCTTGCCACTGAACTAGAAGCGCACCATTTTGGCTAGGTAGGCTGGGTAACAACAGGCTCTGGAGATCTGCCTGCCTACAGCCCACAGAACCGGCATTACAGGCGCACACAGCCATGCTTCCATGGGTGCTAGAGATTCAAACTCAGACTGCATTCCTCTCCAACTGAGCCATCTCTTCAGCAGGTGAATATTTTTACATTGTTATAGCTAATGTTTTAAAAGGTAATATTGAAAACTCAATTTGTTGTTGAAATATGAAACAGTTTGGGGAAAATAGGAATTTAGCACAAAAAATATTTTAGCTAAATTGGCTAGGATTTATTAATGAGAGAGATCTGGTAGTTGGGCTGGATAATTTTATATCAACTTGACACAAACTAGAGTTATCTGAGAGGAGGGAGCCTCACTTGAGAAAAACGCTTCTATAAGATCTGGCTGTAGGGCATTTTTAAAATGAATGATTGATAAGGGAAGGTCCAGCCTATTGTGCATGATGCCACCCCTGGGCTGCTGGTCCTGAGTTCTTTAAGAAAGCAGGCTGAGCAAGCCATGGGAAGCAAGCCAGCAAACAACACCCTCCGCAGCCCCTACATTACCTCCTTCCTCCAGGACCTGCCCTGCTTGAGTTCCTGTCCTCACATCCTTCAGTGATGGACAATGGTATGGAAATATAGTAAACCCTTTCCTCCTCAACTGTCTTTTTGGTCATGATGTTTCATCACAGCAATAGTAACCCTAACTAAGACAGTAGTATAAGTTAGTACAGGGTTATAGAAATGACACTGTTGCTAAGGACCTTGACCAAGGCCTGGATTGGAATATTATGATAAACCAATTTGCTTATTTAATATCTAAACTATCTTTTACCATTTTAATTTCTAAAATAAAATTAATTTTACAATATTTTTGTTTTCATAAACTACTTTTTTTTTTTTTTTTTTTTTTTGGTTTTTCGAGACAGGGTTTCTCTGTGTAGCCTTGGCCATCCTGGACTCACTTTGTAGACCAGGCTGGCCTCGAACTCACAGCGATCCGCCCGCCTCTGCCTCCCGAGTGCTGGGATTAAAGGCGTGCGCCACCACGCCCGGCCCTTCATAAACTACTTAATTGCAATCAAGTAACACAAAAAGCCTGAGTACCCTTAACACACTTAATACCATGCTATAACTGAATTTTAAAAATAATTGTAATAGTTACCTAAAATATTTTCAAAAGTTCTTAAAGAATTTTCTTATATAGCAATAATTTACTGTAATACAAATGCTAAACACTAAAATATCAATAGGTAAGTATCAGTTTAAGAAAAAGTACCCAACACAAAACAAACACAAGCAGCCACAAAAACCCTCCAAGTACCTCTAACTTGTGTGATGCATTCTCTGGTAAAGATTCAAAAATCAAATCTTCAAGTGACTTGGGCTGGTTAGGTTTAGCCTTCGGTAAAGATACTGGCTGACCTTGAGCCTGGAAACCCTCAAAGGCTCCAGCTGAGTTCTGCTGCATGAGTTTTAACCTTTTCCTTTCTTTTCGCATTTCCTTTGCTTTTCGACATGGAGGCTTACTCAGATCAGCCCCTTTACCTAAAGAGAATGTCAAAATATTAGACCAATGCCATTTGGCTTTAGATGTTTCTTCAAATCTTACAGATTATACAGATTAAGTCCGAAGACTTCACACTGAAGTTTCACAGATCATTCAAGTTCTTATATTTTTGGTTGTGAGCCTAGCCTTTCAAGGCTTAGCCATCCCATAAGTTCTAAGGCAAATTCACACAAACATCTCAAGGCAGCTCTATTACTGAAAGGCACTCATTTGTTCATCCACTCATTCATTCATTTTAAATATCTGCCCATTTTTCTGCTTCTGTAAGTAGAAACCAACACTTCAAGGCTATTCTACCATTCTGGCCCAAATTTTTAGGGACATTCTGAATCCCGAGCAAACTCTGATTGATGATGGTTGTGGTCTTTATTTTAATTAAGAATCCTTGCTCAGCCAGGCGTGGTGGCACATAACTTTAATCCCAGCACTCAAGAGGCAGACGCAGGAGGATCTCTGTGAGTTCAAGGCCAGCCTAGTCTACAAATCACATCTAGGGCAGCCAGGGAGGGTTGTTACACAGAGAAACCCAATCTCAAAAAACAAAACAAACAAACAAAAAGAATCCTTGCTCATTTTAACATAGTTGTGTCTCCAATTAGTGCTCACAGAGTTCAAATTAATACATTATTTTCTAATTAAAAGATCATGTATTAACTGAAAGCTCTTTAACACTATCTGAGTATGCTGGTTCACCCCTTTAATTCCAGCAAGTGGAATGTTAGCCCTAGGCCAGCCCATAGTGGGCTCTAGCCAGGCCTACATAGTCAGAGCTTGTTTCAAAAAACGGAAAAGTAACCCACGAGGCACAGAGAGTAAAAGACAGTGGAATGCTCAGCCCTAAAGGAAAATTCTGTAGCACACTCTCTTCTCCTAAGGCTTAGGGATCATTGTGGAGGAGGTGGGGGAACCATTATAAGAGCCAGTGGCTGTGAATGACTGTAAGAAAACTGTTTTCCAGACACGGCAGGGCAGTTACACACAAGATGAGTCAGCATGTGCGAGATCTAGGCAAGCTTAAACTAGACAAGAACCCCAACACAGAGAGGGGAGGTGGACACCGAGTGACAACCGCCCACTGCGAGGAGAGGGAAAGGCAGTCTTAAGGTCTATAGGCCCTGTTAGTTGATTGTCCTCCAGTGTAAACCACACACCCAAGAATACATGGGCACCACATATCCATACTTGCAATACAGGGCTTCTCACTGAACCTCATCAGTGATTCAACAAAACTAGCTGGCCAGCAAGTCCTAGCAATCCTTGTGCCCTGCCTCCTCAGAGTGCTACAGGCATGCTCTGCTATGCCTGCCCTTTTACAGAGGCCCCCAGTATCCGAAAAACCTTACCAATGGAGCCATCTCCCATCCCTGAGGTAGTTATTATTACTCTAAAACTGTTATGTACTATGGGACAAACAAATAGTCATGTGATATTCCAATCTAACCAACAGCCTGAGGGGCCCAGGTTTCTGAGCGTGGAAGAAGACACAACTATAAAATCAAAATGAAACTAACTTGTAAAATGAAGAAAACCACAGTCAAATTTGCAAAGACATGTCACTATGAACTCATGACCCCTAACTCTATCCCAAAAAGACCTCGAAAGCAATGACTAAAGTAGGTATAATAATATAGACTTCTACTCTAATTTACGATCTCTAGCTTTCTGTACAAGAGCACAAGAACAACCTGAGGTACAAGATGACCCAGCAGCATCATATCAAAGTAAGGGAGCTGCCAGACTCCAAAAGATGCAGATGTCCTTTTTTTTTTTTTTTAAATTTTTGAGATGGGTTTCTAAGGTTTCTAAGTATAGTGTACGTTTGGCTGTCATGGACTTGCTTTGTAGACCAGATTGGTTTCAAACTCAGAGATCCACCTGCCTCTGGCTCTGTGTCCCCGAGTGCTGGGGGGGTTACAGGCCACTGTGCCCAGCTGGGGGGTTACAGGCCACTGTGCCCAGCTGGGGGGTTACAGGCCACTGTGCCCAGCTGGGGGGTTACAGGCATGTGCCACTGTGCCCAGCTGGGGGGTTACAGGCCACTGTGCCCAGCTGGGGGGTTACAGGCGTGTGCCACTGTGCCCAGCTGGGGGGTTACAGGCCACTGTGGCCAGCTGGGGGGTTACAGGCGTGCGCCACTGTGCCCAGCTGGCAGATGTCAGTTTTTAAGAGATGCTGCAAAAGCAGTGGTAGGCAGCAAAGAAACTATATCTCAATCCATGAGTTCACAGCATCACAGAAGTCTAACTAGTCATTGTTACATGCTAACGTGAAAGATGATAACTAAAAGAATCAAGAATCTATTCTACCTTTGAAACTTTATGAAATAAATAGATGAGAGTTTCTTCATGGGACATCCCAACCAGGAAATATGCAATAAACTGTTAAAAATATCAATTACTAAATTCATTTAGGTACCACACACTCTATTTTCACTAAGGAACCCAGACATTGTGCATTTCCTGACAGAACATGCAAGCACCCCTAAAGTACCCTTATCTGTTCTCAAATAAATAATTAACTAATCTGATTAAGATTCCCCCCCCCCCAAACCAGGTGTGCTAGAACAGACCTTTAATCCCAGCGTTCGGTTGGCAAAAGCAGGCTGGTCTCTGATTCAAGGCCAGCCTATCTACAGAGTGAGTCCAGGACAGCCAGAGCTATAGAGAGAGACTCTGTCTTGAAAGTCCAAGTTTAGCCAGGCAGTGGTGGCGCACGCCTTTAACCACAGCACTCAGGAGGCAGAGGCAGGTGGATCGCTGTGACTTCAAGGCCAGCCTGCTCTACAAAGTGAGCCCAGGACAGCCAAGGCTACACAGAGAAACCCTGTCTCGAAAAGCATAAACAAGAAAAAGAAAAAGAAAACCCAAATTTAAGCTGGATGTGGTGACACACACCTTTAATCCTAGCATGGGGGAGGTCACTATGAGTTCAAGGGCAGCATGGCCTACAAAGGGAGTCCAAAACAGCCATGGCTACAGAGAAACCCTGTCTCAAAACACACACACCCCCAAAAAAGAGAGAGAACCCAAATTTAAGCTGGGGAGGCAAATCCCTGTGAGTTCGAGGCCAGGAAAACCAAAAAGGAACTAGGTGAAGTGTGATGATGCACGCCTTTAATGCCAGCACTCGAGACACAGACAGATTACTGTGAGTTTGAAACCAGCCTGGTATACTCTGTCTCGAAAAACCAGAAATAAAAATAAAAAGGAAAACCAAAAGGAAAAAAAAGACCCAAATTTTTAAAAAGAAAAGATTCTTACTGCCACCCCATCTCACCCCCAAAGAAAACAACACAAGAAAATCAACCCAAGTCTCTAGGCATAACTGATGCAAAACACACGCTACACTACCTGGCTGAGGACCAACGTGAACTTTGATGGAACGCGATGGTTCACCAGAGCCCAGCTTCTCCTCTATGGCTTCTGGATGAATTAACTCTTGAGCTCCTTCTTTCTTCTTCTCTTCACTCTCCATGCTTACTTTGAGGTCACTACTGAGTGCTTTAAGATCACATTTTATATCCAACTTGTTCATTAATGCAAAATCACCAGCAACAGCATCCTCCATCGTAGAATCCATAGGCTCATCTACAAACAAGGAAAGAAAAGAAAGAAAGCTCATCGTAAGGTTTGACACATTATTCGATATATTTAAGATTATATAATTGAAAAAAAATTATATAACTGTAAGTAACATTGTTACTGCAGTGTATCTGCCAGATCCATCTCCTGCCTTCCAAAGCAAGGGAGCTACTCCACCTGAGACATGGCTCTCTAGCAGAATGGACCAGTTATTGTGCCAGCTGTGGACAAGCTCCCAGTGATGGGCTATACCCAACTGTTAGAGCTAATTTTGTGTCACTGAAATAAAATTTTGATTTAAGACTTCACCCCGAACCAGGCGTGGTGGCGCACGCCTTTAATCCCAGCACTTGGGAGGCAGAGGCAGGCGGATCGCTGTGAGTTCGAGGCCAGCCTGGTCTACAAGGTGAGTCCAGGACAGCCAAGGCTACACAGAGAAACCCTGTCTTGAAAAACCAAAAAAAAAAAAAAAAAAAAAAAAGACTTCACCCCTTCCCCCTTGGCCTCCGATGAAATCATTTTTAGACACATTTGAGAAGCCCATAACAAGTTAAACAAAGAGCCAAATGTACAGACCACATAAAAACAGACAATCATCAATTTATGTATAGACTGTGATTTCTGGACACCAAAAGAAATTCAAAACGTATTTAATTCTTATAATTATGTACATATAATACTCCATGAGAGCTGCACCAAAACTATTTCCACGGCTCTAATTAGCACTTGACCTCTAAAGCCAAGCCTGACCTCTTTGATGACCACAGCTCAGCCAGGCCTGCTCCAAGTTATCTATTCAGGACAGTGCATGGAGCCAAAGACCTTACCTGCTGGCCTGGCCAGTGTCTCTCCAGTGCCTAAGACAGTGACCGCAACACCCACGGCATACAGAACCTACTTGTGGAATGAATGAGTGAGCTAAAACTCATCCTGGGAGTACCCAGGACTAAGTGCTTCCTATGGCAGCAGTGAGAAAGACACTCCCAAATCTTACACTTCCCACATCAGGTACCACTTACAGGAGAACTTAAACGTTTGAAAGTTAAAAGACTAAAAGAAAATAGAGAAAGGAAAATAAATTAAATGGTACTAATAATCTTTTAGGTATAGGGAAGACACTGATAATTTAAAATTGATCAGATAACCAAGAATTTCGTAAAATACTATTTAGTAAACAAAACATGTTTTAATTATGCATGGTCTTCACGTGGAGGACAGAGGACAACTTTCAGGAGCTGCTCACTGCCTTCTCCCTAGTTGTAAATGAGGGTCTCATTTTTTTTTTTTTCCTGCTGCTGTGCTGTGTGCCCCAGGCCTGTGTCCTGGACTGTAAGCTTGGGGCAATTCTTTCATCTCAGGCTCCCATCCCCACTAGGAATGCTGGGATACAGAGGCACAACCTACCTCTGGTTTTTTACCTGGACCCAAACATCCAACTCAGGTAGTCAGGCTACACAACTAGTGCTCTTACCCCCTGCGTCATCTCTCCCTGGCCCCATGTGCTCTTCACTCGGTAAAGTTACTGTTCAACCTTGTATATACTCATTCGAGCATTTGCTCCTCTGCATACATGACAAGGACATCATTAGAATCAAGTCACATGGGTTGTCAAAGCATTTGAATAAAAAAAAAAAATCTCGATTGGAAAAAAAATCATAACTTAATAATGACCTTCGGTTTTCTTTCCAAGACAGACTCTCCCAGTATGTATTTCTTACATCCTTATTTGCAGAGTCTAGTGAGATAAACAGCAGTGTCACTATGTCAGTGACCTTAGGACACTAGTATACAGTAATATCACAGTACCCTCCTTCCCCTACCTGACAGGAGTCAGACATATGAAAGTGGGAGCCTTTGAAAGATACATTAATGGCGGGCTGTGGTGGCGCACGCCTTTAACCCAGGCACTCGGGAGGCAGAGGCAGGTAGATCTCTGTGAGTTTGAGGCCAGCTTGGTCTACAAAGAATATTCCAGGATAGCCAAGGTTACACAGAGAAACCCTATCTCAAAACACTAAAAAAAGAAAAGAAAAAGAAAGATACATTAATTTACAGTAAATAGTTTCCAGATCAGATCTCATCTTACCCTCACAATTGCCTTTTGAAATCTCTCCTTTAGCCAGAAATTTCAGCATTTTTTTCAAAACTTTCTTGTGAGACTTCGATGGCTGAAAGTGTAAAGAACGACACCTATAAAAGCAAACAAATATTTTAAGAGTGAACTAAAGCTTTTAAAGAAAGAAATTATGAAAGATATCAGAAGATATAAACATCTCCCATGTTCATGGACCGGTAAGATGAAACCAACCAATGACTGGCCCAACTTGCGACCCCATGCGAGAGAGCCTGTCTCTGACACTTTTAATGATATGCTTGCAGACAGGAGCCTTGCATAACTGTCTTCTGAGAGGCTTCAACCAGCAGCTGATGGATGCAGAGACCCACAGTCAAACAATAGGCTGAGCTCAGGAGAGTCTTTGGAAGAGTAGGAGTAAAGACTGACAGAGCTGGAGGGGTCAAGGACAGCACAAGAAGACTTACAAAGTCAACTAAACTGGGACCATAGTGGGAGGGGTGGGAGGCTCACAGAGACTGAACCACCAACCAAAAACCATGCATGGGCTGGACCTAGGTCCCTTACACATATGTAGCAGATGTGCAGCTTGGTTTTCATGTGGGTCCCCTAACGACTAGAGTGGGGGCTGTCTCTGATTCTGCTGCCTGCCTTTGAATTCCCATAGCTGGTCTGCTTTGTCTGGCCTGAGTGGGAAAGGATACATGCACTTAGTCCTGCTGTGACTTTGATGTACCAGGGTGAGTTGGTCTCCTTCTCTACAGAGAAGGAGATGGAGGAGTGTGAGGGTGAGATTGTGGGTGGGTGGGGGGAGGGGGGCCGGGGGGGAGGTGGAGGTGGCGGCCACAGGATACTATCAGGCTAAAAAGTGAATGAATAAATAAATCTTTAAAAAAAAAAAACAAGGAAAAAGAATGCCACCAGGCATGGTATAGCACATGTCTTTAATCCCAGCACTCAGAAGGTAGAGGCAGGCAACCCTCTGCGTTCAGGGCCAGCCTGTTCTACAAAGTGAGTTGCAGGATAGATATGACTGTTGCACAAAAGCAAACAAACAAACCCTGTCTCAAAAAACAAAAACACGCCCATATAAATACTGTATGTTTTGTTTTATACATGGATGATGGATGTTCCTTTTAAGCCTTCAATAGGCACGCTACAACCCATATAACCATAGAGGTTAGGTATCCAGAAAGGGACTAGGGAGAAAAGAAGGGGCTCTCCCAAGAGAAATAGAATATACATTATGGAGGACAGTGGGGAAACTGAATAGGAGGACTAACTGGGGAGGGGAATGGATAAGAAGGGTAAGAGGGGAATGTGAGGGGTCACAGGAAAACCTACTACTCTGGTAGCTTCCGAAAATATAAACATATATGAAAGACACATAATATAAATAGAGTCACCAAATAGTGGAGACAAAGACCCCCAACCAGACATCTTTTGCCACCAAATGAAACCATCCAGTGACAGTGAGTGCGTTGCATCCAGTGGAGTCACTGAGCAAAGGCTTCCAGAAGGCCCAGCTGTTGGGCATTTTTTCATACCATCTTTGTACTAGGACTAATTAAACAACACTAGAATCTACTTCAATGTGTGGCTATCAAACCAATCTGCCTAAAGGGCAACTCATTTACTTTCCTTTTCCTTTGTCTAACTAAAGTAAAAACAGCATTTTAAAGGCCTAAGATTCTGCTATAAATGTACAGAATGTTTTCGTTGTAGATCCTTACCTTATTGTATACTGGGGACAGCATGTTTGATTCATGATAGGCTTGTACACATACTTCCCGCTTCTAAAATTATAAAAATATCTTGTTAAATTCTTATATACTTTTCACATGTATCAAAATAGATTAGGAAAAAAAAAAAAGTACAAATCTATTCAATAGCGTGAACAAAAACCTTTTCTTTCCTAGACCTCATGAGGCGCAGTACAAGGTCAGTGCTCTCAGTTACACCCTCACCAGCACCTGCACCTTCAGTGTCTTCCTCTGATACCATAGCAGCACCACACGGACAGCAGTAAAAGGGCATGTGGAGAGGCTGGAGCATTGGCTATGAACATTACTGCTTTTCCAGAGGACCCAAGTTCAGGCCCCTGCGCCCAAACCCCATTACTTCAGCTCCGGAGGCTCCAACATCTGCCTCTGCAGGTACCTGCATTCACATGCACATGCCACCACACAGACACACCCATACACCGAATATTTAAAATAATAAATATATTTTAAAATTTTAAAAAATGTTCATGGTGCTGTGGGACTGATGGACCACGCTTAGGATGACACATATACCAAGTGCCAGCATCAAGTACCACAAAACCAGCCTCAACTTACAGGCACTGCAGACCTGTTAGTAGTAGAACCAGTCAATCACTTTTCAAGCCAGTCATTTTAGACGATCTCCCTAACTCACCTCTCTATCCTATCAAAAAGATTTCTGCATGCAAAATATATCTAGATTTGTCCTCTCCTCGTGGGCACTCAGATACAAGTCCTTGCTTTCTCTCTGGAACTCTGTATTCCCGCCTCCATGAGTGGCCTCTCAAATACCTCTCTCACATACACGTGGACCTTCTGATCATCACACTGTTCTCATATACACACAATCCCTGGACGGCTCCTTCTTACCTTAAAGATGACCGTCATTATGTTATGCAAAGTCCTTCAACACCTGACCTCCATGTACATTTTGAGACTCACATTTAATGTAACAAACAACTAACATTTTAACTGAGTGCTCAACGCTAGCTTTAGACAACACTGGCATTCAGCACTTAACGCTCACTACCACATTTATATAAGAAACTCTGAGCCGGCTGTGGTGGCGCACGCCTGTAACCAGAGCACTTGGGAGGCAGAGGCAGGCGGATCGCTGTGAGTTCGAGGCCAGCCTGGTCTACAAAGTGAGTCCAGGACGGCCAAGGCTACACAGAGACCTTGTCTCGAGAAAAAAAAAAAAAAACAACAACAACAAAAAAAAAAGAAACTCTACTAAAAGTCACTTTAAAATAACCATCCAGCCAGGCTTGGTGGCACACACCTTTAATCCCAGTGCTCAGGAAGTAGACACAGACCTACACAAAGAGTACTAGACCAGCCGGGGTACATAATACACCTGACTCAAAATATGTATAAACAATTACAGAATGGATGCGTGCATGTGTGCCAGACAATCTTGGGTCAGTGAGACGGCTCCATGGATGAAGGCACTGGCGGAACAGACTGACAGCTTGATCTGATCCCCAGAACCCACATGGTAGAAGACCACCTCCCACAGGCTGTCCTCTTATCCACAAACACATTGTAATACATAAGCCATGCAAACACAAATAGGGAAAGAAAGAAAGAAAGAAAGAAAGAAAGAAAGAAAGAAAGAAAGAAAGAAAGAAAGAAAGAAATTTTTAAAAGACAATCTAGTAACTTGGAAGATGCCTCAGATCCCCAAAACCAGGTAGCCATCTGTAGTGCTGGCTTACAGGAGGCAGAGATAGGGACTCCCTAGCACAAACTGGCTAGCCCAACTAGCCAAAATGGCACTAACTTTGGGTAGAGTGGGGGAGCCTGCTACAATATATAAGGTGATGAGCAATCAAGGGAGGTTTCTGAAATCAACCTCTACATACATGTACACCCAAACAACACACATAAAAACAAGAAGAAGTGAATCTAGAAAACAATCAAAACTCAGTAAGACGCCAGCAAAAGAGGTCATCAGGAAAAGGTGTTTGCTACCAAGCACCGTGTACAAGTGCGCTCTCTCTCTCGCCCACCCCCATTCAAGCACCGTGTACAAGTGCGTTCTCTCTCTCGCCCACCCCCATTCAAGCACCGTGTACAAGTGCGCTCTCTCTCTCGCCCACCCCCATTCAAGCACCGTGTACAAGTGCGCTCTCTCTCTCGCCCACCCCCATTCAAGCACCGTGTACAAGTGCGTTCTCTCTCTCGCCCACCCCCATTCACACACACATTAGAAAAATATATATTTTGAAAACAATTTTTAAGTGAATGCCAAGTACCATCAAAAAATTACATTAATTTTTGTTTTTTGTTTTTGAGACAGGCTCTCACCATGTACCCCAGGCTGGCCTGGAGCTCACTATGAGGTCTCAAATTCACAGAGATCTACATACCTCGGCTTCCGAGTGCTGGGATTATAGGCATGGGACACCATATTCAGCAAAAATTAGTATTAATTTTATAAGATGATAAACGCATTGTGGATAAGTTAAAAGGAAAAATATTTCTTCTCAGATATATATGTACCAATATGCCTTCTGCAATAGGAACATGTAATCTGCTGTCAAATGCTTTGGAGAGGAGGGAGAGCACAGAGAATTAGTGAAAGACCAGAATAATTCCAATAACTGTCAGAGGTTAGTAAGCCACACACAAGGTTCATTATAATGTATTTTGCTCTATGCATATTTTTTTAACTTTGCTAGTAAATTTCTGAGAACAAATCACTACACAAAAGAATATAGCTCTCTTAAACTTTTTCTGAAACTTCCTTACACAGTAAGAAAATAGTCTGAAGTCAATTCTCATTGTGCAGTTATAAGAAACAATTGAGCAATACAGCAGAAAGCATCTGTGTTGAAGAACTTTACCTTCTCCATCCTCGGTCTATAAGATCCTGATAATCTTGCACTGTCATGGAATGTGCCCACATGCCTGAAAAAGTGAGGACCCTGTTAATTCCAGCATGCATTGCCTTCTTTTTAAAATTCTAAGTGCTCTCTAAAAGAACAAAGGGGCATGAGGCAGAGGCAGGCGGACCACTGTGAGTTGGAGGTCAGGCCAGCCTGGTCTACAAAGCGAGTCCAGGACAGCCAAGGCTAACACAGAGAGACCCTGTCTAAAAAATAAAAAAAAAGTAAAAAAAGTAAAATACCAGGTGTAGTCAAACTCCCAAGGCAGGGACAGATGGATCTCTGTGCATTCTAGGCCAGCCAGGACTACCTAGTTAGAATCTATGAAAAAATAAATTAAAAATAAAAATGGCAAATTTAAACTGAAATTCTATAACATTCACACATTAGAGTGTAATGAAAAGTTTGCATGCACTTTACACTTAACACACACAATATAAACAAAAATAAGATTAACGCTAAAATAGGAGTGGTGATGCAAACCTGTAATCCCAGAATTCAGAAGATAAATGCAGGGAGAAGCATATGGAACAAGAGTTTAAGACAGCCTCATCTATAATAAATTTGAAACCAACCTGAGTAACATAAAACCCTGTGTCAGAAAAAAAAAAAAATTACATCAGGTATAGTGGCACAGGCCTTTGATTCTAGCACTCAAAAGGCAGAAGCAGGAAGATCTCTATGAGTTCAAGGCCAGCCTTGGCTACATAATGAGTCCAGGGCACCCAGGGCTGCAAAAGAGATACCCTGACTCAAAACAGAAACATAAACAAAAACAAAAACAAAATCTAACTAAAGAATCAAACATATCAAAAGTGAGTCCAACTCCATTTAACTAAGGATTAATAAATACTCTCTGGCCGGGCGTGGTGGCGCACGCCTTTAATCCCAGCACTCGGGAGGCAGAGGCAGGCGGATCGCTGTGAGTTCGAGGCCAGCCTGGTCTACAAAGTGAGTCCAGGATGGCCAAGGCTACACAGAGAAACCCTGTCTCGAAAAACCAAAAATAAATAAATAAACAAATAAATGCTCTCTGGCATCAATTAAATTCTCACTGGAATTGGACTTCATCACACAAACTTTTCTCCACTGAGTTAACACACTGGTCTCACCTATTTGAGAGATGTCATCAGTTTGCCTTCAATTACTGTGATAAGCACCATAAAGGGCTTATTTCATCCTACAGCTTACAATCCATCACGAAGGCTAGTCGGGGCAAGAGATGGAAGCAGGACCCTGGAGGCAGGTACATTCTGGAGGCAGGAACTGAAGCAGAGGTCAAGGGGGAATGCTGCTTACTGGCTTGCTCTCCATGGCTTGCTTAAACTGGTTTCTTGGATACCCCAGTACCCTTTGCCCAGAGGTGGCATCGGTCACAGTGAGCCGGGCTCTCCTACATCAGTCACTAAACCAGAAATGCCACAAAAGACTTAACTACAGGCCAACGGGATAGAGTCATTTTCTCGGTTGAGGTTTTCTCTTCCCGGATGACTCTAGCTTGTGTCAAGCTGACAGAAAAATCAACCAGCACGAAGGTATGTTAGTGCTAATAATCAATAGGCATATAATATGTACAGCACAGGCTTGATCATTGAAAATACGACAAAGACCAGGCCAACCTGGTCTACAAAGCAAGTCCGGGACAGCCAAGGCTACACACAGAGAAACCCTGTCTCTCAAAAAAAAAATAAATAAGTAAATAATAAAAATAAAAATAGGACAAGCATATACCAAAACACTCATTCAAAGCAAATAAACTGACAGTAACTCAGATCCCAAGGGAACAAAAATATGATGGCAGGGACTCTGACATTATCAGTAAGTGGAGTAACTATGACACTATGGGGAGGGGGGGAGGGGAAGGGGGAAGGGAAGGGGGAGGGGAGGGGAGGGGGCGGGGATGAGGACCAACAGGTAAAGAGTATACCTGAACTAAAGTTTTAGAAGACAGGGATAATTTTTCCCCCTTCCTTTTGTAAATCTGGGAAATTGTATCAGAGATACAATGGCATGCAGGAGGGGAGAAAATGGTGTCAGTGTCCAAAAAAAGAACGTCAGTAAGCCAGTTCTTCCATGACCTCTGCTTTAGTCCCTGGTCCAAGAGTCCCGCCTCCATTTCCTGCCCTGACTTTCCTTCATGATAGATTGTAAAATGTAAGATGAAATAAACCCTCTCCTCCCCAAACTGCAGCTGATCCTGGTGTTTACCACAGCAATAGAAAGCAAACTGGTGACAACTTTCAAGCGGCAGTTGCTCTCTGATAACCAAAAAGTTACTCTGAGCCTCAAATTAACCCTGTGACTTAAGGCTAGTCAGCCCTACAATAACAGTCATCAGACAGAAGGGTGCCCCGCAGTAAAGATTAAACTGAAACGTTAGACGTTTATAGTTACTTCTGTAGATGAAAAGACTTTTCTTTAGCAAATCTTGAAATACAAAACATTTATTGGCCAGTTTTCTTATGCAATTACTGGGAGGGAGGGGCGATAAAGTCCTCTCTATTAAAGTATTAGTTTCAGTCACAATTATTCTAACACTGGTATACAGATACTACAGTCCGAATATAAAAGTCCTGAAAAACAACAGCACTTCTACCACTCAAAGGCAGCCGCTGTCACTGCTTGTCCCGCTTTCTTGAGCCTTATTCCTCTCAGCTGTCACGTGTGTACCATCTGTGTCCTGTTTATTTTTATTTAACCCTATGCTGTGAGCATTTTTCCACTTCACTGGTCTTCGTTATGAGTACTTTTTTTTTTTTTTTTTTTTTAAGATTTATTTATGTAAGTATACAGCGTCTGCCTGCATGTGTGCCTGCAGGCCAGAAGAGGGCACAAGATCTCATTGTAGACGGTTGAGAGCCACCATGTAGTTGCTGGGACTTGAACTCAGAACCTTTGGAAGACCGATCGATGCTCTTAACCCCTGAGCCATGCCTCCAGCCCCACCCCGAATCGGTACTTCTAATGATTGCGTAACTGTCTACTCAAGACCACAGCTCACCTAGTAACACACTTGCCCCTAATAAACACTTTTAATGAATCCATAAACCAGCACACCATAGAAAACCATTTACAGTCTTTCAAAATGAACAAATGTCTAACCCAAATTTATATTTTCATAGTTACTTTGCTTTCTACCTGCTGGATGATTCTAAATGGTCCATCCTACAGGACATCTACATCAATCATGACAGCAGACAGAAAGTATGATGTTCTGTGTGCCAACAAATCTTCCTTAAGATTCTTTAAGAATGCTAGCAAGCAGTGGTAGCTCAGGCCTTTAGTTCCAGCACTCGGGAGGCCGAAGCAGGCGGATCTCTGAGCTCGAGGCCAGCCTGGTCTACAGAGTGAGTTCCAGGACAGCCAGGGCTACACAGAGAAAGCCCGACTCGGAAAACCAAAAGAAAAAGAAAAGAACCCTCAATCCTGACAAAACACGGTGTGTTGACTTTCTTGTGGTCTTCGAGGTGGGTTGACACAATCACGGGGTATGAACACCTGATTTTAAAAATCAGGCAGATTTTTTTTTTTTTTTTTTAAATCAAAGTATCAAGCTGACCTCGGTTTCCAGTACGTTCTCTCAGGACACATTATATTCAAAGACGACAGTGCGCAGGTGGGCACGCACCCGCACCTCTACCCAGGCAGCAGGAGGCCTCGGCTGTCCAGCATCCAGCTCAGAGGGGCCGGGGATGCAGGGCAGCCATCAGCTGGAAGGCATCTTCCCGTCCGCCGACCAGCAAAAGCAGTTTGCAGCCAGGAGCCAAGGCGGAGCACACCCCCTCAGGCTGCGGCCACACGAGTCCCTCCAGCGCCACCACGCCCGCCTCACTCACCAGTGGAGACACTGCCCGAGCTACTCTTGCAGTAGCCACAGTGGAAGGCGGACTGGCTCTCAAAATATTCTACGAGGCTAGGCGAAGGCGAGCTCCAGGAAGCCATCTCCTCGGGTCCGCCGGCGCTGCGCTACCCGGGACCAACGCAGCAGCCGCCGCCTTCGCCTCCGCCAGCCCACAATGCATCGCGCGCGCCTCGGAAGGCCCCGCGAAGCCGCTGGAGAGCTCGCGGCCCGGAAACACCTGGCACCCTTCCTGCCTGACGCCGCCCGCGCCATATTGACTAAGGGCAGCTTTCCGCTATTTCCGTTCCTCCTGTGTGAGGGGCCACTATCATCTGGGAGGATGAGGCGGGAAGACCGAGATGGGAAGGAGACAGGCTGGGGAGAGACCAATGGGACCACAGGAAGCTACCAGTGACCTACGACCTCTACCCGCGATAGAAACCTGCCAGGATGTAGCGAGAGCCTCGCGGGAGGCTGTCCCGGCCACCCGGATGGCGGGACACTCACCACATGACGCCTTGCCCTCCCTGGACTCGCAGTAGCCGCAGTAGTAGCCGGCCTTCAGGCCCTTGTATTCCACCACCGAGGCCATGGCGGCCGCTGCACGCTTGCGGGCCGGCCACGTGTCTCGGCGCCTGTAGACGACTTCGGCAGAGCGCGGGGGGTCGGGGGTGACGGGGCTACCCCGGCGGGAGGGCAGAGAGCGCGGCGGGTGCGGGGTTCGCGGCTCTCTCCGCCCAGTTCGCTGCTCTCCGCTCGGTCTCTGGACGCCAGCCCGCGTTGCTGGGGTGCGCCTCTGAGCCCTGTGTTCGTGCCCAGAAGCTTCGCTTGCGCAATCTACACTCCCTATCGCTGCCGCGAGTTACCGACCCGTTTTACAGATGGGGAAACTGAGGCTCCGGGTTGTGTGGGATTCACCCAGTCATTTGCTGCAGCTCTCTGGGCCCGCGCCTGACCACCTGTAAAGGGTGAAGTAGAGGGCTTTTTGTCTGTTAATGTTTCTCCTAAACCAGCTGGCTTGACGGTGAGGATCCTAGAATTGAAGCAACTCTCAGCTGGAACTAATGACGAAGTGCCACCTAACTTTTAAAGGATTTTTAAACTCTAAAGGCCAAATATATATATATATATGCTGAATACATTCCATGAGCCTCCAATTTGCAACCAGTTTTTTTTTAGGGGGGGGGTTGTTGTTGTTGTTTTGGTTTTTCGAGACAGGGTTTCTCTGTGTAGCCTTGGCCATCCTGGACTCACTTTGTAGACCAGGCTGGCCTCGAACTCACAGGGATCCGCCTGCCTCTGCCTCCCGAGTGCTGGGATTAAAGGCGTGCGCCACCACGCCCGGCTTGCAACCAGTTTTAAAAACCATGTTTTAGGGAATAAAAGTGTGAGACAGAGTATAAAAGTGAATGCATACTTCTGCCAAGGTAATGTTCCTTAGCCTCTCCTTCTGGGTACACAGGCAATTTAAGTCTGGCACCATAATTTCCATACTAGACAATAAGATTAATTCCTTTTTGCAGTGACTAGAAAATAAAATCATGAAACTAAAATTTCCAGCTGTTAATGGAGCCCAGGATGGCCTAGAACTCTGGACCCACTGCCCCAGGCTCCACAGTGCTGGAATCACAGGTGTGCACCACTGCACCTGACTAAATATATAGGTTTTTTGGGGTTTTTTTTTTTTTTTGTTTGGTTTGGTTTTTCGAGACAGGGTTTCTCTGTAGCCTTGGCCATCCTGGACTCACTTTGTAGACCAGGCTGGCCTCGAACTCACAGCGATCCTCCTGCCTCTGCCTCCTGAGTGCTGGGATTAAAGGCGTGCGCCACCACGCCCGGTTAAATATATAGTTTTTAAAGTATATTTCAATGTTTTGTTTTGTTGGTTGGTTGGGTTTTCAAGACAGGGTTTCTCTGTTAAGCCCTAACTGCCCTAGAATACACTCTGTAGATCAAGCTGGCCTTGAATTCACAGAGATCCACCTGCCTCTGCCTTCCGTGTGCTGGATTAAAGCCCTGCTCTACCATGCCTGGCTGATTTCAGTGTTTTTGACCCTAAGGTTTTCTGTGCTGGAGATGTTTAAGTTTGATGGTTTGTGGCCTGGTGCCTTACACTGCTGAGCATCATTTTTACCTCATACAGTTAAGGACTTAAGATGCCTAAGGGTAAAATTGGAGACACCTTGTTGCAGCTCCGTGCCCATATTTTTATGAAAAGCTTCATGTGTTTTGTTTTTTTTATAGTGGGTTTGACACTTGCCAGGCCATTCCCAAAGAAGCTATGATTTGGGGGAAAAAAGCGAGGACTCAGAAAGAGTGGACTGCCAGGCTCTACACAGAAAGTAGGGAGAGACTTAGTGGTCTTTTCCCCATCCCACACCCCAGACATGGTTTTCACTTCTTTAAAAAAAATTATTTTCAGCACTCGGGAGGCAGAGGCAGGCAGATCACTGCGAGTTCGAGGCCAGCCTGGTCTACAAAGAGAAACCCTGTCTCAAAAAAAAAAAAAAAAATTTTTTTTTTTTTTTTTTACGTGTAGGAATGTTTTTGCTTACCAGTGTGTGCACTAGCTTGTGCCTGGTGCCAAAAGAATCCACAGAAGAGCATGGGAGCCTGGGGTGCTTGTAGATACATCTGCAGACATAGAGATGCTGAGAAGTGATCCCAGCTTCCTGCCATAGCAGCACGTGCTCTTAAATGTGGAGCCATCTCTTCAGCCCTTGGTTTCACTCTTTTTCCTTTCAGATAGCATCTCCCTATGCAGTCCTGGCTGTCCTGGAACTCACTGTGTAGGTCAGACTATCCTCAAACTCAGATCTACCAGCCTTTGCTTCTAAAGTGCTTCAGTCAAAGGTGCACACCACCATGCCCAGTGCTAATTTCACTTTTCTTGACTTCAGTTACCCATAATCCAAAGTTGTTTAAGTGTATAATATCCTAAAATAAACAACTCAGAACTTTTAAGTTGGGCATTATTCAGAGTCAGGTGATGGAATATGCCTGCTCTGCCTGGCATATAAATCATGGTTCCGGCAGTTCCATGCTGTATCTGTTGTAGGGGCAAAATTGATGCCATATCCTATATGTAATTTATATTCTGCAATTACTGATAGTCTGTAAGGGAACTTGTCCCCTAGGTGCCCTTCTCCCTGCGTTCTGGGAATGACACCTGCCAGCACTCTCCAGAAACTGCACTGGAACAATTAGATACAATTAACGCCCCGTGATCCTTTGAGAGAAAACAGCTTCCCTGGAGATCCAGCCTCCTGGACCCAACCTGCTGGAAGGCCTGCATTCCTGAGACTCGCGGCCCCCACCACCCCACCCCCCCCCCCTTATGGTTTTGTCCTTACTTCCCTGTGCTCCCAACCCCTAATTACAGTTTTTCCGTATAAATCCATTACCCTTGAAACTCCAGTGTCACTCTCCTATCCTGCTGCATCAGGAAGGACTGTGATCCGAAGCCCTGAGCCTGTAATACAGGACCCTGTGTATTTTGCATCAGTATCAAGTCCTGGTGGTCTTTTTTGAGGGTCTCATGATCTGAGTAATCTCAGCATTACAGTTACCACCATCATTAGTAGCCATTTCCGTTATTGGGTTGACAATGTATTGCAATCCCTGTGTTCAAGTAGCCCTTATTTACCAACTAACACCAAAGCTTTGGAATATTGGGCATGCCAAACACAAGCCATGAATTGCTTCTCTTACATGAAAAGGTGAAAATTCTTCACTTAATAAGAAAAAAATCTTTCCTGAGGTTACTAAGATGCAGTGCAATAAGATATTTTCAAAGAACTGAAGTCAGCAGTGTGCGATAGTGCACGTCTTTAATCCCAACACTCGGGAGGCAGCGGCAGGTGCATCAATGTGATTTTGAAGCCAGCTTGGTGTACATAGCAAGCCCAGGACAGCCAAGGCTACACAGAGAAGCCCTGTCTCTAAAAACAAGTTTCAGAGAACTAGAGTAGGAAGGTCACAATGAGGGAGCAAGCCTGAGCTACAGGGCAAGACCCTTACTCCAAACAGTATTTAGTTGTGGAAGGAATGTGGCCTTGCCTTGCACTGAGCCCAGGGTGAGGGCAGTCTTGGGTGGCATTACCCCATTGAGTCCCTGCTGATACCCCACTGGGATAAACATCTGTGATAGACTGAGAGGAGCCATCTTAGGTCAGGGATTAAGGACAAGGACCAGGACTCCAGCTGGGCTATTGTATTGCAAATCAACCATAGATGGGAGGAGGGAACTGGAGGAGAGACTGGTGGTTCCAGCCCAATTGTGAGAGAGAAGCAAGGGAGAAGGCTGGAGGTTCGGAAGACCCATGAGCAGTGCGGCTTGCTCCTGTGGGGTAGAGGATGTGCGTGGCTGGCCCTGAGACACTAAGGGATTTGCCCCACAGAACTGATACCTGGAAGGTTCATTCTTGTTCTCCTTAACCTCCTTTTCATCCTTTTTAGGATAGTCAGGTTGTAAGGGAAGTACCTTTGTTTAATAAATTCATAATAAAGTCTTACTTGTTAAGGAACCAGAGCCAACATTTAGTTTTTCAAAGACTGGATTCGCATACTTTTGTTTTTATGGTACATAGTCATAATGGTCCTCCTACTAGTGTTAATCTTTTACTGTGCCTAATTTATAAATTAAATTTGGTCATAGTATGGGAGAAAAAACAATATATAGCCTTCAGTACTATCTATCAACTGTTGCAGGATATTTGATGCCAGTGTGATCCCTGAAATTGTGAACTGTAAAAACCTGACTTTGGTTTGGTGTGGTTGAGCCCTAGCACACACCTTTAATCCAAGAGCTATCTGTACACAGGAATTAATAAAGTTAACCCTAGGTCAAGAGGTGGAGCAGGAAACCAGCTTACAGGTATTAAAGAGTAGGGGGAACTTTGAGTTGAGTGGTATTTATGGTATTTAAGATGCAGAAGTAGAAAGGCTCGTTAGCTTTTAGCTCTCAGGCTCTCAGCTCTCCAGCTCTTAAGTTCTTCAGCTCCTTGACCTTTGGCTTTTGGGGCTTTGAGCTAGCAAGCTTTTGCCCTGTTTTGTTTTTGTTTGTTTGTGTTTTTCCTCCTGGGCTGTCAGTTGAGCTAGTGAGCCTTTGGGCCTTTTCCATCAGATGTGAGCTGAGCAGGGAGGTCAGCTGGGTGCTTCCTGCCTCTCTGAGCTAGCACGGTTTTATTTGTTGTTACTGTTGTTCTGCCACAACATCTGGCTCCTGCGACTTTATTGGTAAACTAGAACAATCAGGGATTGTCAATTAAAACAACAAACTACAGTTCCTGATAGCCAATGGGAATATTGAAATGATATAAAAATAGGAGGAAACTACTGCACTCTCCTGTCGTTTTGCCTCAACCTGAGCCAGTGTGCTCTAGAATATTCCAAGCTTTACACTACTGAGAATGCCCACAGTCCTGGGCATGTAGGTTAATGCGGCTTGCATTACTAACATCACCAGATGGAAGATGGAAAGCAGAGAGGCTGAATAACTTCCCGCATGCCAGACAACTAGTAAGGGACATACAGGAGGGATAAACAGTAATAAGAAGAAACCAGTAAGCCCCACATGACACAAATGCCTTTAAGCTTAGCACAGGCAGGTTGGATCTCTGTAAATTTGAGGCCTGGTCTACATAGTGAGTTCCAGACAGCCAAGGTTATACAATGAGACCCTGACTGGTGGGGGGGGGATGGGGGGAAAGGGAATAGATGCTAGGTGTAGACCTATGTGAAACACTGGTCCCTGGATGGCTATATTTTGCTAAAAGCCAAAGACAGGTAGGTGTGTTGATGTTATTTTTATGAAACGGTGTTTGTATCTCTTAGTTTATTATTATTTTTTTTTACTTTATTGAATGTCTGTGATTTATACATCATGCACCAATTTCCCTCTCCTGCCCCCCCCCCCAGTAAAATAAAACAAACAAAAAATAAATCTTGTCACAGAAGCTGTAGTGTATCACGCAGCATAGCCTTTTGTCCACATGTGTTTACTTATACATATGTTCATTGCCACAAATCATGGGTCTGGTTGAGGCCTACACTATTGTTACAGGATCCTCACTGGGACTGCTGTCGGATATCCCATTGTTGCTGTGTGTCAAGGAGATTCTTTTTTTGTTTTGTTTTGTTTTTCGAGACAGGGTTTCTCTGTGTAGCCTTGGCCATCTTAGACTCACTTTGTAGACCAGGCTGGCCTCGAACTCACAGCGATCCGCCTGCCTCTGCCTCCCGAGTGCTGGGATTAAAGGCGTGCGCCACCACACCCGGCATCAAGGAGATTCTTAATCTTTGAATGCGCAGGTCTGCCCCCTTCATGTGTTCCAGCAGGTCATACATGGGGTAGATGTTGGGATAAGGTCCACTCAGAGCCCTGGACCAGGGCCCACACCCTTGTCCTCAGGGCAGGGCCCACTCTTCTACTCCCTGTCATCAGGGCAGGGCCAGCTCACCCACTCCCATGTCCTCAGGGCAGGTTAGTTTACTTCTTAACCCGACTATCACACAATTAGTTGAGACTATTGAGAGTCTTATATTTGTTTATAAAGCTATGCAAAAGCTATACAACACAATCTTAAGCAGTTCAAGCCTGTTCTTAACCCTCTATGTTGTCCTGACCCCACCTTTGCCAAAATTCTCAAGTTACTCAATTTTTAGTTCTTTCTTTGCTCCAGCCGAATCTTCTCCATCTCTCTAGTACCTCTGCCTGTGGCTCAATCCACCAGCTCAATCCCCTACTTCCTCTTCTAACTCCTCCTCCCCTGGCTGGCAGGAAGTCCAGCCTTATTCTCTCCCCTGCTCATCAACTGGCTGGAAGCTGCTTTATTGACCTATGGGGGGGGGGGGACAAACGGGGAGCAGAGTTTATACATTTAAACAGGAAATTCTCAGAACAAGGCTTTCAACCAGGTATGAGAGGTACAGAAATCAGCATTTGAATTACACAAATACCTTATGCCAACACAGATTGGTTTTTGTTTTATTTTGTTTTTCCTATTCTAGGCCCAAATGAAGGGAAGGAAAAGCAAAGGTTCAATCTGTTTGCCCCTTTCTATTAAAGGAGTAATTGAGTTGTCTTTGTTTTTAATTTTTTTTTTTAAGATTTATTTATTTATTATATATACATTGCTCTGCCTGCTTGTACCCGTGAAGGCCAGAAGAGGCCATCAGATCACATTATAGATGGTTGTGAGCCACCATGTGGTTGCTGGGAATTGAACTCAGGACCTCTGGAAGAGTAGTCAGTGCTCTTTACCTCTGAGCCATCTCTCCAGCCCCTGTTTTTAATTTTCTTACTTGACAGAATGAAGCTGATAACACTGCTTGGTTTCAGTAACTCTGTAATGCTTGTTTACATTACCACATATGGCATCTGGTCTGCAAAGCACCAAGAACTGGTAATGGGTGAGGGTTTGGGTGGTGGCAGCAGGCCCACAAGTGCAACTAAAAGCCAGAGAAAAATAGGTTTGAGACAAAGTACAGATAACTTAGGGACAGAAAAGGGGAGCATTCTACAGGGAGAAGTGGCATGAACAGAGATAGGAGAGTGGCAGTAAAGTCCTGGAAGATGCCTTCCTCTGTAGACCACTCACTTTCAGGGGAGCCAGACGGGACCCCATCTGGTCAAGACCTGGCTCTTCAGTGTGGTACATACTTGCTACATGTGCTACTGAGTACCTACAATGTGGTTTATATCACTGGGGAACAAATGTTAAGTTTTATTTAAATCTTAATTTTCCAATTAGAGTTACCAAATACTAAAGAGGAAAATGCCCCAAAGAGCTACACATAGGTTGGTGAGACGGCTCATAAGATAAGGGCAGATTTCCTGCCTGGGATCCACATGGTAGAAGGAGAGCCCTGACTCTACCAGCTGCTCCATGATCCCCACACTCCCACTGTGGTAAAATCTACCTCTACATACACACAAGCACACATAAAATGAAGTGCAAATCATCTCTCAAAGCAACCCAGAAGTTTACCATACTCAACTACAGAAAATAATGAAAAAACCCAGAGAGGGAAAAAAAAAGAAAAAACTATGTTCTATGTACCTGAATTCTCTTCAGAAACCATGGAAACAGAATTAATTATTTTAAGAAAAACAAGACCTAGAGTTCTGTATCCGGAGAACTTACCCTTCAAAAGTGAAATAAAAATCCAGAGTTTTCTATAAAGGAAACTCTACCTGCTTTGAATTCTGTAAATTCTTCAGGAGAAGGAAAACAATGCAAATCTGGTCATTTAGATGTTCTAAAGAAAGGAAGAGCCCTAGACAAAAGAAAAATGGATGTAAAATAATTTGTTTTTAAATCATAATTGTTCAAGCACAATGACTGACTTGAGATAAGAGTAACTTGTATTCAGTAATTACAGTTTATGGATAAGTGTTGGGGGATGGTTTTGTGCACGGTGTATTCAAATGCTGATTTTATATCCAGAGATCTGGCTGCAATGTCATTATTATGAAACATCTCCTGTCTAAATGTTGTGTAAAAATTGTTGTCCATCATCTCTGGTTGGTTAATAAATAGATGAACAGCCTATAGCTGGGTAGGAGAACTAGGACTGCGCTTCCAATCCTAAGGAGGGGGTCCCAGGTTAGGGAGGGAGGGAGAAGACGGTCACCATAAGGACACAGGTGAAGCAGGAGCAGCCAGGGTGAGATTAAGATAGCAGGTAACGGAACACATGGCTGGGAAGCAGGCCAGGCCAGCGTAGTCAGGATTAACTACACTGCTTTGAAGCTTATTAATAAATGTAATAATTCTCTGCGTCATTATTTGGGAGCTAGAGCAGGCTTAGAAATACCATAATTGTACAGATAAGTAATGTGGTAATTACAGCTTTGGAAATGGATGGCAGTAGGGTTATAATGCTGGGAGATAGGAACTGAAGATTATTGTTTTTAAAATTATCTGTAGCCGGGCGTGGTGGCGCACGCCTTTAATCCCAGCACTCGGGAGGCAGAGGCAGGTGGATCACTGTGAGTTCGAGGCCAGCCTGGTCTACAAAGTGAGTCCAGGATGGCCAAGGCTACACAGAGAAACCCTGTCTCGAAAAACAAAAACAAAAAAAAAAAATAAATAAATAAAATAAAATTATCTGTATTACCCGTATCATCTGTATTACCTGTAGGCCCGGCTAGCAATCAATCAAGACACAGACACTTGTTTTTTCTCTCTAAGCCACACCTATCTCCTGCCCCGCCCAGGCTGGATGGCTTTTTATTAAGCAAAAGGTAGGGTCACAGACCGCAAGCAGTAATTAGCATCAAAATACAGATTATCCTCCAACATCTCCCCTTTTCTGTTTAAATTAAAAAAAAAAAAAAAAAGGCCATTATACATAAGTACAATTGTGAAAAATTATAAAAACCACTAGGTAAGACTTACACACATAATTTTTTTTTTTTTTTTTTTTTTTGGTTTTTTGAGACAGGGTTTCTCTGTGTAGCCTTGGCCATCCTGGACTCACTTTGTAGACCAGGCTGGCCTCGAACTCACAGCGATCCACCTGCCTCTGCCTCCCGAGTGCTGGTATTAAAGGCATGCGCCACCACGCCCGGCTACACACATAATTTTTAATCAAAATGTATTTGGCAACCTTACAGAAAATATTATCTATTCTATCTTGATAAATCTAAAGTTTTGAACATAAATCAACATCTATTAAAGCTCAAATCTATCAACCTAAAAGTATCTATCTTGATTTAAAAGTATCTTTTTAATTCTTAAACAACTAAGCTTAATTTTAAAATTAACTATCTGGTCTTCAACCCCACCAGAGACTTGAGAAGGAATAAATTTAACTACCTGAGTAAAAGGGAAATGCAGGTTAGCAGCTTTCAAACTGAAAAAATGACAGGGACAGTTTACTGCCTGAACAGACACCCAAAACTCTCTGTAACGTTGGAGCATCATCTTTAGCCTTCTGGCCCAGTATATTTAACAGACATATTTGTGAAGTAGGAACCATTGAGGACTTGCTTACCCTGTCTTGGCAGAGTCTGGCCGTCAACTCTGCCTGCATCCAAGTTTGCCCATTTTAGGCAGAATTTTGTCTTTGGGAGAAACGAGGACATTTTTGTCCAATGGCTGTTTTGCCACACTCAAAGCCATCTCTACAAAGAGGTTCTTCAATGCTCATCATCTTTTTAGTGTTAAGCTGGGTACTGCCAGGAGTTAACTTTTCTTATTGTCAAAAAATCTTAAAACAATAAAAAATATTTTTAAGATGCCATATTTTGTAGGTCTCTGACCTTATCTAACTATTTTACCATATTTATAGAATCATATCTGTTAAACCTGGCATACATATTTTTACACCTGACATGACTATGAATAGATAAACAATTGACTTGTATTATTTGTCTTAAACAACCTACAACAGCAACCCTGTACGAATTGAGTTGTACGTGCACAATGCCTCGTACTACAGCAGAAATATAATGTATGAAGAATACTAAATTTGAATTCCCATTTTAATGTATCAAAATTGAACCTACTTTGCATCAATATACAAAATTCTATATCAATGAATCAAAATTAACCCTATTTGCGAGTAACAATTAAGGCCTCAAGTTGAGTAGATTTAATAATCTACTTTTTTTTAGCCGGGCGTGGTGGCGCATGCCTTTAATCCCAGCACTCGGGAGGCAGAGGCAGGCGGAGCGCTGTGAGTTCGAGGCCAGCCTGGTCTACAAAGTGAGTCCAGGATGGCCAAGGCTACACAGAGAAACCCTGTCTCGAAAAAACAAAAACAAAAACAAAAATAATAATCTACTTTTTTGTCCTATCATCCTTACATATCTCTATACTCCCCCACTTGTTGGCTCTGTTTCTTTTCTTTTTTTTTTTTTTAATTTTAATTTATGTGCATTGGTGTGAGGATGTCAGATCTTAGAGCTACAGACAGTTGTGAACCTGGGAATTGAACCTGGGTCCTTTGGAAGAGCTTAACCACTGAGCCATCTCTCCAGCCCCGGCTCTGTTTCTTAACAATTAAACTTTATTATACAACCCAACAATCTTACACAAGAGGGAAAAAAGGTTAAAGGGAAACAAGAGTGAACCTTCCGGTATCCGTTCCACGAGACGGGTTCCTAGTTGTCTCTGGCCTGCGTGCTGGTCTGGCCTGTTCTCTGATCCTTTTCCCGATCCACGTGCACTCGAGCTCCTCTAGTCCTCTCCGCCTGCCTGTCTCTCACGTGCAGGGCCATCTCTTCCTCCCACCGAGGGTGGATTAGAGACACAATAATCCAAGTGGAGTCCCCCATCGCTTCCTAAATTTCATGTCCAGGATGGCTCCACCCAGTCTATCTCAAGGTTAATCTCAGGGAGTATCTGTGGTGTGTCCAAGGGCAAAGCTCGCCAAGACTGCTTTCACCTGTGACAAAACTTACAATCCTTCCCACAGCAGATGCCCTGTCACAAGGTATTGTATAACCCATAACGCAATATAGTATATCTGAAAGAGTCATAAACATATACTACAAACTCAATGGCAACCTTTTTAAAAAAGAACTACAGTTGATATTGCTAGGTTAAAAATATGGAATCACAGCCAGGCATGGTGGCACACACCTTTAATCCCAGCACTCAGGGAGGCAGAGGCAGGAGGATCTCTACAAGGGGAGTCCAGGATAGCCAAGATAACACAGGGAAACCTTGTCTCAAAACAAAACAAAAACAAATAAACAAAACAAAAGGAATCATTAAAATGCAGGGGAAAAGATGATAAAACAAAGTATTATCTGTGCATGTGGCTCATGCCTTCTATCTCAGTACCTGCTACTCAGGAGGCAAAGGTAAGGTCAGCCTGGTCTACACTGAGAGTTCAAAACCAGTCAGTGCTACATAAGCATACCCTACCTTTTAAAAATAAAATCCTTGGCGGCGCACACCTGAGGGAGGCAGAGGCAGACGGATCTCTGAGTTCCAGGCCAGCCTTGTCTACAAATCAAGTCCAGGATAGACAAGGCTACACAGAGAAACCCTGACTCAGAAAAAAGAAAAAGCTTATAGAAAAGCAATGAATAGAGCAACAATCTACTCACTAATGACTTTAAATGTCAGTAACTTCAATACACCAACTGAAAAAAAAAAGTTTTTTTTAAACTGTTCCCAGGCAGGCACAGCTCCACGATGCAGTGCTTAGGCAATGATGAAAGAAGCTCTAAATTCAATCCTATACTTTTCCCGACACTAAAAATAAACCAGAGCTGGGTGTGGTACATAGCTGTAATCCCATCAGCTAGAAAAAGTAAGATAGGAGGAAAACAGTTGAGAGGCTTGTCAGGTTGACATAGTGAGACCTTGTCAAAAATAAGATAATAATATAAATAATATAAATATTATCCACTAAAAACTCACTTTAAACAAAAATAGATAATGATGAGTAAAATCATATCATACTTTAAGAAGCCTTAAGCCGCTGAATCAGTTTCCAGAAGAGGCCCAACAGCAATACAAATCAGGGATAGAGAGAAACATGACTGAATAGTGAGCAATTCTTCAAGAAGGCATGACAGTCTTGAATGTGTGCGCACATAACAGAGCGGTGAAGTCTATGAAGTATGTACTGATAGAACTGCAGGAAGAAACAGGTGAATCCGCATTTACTGCTGGAGTCCTCAGGAGCTCCCTCTCAGTAGCTGACAGATCCACTGAGAACCGGTAGAAGGAAATCAGTAAGGAGGAAGTTGAATTGAACACGGTGATTCTTCATCCAGGGAAGGCAGAATGAAATTCTTCTCCAGGTCACACAGCACACTAGACTACATTCTGGATTATGGAAAAAAATACCTTAAATTTGAAATTATGTAAAAATGTATGCACTGAGTTTATACTGGGACATCAGTAACACAGCTCTAGAAACTTTCAAATTAACACTGCAAGTGTGGTAGTGCACACATGAAGTTCCGGCACTCAGGAGACTAAAGCAAATGCCAAGTCCCAAGTCACATAAGGGCTACCTTCTCTCAAAGAAAGAAAGAAACCTTGAGTCAATTTTCAATAAAAATTTAAAAATAAGCTGGGCATGGGGCCTATGCTAGTAAATCCCAGCACTTGGAGAGGCAGAGGCAGGTGGATCGCTGTGACTTCAAGGCCAGCCTGCTCTACAAAGTGAGTCCAGCACAGCCAAGGCTACACAAAGAAACCCTGACTCAAAAAGAAAGAAAGAAAGAGAAAAGAAAAAGGAAGGAAGTGTCCTGGCCAGCAGGCGTTCGACTAACGCTCAGGAGGAGAATTCTCCTGTATAGGGACAGAACACAAGACATGAAGGAGAGCAAGTCTTTGATCAAGCTCTCAAATTTTATTTTTCAGGTAGAAGGTTTTATAAGGCAGGGGGCAGGCTATCTCAAGATGCGAGGAATTCCAAGCAGGTCACAATGTTCTGCCACACCGAATATTTTGCTATCTTTATCTAATCTAACTATTAAACTACAACAGGGTAGCTCCATCTAAATCTTATCTTTAGTCTAACTGCCGAACAACGACAGGGTCAGCTGGTGTCTGGTAAATGACAGACTGCTGGAGAGATAGAAACCTAGGCTCTGACAAGATGGCTGAACACTGGCCATATGGCCTACTGTCCCCAACAGGAAGGAAATACCAGTATCAGAGGTAAGGTCCTAGGGTTGATCCTCAGAAGAGGAAAATAAAAATCCTTAGGGATCTCATAGACATTACAGGGATAATAAAGGATTATTAATGCTTTTTGCACAAATATGACAGTTTAGAGGAAACAGGTTAATTCCTTAGAAGATACTGCCCTGGCTAGATTTATGTCAACTTGACTCATGCTAGAGTCATCTGGGACGAGGGACTCTGAACTGAGAAAATGCCTCCATAAACTTTGCCTACAGGCGCATCTATAGTGCATTTTCTGAACAGGTGCCTGACATGGGAAGTCCCAGCCCATTGCCGATGGTGCCATCCCTGGACAGGTGGTCCTGATGTGTATGAAAAAGCAGGCTGAGCAAGGCAGTAAGCAGCCTTCCTTCATGGTCTCTGCATCAGTTCCTGCCTCCAGGTTCCTGCTTTCAGTTCCTGTCCTGACTTTCTTCAGCGATGAACTAGTACCTGAGAGGTAATGATAAAATAAACCTCCCCCCACCCCACCCCCGAAGCTGCTTTTGGTCATTGTATTTATCTCAGTAAGAGAACTCTAAGACAGAAGTAATTGACCAAAAAACACAAAAGACAGAATAGGAATAGGCCTATAGCTACTAAGGGAATGGAGTTAATAAGGTGTGTTTATTTCCGGTATCTCACAACTATGAAAAGCTAACACAAGGCCCAAATGGGTTCATTAGAAAGTTATGCCAAGCTGGACATGGCCTTCATCCCAACACTCGGGAGGCAGAGGCAGGTGGATCGCTGTGAGTTTGAGGCCAGCCTGGGTCTACAAAGTGAGTTCACGATAGCCAAGGCTAACAGTGAAACCCTGTCTTGAAAGACCAAAAACAACCCCCCCCAAAAAGTATGACAAATATTTAAGGAAAAATTTATTCCTATTCTCTGAAGGTTCTTACAAAAAAGAAAAGCAGATGAAATATGTTCTAACCTATTCCAAGGGACCAGCATTACCTTATTATCCAAGCCAAGAATAAAAGGAAAACTATAAACAATTATTTCTAATGAACACTAATGCAAAAACCAACAGAATATTAGCAATCAAATCCAACAAGCTTTAAAAAATTACAACCACCACGCGGGGTTTATTACAAAACTGACTCAACATTAGAAAAGCAACACATATAATTTATCATATCAACAGGTAAGGAAAGAAAAAGAATCTGATTGTTTCAGTAATAGATAAAAGAACTCATTCATGATTAAAACTTTTGTCAAACAAGGAACTTGAACTTGGTAAAGAACGCCTATACACACACACACACACACACACACACACACACACACCTTCCTTTGTTATTCAAGACAAGTGCAATATTGATGAAAGAACAGCCCAAGAATAGGCCCATTCAAATATAGTTATCTCGCCAGGTGTGGTGTCGAACGCCTTTAATCCCAGCACTTGGGAGGCAGAGGCAGGTGGAGCGCTGTGAGTTCGAGGCCAGCCTGGTCTACAAAGTGAGTCCAGGATGGCCAAGGCTACACAGAGAAACCTTGTCTCGAAAAACCAAAAAAAATAATAATAATAATAGTTATCTCTCATATTTTTGGCTGGTTGTGAGCCTAGCCTTTAACGGCTGAGCCATCTCTCTAGGCCAAATATAGTTATCCCAATGCCAGAAGTTACTCTGACATCACAGTGTGAAGTTCAAGTTCAACTGGCATGAAATGTCAACTTTCCAAAACTATCATCCTCCTGAGCCAGGATTTCTCATAACAAAAGATACTTTGTGATTTTTAATGAAGGATTAAAATTTAATACTAATTCTTTTTCTACTTACCATAAAGAAAATACAACTGAAGCCACCTTTCCTGTGTGCCAGCAAAGTCTAGTCTTCATCACAGTTTGTTTGACCCTGATTGACTTCCTGGCTTGTAAATACTCCCTGCAACTTTTGTCAGTTTGAATTTAAGCTCCTTGCTTAACAGGAAGCTTACACTCAGAACTGCACATTTTTCTTCATCAAGGCTTCACATGAGGCTTGATAATCAACTTCACGTGGTGCCCAGCTAATAACTTTTCAGTTAATAGGAGGGACACGGTAAGTAAGTAAAAAGGCTGTGATAACGCAGCGCTATCAGGTTCTGGGTATGGGAAGCTTTGGGCTTCACATATGACTGATCTGAGTGGCATGGCTGTCAAGTTTAAAATGGCATCATGCTAGGCTTAGAGACAAGTGAATATTAAAATATAGTTTGAAATTTAAATAACCATTTTATGACCTGATATTTGAAGTACATTCATTTTTTTTTTTTAACACAAGATGCACACAACTCCTTGTTTGTTTGTTTGTTTTTTGAGACAGGGTTTCTTTGTGTAGCCTTGGCCATCCTGGACTCACTTTGCAGACCAGGCTGGCCTCGAACTCACAGCGATCCGCCTGCCTCTGCCTCCCGAGTGCTGGGATTAAAGGTGTGCGCCACCACGCCTGGCACAACTCCTTTTATAGCCTTGTTTCTGGATGTTTTATTTGGAGCCTGCAGTTTCAAGAACTTCTTTGCAAACTACATTTTGAGAGGAACAGATTTATTTCTAATAAATAAGAACCCAGGTTGAAATGGATCACAATTCCTTCTTTTCACATTGTATTTCTAAAAGCTAGACATATCTCATAGGCTACAGAATAATTCTGTTGGGATGAATATCTATATTCACATATGTATATATATGTTTGTTTTGGTTTTTTTGAGACAGGGTTTCTCTGTGTAGCCTTGGCTGTCCTGGACTCGCTTTGTAGACCAGGCTGGGGCCTCGAACTCACAGTGATCTGCCTGCCTCTGCCTCCCGAGGGATGAATAATTTCTACACATAAAATGTCATGAATTTGTATGGTTTTCATTAATTTGAACACTGAGATACTTTCTGCTTCCTTGTCTTTAAATGCTGGTCAGTTATGAGCATAAATTAGTGTGACTAAAGGTATGTTAAAACATGTCAAAGCAGTATTCAGCTGAATGACACACCAAACAGGAAATGATGACACCATTATCTGCACCGTCAGCACACACATCTAGCCTCCAACAACACAGGTATGTAGGACCACCAAGCATTTGTACCAGTTCCAGTCACATGGGGTGTATAGTTTATGTTCTAAAACACAAAAATAAAAAAAGATGCCCTCAATGCTCTGGGAAACTGTCTCTGATTATGTATACTATAGGTGAGTCCCTTTGTCTAAGGAAATCGTTCCTTTCTTGCTGAGCAGCTCGCACAAAAGAAGTGCATTCCCTGCCAACAGACTGACTACCTCATATACTACCTCACAGTAGGCTCTTTCCAGGACAGTGATGACACACAGAATGCGCTGCCTTAGAAATCCACCCAAGGCATCCTCAAGGATCAACAGTAGGTAGCTGAAAATCTGAGTTGAGGGCAGAAATTCAGTGACTAAAAACCAGTTCTTTGCAGAGTAGCGAATGGAAACTTAGGACCCAGGGGAGGAGAGGCTGAGAGGAAGCGTGAGGAGCAAAGATGCTGTTCATGAAGCTGGCAAATAGTCGGGCAACGGCTGAAGCCAAGCTCACCACAGAGAAAGGGCAGCAGGGCGCAGAGCCGGCACAAATGGCCACAGGTGATTCTAGAAGAACATGCAGTGCAAGACTGCCGCAGCAGAACGGAACCCTGAGGACTGTCACCTCACAGCCACCCATGGTGACAGACTCAGAGTGGTTGGGTCTAAGTGCAGAAGAACAGTAAGTGTTCCTTCCCTTACGATATAGGCAACAGTGTGTGTCCTTATCCGGGCGTGGTGGCGCACGCCTTTAATCCCAGCACTCGGGAGGCAGAGGCAGGTGGATCGCTGTGAGTTCGAGGCCATCCTGGTCTACAAAGCAAGTCCAGGACAGCTAAGGCTACACAGAGAAACTCTGTCTCGAAAAACCAAAAAATAAACAAACAAACAAACAAACAAATAAATAAATAAATAAAAATAAAAAGAAAGAAAGAAACTAACACCCAAACCATGAACGAGTCACTGACTTTCGTGGCTGCCATCCTCTTCGCCATAGGTAGGGGAGAATGAGTACTGGCCGCATGAGACTGGGAGATTAAGGAATCCCATGTGCACTTACAGTACAGGTACAGAGTGTAAACTCAAGAAATGTTGCTATATGGGCTGGAGAGTTGGCTCAGTGGTTAAGAACACTGTCTGCTCTTCCAAAGGTCCCGGGTTCAATTCTTAGCACCCACACGGCAGCTGACAGCTGTCTGTAGCTTCAAGATCTGACACCCTCACACCAATGCACATAAATAAAGATATATCTTTAAAAAAGAAAAGAAATGTTGCTGTGGAAACAACATGAAGTCTTAAAGAAGTAGCAGATATTATATAAAAGATCTGAGGATTTTGTACAATTGTGTTATAAAAACCTTCTGTTGATGATAAAATGGTGTTCATGCTTAAGTTGGTAAACGTAGCACTAATTTGCCTACTAATCAGGTAAATAAATAAGAGAACTCCATGATGTCTGTATGTAACTTGATTCCACCCTAAAGAACAATATCCCTGGGGCTGCTAAAGAGATGGCTCAAGGGTTAAGAGCACTGTCTGTTCTTCCAAAGGTCCCAAGTTCAATTCCCAGCAACCACATGGTGACTCACAACCATCTATAATGAGATCTGGTGTCCTCTTCTGGAGTGCAGGCACACATGTGGACAGAATACCATATAAATAATAAATAATAAGTCTTTAAAAAAATGAACAAATTTCCCTGCTATATTTTTCTTTATTAAGCTTTCTAAAATTTGTTTTCTAACTGTTTTGTAATCTATTTAAAGTATAAATTTTAGAACTAGGCATAATGGAGGCAGAGACAGGCAGATCTCTATGAGTTACAGGCCAGCCATGATTACACAGTGAGAATCTGTCTTCAAAAAAAAGGGGTGTGTGTGGGGCTGGAGAGATGATTCAGCCACTAAAGGTGAGATTCACAACCTAAATAAATAAATAAATAAATAGTCAATTTCAAGCGATAAGAGTAGAGTCATGGAGCATTATAGTTAGGCAACTATTATGGGAAATCTATTATGTATTTATATGTAACTTCAAGTTATATTTGAAATGTTTCACATCAAAACTTATTTTTCTCTTATAATATATAAACACAGTGATTTGTGGTATTTGAAATAGAGCCAGCAACTCGTCTTTCCTCTCTGGTGTTAAAATAAAGGTGTTTCTGACAGTAACCCTAAAACAAAAGCCCTTCTTTAGACTTTAATCAAAAGTACAAACATGGCCTGGTGTGACAGCACACACCTTTAATCCCAGCAATGGGGAGGCAGAAGCAGGTGGATCTTTGTGAGCTCAAGGCTCACAAAGCAAGTCCAGGACAGCCAGGGCTATTACACAGAGAAACTGTCTTGAAAAACCAGTAAGTAAATAACATTATTTCATCATTGTATGGACAGCAGCTAAACATACACAGAGTTCTGCCTGTAAGCAGGGAGGTCGTCTTTCTGCTACTTAGGAAGAACAGGCCCCAAGTCACTCCCCACTGCGTCTGAGCACAGAGCATGGCTCCTGACCCCTTTCTCCAATCCCAATATAATTTCTCTTTTCTTCTAGATTGGCGTGGGCTAAGAGTACTCAAGACTCCCGGATTGCAGTAGGCTCCTGTTCTCCACTAGAAAAGAAAATTAAGGTGAGAAAATACATTTTGCAATATGATCATAGTTTCTTGGAGGTAAAATGGGCCCAAGCATTTTAGGGGGAGAATGTCCAGCCTCGGGCTTAGTTCCACATTTGGCTCTTTGAGCAGTGCTGGCTGCTCAGCAGTGACCAGAACAAATACCACTTTCACTCTCGTAGGACTTGTTCTAGTAAGAGACAATACTCAAACTGTTCCCACAAATTATGATGTCACAACAGCACTGGGGTTTCTCTGAAGTCCATGTGAAAGGCTGAAGGAAACAGTATGCCAGCCGAGACTGGAAAAGTTGTTAAGATGCTTGTCATACCTACTGATGTGCATTTAGGAAGAGTGTATTCCCATGGGAAAGAGAGTGCTAAGGGAACAGAATTCAGTGTGGCTGAAGGGAAATATGGTGAGCTGAAAATATGGTTTGAGCGTTAATGGGAGGTTGTGGACAGTACGCTGGGATCTGAGGTTCTCTTTGAAATGTAGGAGCTTCCCTCCCAGGGTTTATGCAAGAAAATGACATGCTCAGATTCATATAAGAAAAAGATCCCTCTGGCTCCAGGGATTAGTTTGATGGGCTTGGGGCGGAAGGGGCAGAAGTACAGACTCAGGTAACTGGGCTAGCACCTGAGGAGGAGGAGCAGAGGAAAACATGAATAAAGCTGGGAGGGATAGGATGAGAAAGGTGGGAACTTGGAGAAGGCAGAGAGTGGAGAGCAGGCGTGAAGCTGAGAGGCTCGAGCAGGCAGTGCCTTGTCAGCGCGGCTTACAGTTTTGCTCAGCCCTACTTGTCTAAACCGTGCAAGAGCGCCTTGTTCAATGAGCATCCTTATAAGAAAGGGTGACTGCCGGGCGTGGTGGCGCACGCCTTTAATCACAGCACTCGGGAGGCAGAGGCAGGTGGATCGCTGTGAGTTTGAGGCCAGCATGATCTACAAAGTGAGTCCAGGATGGCCAAGGCTACACAGAGAAACCCTATCTCGAAAAACCAAAAAAAAAAAAAAAAAGGTGACTGTGAGCGTGTCAGGGACAGACTTACCACAGATTGTAAGGCAGATGGAGGGGTCGCCATAAAGTAGGGGAAAAAAAGGGATAATCGGCAAATGAGGTAGCCGAGGGGCGAAAGCTAAGGACAGGAATCAAGGAGAGTCTCTTTTGTTGGCAATCGATCCTTTGTGCTGAGGTGTCCTTCATGTACAGAAGCAACAAGGTAGAGTGAGGGGTAGATGGGTGGTGGCTCTGATGGGGGAAGGGGGATGCTTCCACTTTCTCAAGGAATTCTAAGCCAGAGTCCTTACCCAGGAGGGAACATGGTCTGGGGAGGAGTGTAGGAGGCTTAAAGGGGCAGAAAGTTGGACCCCAACTGGGTATGGTACAGGAGTACCAACAGAGGTGATAGACCACTGAGGGATGTATTATGGACCTAGAATAAAGTACATCCAACCTAAAAAGTTCTGATTACTCCCTCTGACAAGAGTTTAGGTGGCACCCATGCTTCACGAGTGAGGAAACTGTTAGTCCAGAAGTTCCAACAGGAGAGTGACACAGTTGATAAGCTTAAGACCATGTCTTTTGACTTCCGGTTTGCTAAAGCAGATTCCTTTTACAATCAACAACATCAAGACATGATCAAAGAAGCATGGAATTATAAACTGGATCCAGAGCAGGACATTATCCTGGAGGAAGAGAGGAAGCTAAGAAGCAAGACACCAGACAATGCTAAAAAATGGGACTACCTCGTGTCCAAGAGAGAAATGAACCACATAGAAAAACACATACACCGAGCGGAACGTGCTAGAGGCCTCAGGGACAACAAATACCGACTACTCCCTCAGAGAATTCCAAGTGAAATACTCTGCTCCAAACCCTTCATACTAGAGGATGAAAAGAATAAAAACATCCAGAAAACACATAAAACTGTACCCAAAAAGCCTAAAGTAGCATGGGCGAAGGAACAGATGACACGGCACAAAGACCGGATGGCTAGAGGGAGAGAGCTCAGGGAGCAGAAAAATGACCAAAGGAAGATCCAAAAAGTCACCAGCCATGCTCGTCCTCTCTCAAAATCACAAGCGAAGAAAGAGGAGGCAGAGTTTGAAGAAGTCACGGCTTATCCCATCTTCCAGCCTTCCAAGGAAAAACTTATAGCGGTGACTATTTCGATGGAGAAGTCCAAAGCGGATAAAGTACAAAAGCCACTCCAAAGGGAGCTCTTGACGATGCCACCATTTTTGAAAAGTCAACTAGAAAAGAAAAAAAAAAGCTTAAATTATTTTCTTAATAATTGCATTTCTTTCTTAGATTAGCATATTTTAGAGTAACTAGTAATGGAGTCACAGTAAACAGACATTAAAAGGGGAAAACTGCAGCTCTGGACTTACACACTTGAAAAATCATGGTGTTGAGACCACAGGTTGTATGATTCCATTTTTATGGTAGTCACTGAGCTAAGTGGTAAGATCCTTAAATGAAAATAGAATGGCAGCTATTGGTATAAAGTGGGGGAGGGGTGCTATAGTATTCTCTCCCCCACACCCCCGCCACGGACCACCGAGGGGGCTTCTAGCCGTGGAGAGCAAGGGTCCTAGGATATCAGGTGGGGGCGGATTCGGCGTGACAGACAGACACGAAGACAAGGGAGGTTCAATGCTGCTGCCAAAATCTTTACCTGAGCTCAGTGGTTTATACAGTCATGACAGGAACTTCTGCTAGCTACAAACCACAGTTTAAGAGATACAGATCAGGTTACAAAGTGCAAAGTACAGCAATAATCAGAAACTAAAAGTACAACAAGGTCCTCTGACTATGCATAAGGGCCAGAGAAAGACTGCAGTTAATCACCTCAGAAGGTGGCATGAGCTTTTCTTAGAATTTGCAGTCAGCTAGGCAAAGCTGGCTCTTTTTTCAAGCATGTTATTATTAACAGCTTTTACCCATGAGAGAAGTACAAGTCTGAACATCTGTAGCCCATACTTAGATAAAGTTGTTATATTCCTTTACACATCTTAATCTTTCTGGTAGTCCCATACATTGTAAACCCAAACAATCCCATGGGGTGCCATACTTTACTACCACCTTGGTGAGTTGTGTAATTATGTCGTTTTTCTCTGCTGCAGTTAAAGTGCACCATGGAGGTCTGGCCCTCAAGATTCTTTCCCAGGGACTCGGGTCCTAATATCTTATCTTTTTACCATCCTTAGTAACCCGTCGTGTTAAATCCTCATCCTACACTCCTATATATGGTAATGGAGGGTAGGGAGTGGTTCTTAGAGCTGTGGTCCTCTGTATTTGGGTCTCTGCCACCATTTCCCTTCAATCCAGTCCTAAGTTGTCCCATTTTCTGTTTTACTGGGAACTCCCAGGACTGCTTCACTCTCCCCGCTATCCTCACATTCCTGGATATGCCTTCTCTTCCTAGAATCCTTTAGCCTATACTCCAGCTGTTGCCATTTGTCAAGTGCCTCCTGCACAGTCGCATTTTCTTTCTGTATCAACTGCACAAACACCTTCACCCCCAAGGTGTAGTTTCATTTACAGTCATGCTTCTGGTACTGTTTAATATGAGACGTTCAGCTTTCTGCAGAACTACTTCATCCACGGCCACCACTGGTTCATTTCCCGATGGACTCACATCAGGTTTCTCAGTTACTGAGATGTTCAGAGGGTAAGAACGGCCTTGCCCTGGAGGTGGACTTAATAAGAATGCGTGAATGATTATAGAGCAAGGAAGGAGGAAAAGCAGAAGTAGGCCAATAGCCAGGCTCTGTACACCCAGGACTCGGGATGCTCGTCTCAACAAATACCTGGGCTTCTGCCAGGGACCCTTGCGAATCTGGTTCCCCATCACCTGATAGATGTCGGAGCATCCTCCGAGCCGATAAGGTTGCATGTCACACAGACTCTAGCGGAGTGGGTGTGGCAACCCCCCCCCCCCCCCCCCCCCCCCCCCCCGTTTTAGCCGTGGCTGTCCTGACACTCACTCTGTAGACCAGGCTAGCCTCTAACTCACAGAGATCCACCTGCCTCTGCCACAGAGTGTGCTTGGATTATAGGTGGTGTGTGCCACCACAACAGGCTCATTGATTTTTAAGACACCAAATCACACCCAAATTGGATGAGGTGGATTGTGTGCATACTCTCAACAAAGCTGTTTGGACAGAAAAAGAAAGGATTGCTAGTGTTTGAGAAGTCAGCCTGAAAATGTAGGCCAAGAGCCTATGATCCTGCAAGGTTCTCAACATCATTAGAACATTTATATTTTTGAACCCTGGAAGGCAGGGCAGGGGAGACATCTCAGCAAGCGAAAATGCTTGCTACTCAAGCCTGACGGCCTGAGCTCAGATCCTCAGATCTCACACAAAAGCCAGACATGGGTGCACACATCTGCAATCCCAGTACTCTCATAGCAAGACAGAAGATGGAGACAAAATCCCCAGCAACCCACGGGCAGCAGAACACAGTGCAGCAACGAGCAAGAGCCCTGCCTTGAACAAGGCAAGGGAAGAGGACTGGGACCCAAGGTTAACCTTTAACCACTAGACGTGCACTATGTATGGTACACATGTGCCCTACACACACACACTCCTGCACACAAATCTTGAAGGCAGTGGCAATCACTAAGAAATTGGCAAGTAGTGTGGACAGACAAAATAATGGGTATTAAATAGGTGACTGGGCAGGAGTCGGCCAGATGGACAGAGGCTACAAGGGAAGCGGTGACTGGCTGCAGATGGGGCAGAGGGTACTTACAGAATGAAGGGAACCCTGGGAAATATGGGGAAAGTGTTGGCACAGAGATTTTAAGGTTTGGGAAATGGGCTTAGAGAGATGGGTCAGCAGTTAAGAGCACTGGCTGCTCTTTCAGAGGTCCCGAGTTGAAGTCCCAGCACCCACATGGTGGCTCACAACTGTCAAAGAGGCTCACCCTCTCACAGATAACTCATGTAGGCAAAACACCAATGCAAATAAAATACATTATTTAAAAAAAAAAAAAGATTTAATGGGGGTGGCTAGAGAGTTGGCTCAGAGGGCAAGAGCACTGTCTGTTTTTTCAAAGTCCCTGAGTTCAATTCCCGACAACTACATGGTGGCTCACAACCATCTATAATGAGATCCAGTACCTCTTCTGACCTGCAGGCAAAATACTAAATAAATAAATAAAAAAGTAATTTATAAGAATAAAAAAAGGGAAGTGTTTTTATTTTATTTTTTAAAGATTTATTTATTTATTATGTATACAGTGTGCCTGTGTGTACACCTGCAGGCCAGAAGAGGGCACCAGACCACACTATAGATGATTGTGAGCTACTACATGGTTGCTGGGAATTGAACTCAGGACCTTCAGAAGAGCAGTTAGTACTCTTAACCTCTGAGCCATCTCTCCAGCCTGTATTATGTTTTTAAATGGCCCATGAACTAACCAATAGTCATTGAACATAGATCTCTTTAATTTTCAATTTGGATACATAGAAAGTTTTAAGGCTATCCCCAATATAAATGTATTATAGTATTTAAAAAAACAAAAAACAAAAAAACAAAAAAACCAAAACCCAAAAAACAACAGTTAAGAGGAAACCAGGGAGAGAAAGACATCAAGAATGTACATTCTCTAGGCGGTGGTGACACTCGCCTTTAATCCCAGCACTTGGGAGGCAGAAACAGGCAGATCTCTGTGAGTTCAAGGCCAGCCTCATCTACAAAGAGAGTTCCAAGACAGTCAGGGCTACACAAAAGTAACCCAAATCTATATACATATATATTATATAGTTTTTTCAAGGTATAAAAGTTCACATCAAATATACAGCATTGGCTGGGTGTCGTGGTGCACACCTGTAATCCCAGCACTCAGGAGGCAGAGGTAGGTGGATCACTGTGAGTTTGAGGCCAGCCTGGTCTACAAAGCAAGCCCAGGACAGCCTAAGTAAGCTACAAGAGAAACCCTGTCTCGAAAAACCAAAACCAAAGCCGGGCGTGGTGGCCTTTAATCCCAGCACTCAGGAGGCAGAGGCAGGCGGATCGCTGTGAGTTCGAGGCCAGCCTGGTCTACAAAGTGAGTCCAGGATGGCCAAGGCTACACAGAGAAACCCTGTCTTGAAACCCCCGCCCCCCCAAAAAAAAGAAAAGAAAAAAGAAAAACCAAAACCAAACAAACAAAAAACCAAATACACAGCATTACCCATTGGGGTTAAGGTGGAAAGGAATCGGTAAAAGTGGCAGAACACAGACAGATGCAGGAGACCTAGGAAAGAAGGAACTACTCTGCCAGGCTTTGCAAGCAGATGGACCTCCAAGTGCTTCTTACTCAATTCTTATGCATTACTTTTCGCATAGACCATGGGGAGGGGGCACGCCACACAACATACATGTGCGGCCAGAGTTCTAGCATGGATTCTCCTTCTACCTTTCTGTATGAAACACCCACTCACTGAGCTATCTCACCAGGCTTAAAGAGGTAAGACTCAGCTTGATGAAAACCACAGCATCTTTTCCTTTTAAGAGAGGAAACACCAGGCATGGTGGCACATGCCTTTAATCCCAGCACTCAGGAGGCAGAGGCAGGCTGATCACTGTGAGTTCGAGGCCAGCATGGTTTACTAAGCGAGTCCAGGACAGCCAAGGCTATGCAGGGAAACCCTGTCTCAAAAAATCCAAAAAACCAAAACAAGAGAGAGAGAGAGAGAGAGAGAGAGAGAGAGAAGAGAAGAGAAGAGAAGAGAAGAGAAGAGAAGAGAAGAGAAGAGAAGAGAAGAGAAGAGAAAGCATTGGGGGTGAGGGGTGGGGCTGGAGAAATGGTTAAGAGCACTGGCTGCTTCCAAAGGTCCTGAGTTCAATTCCCAGCAACCACATGGTGGCTCACAACCATCTATAATGAGATCTGGTGCCCTCTTCTGGCATCCACGTATACATGCAGGCAGAACACTGTACACATAATAAATCAGAGAGAGAGAGAGAGAGAGAGGGAGGGAGGGAGGGAGGAGAGAGAAAGCATGGTTTCAAAGGGTAAACACCAAAGTACAGAGAAAGACAGGTAGGTCAGTCTCCTGGAAGATTTGACTCTAGAACCTTCCACTGAAAAAGTACCCGAAATAAGAGGGAAAGGAGTAAAGCAGAAAGCCAAGGAGACGGAACCCAGAAAACATCAAGGCCTAGAAAGCCCACTGTGGATGAGCAGGGCAGAGGAACACACAGCAGGATGCACTTTGCTTATTGCTGCTAGGGGTGTAATCCAGCCTGACTTGACAGAAAATATAACATCTCCTGTGTGTAAAGCGTAGGCCGAGTCACATTAAAAAAAATACTTGACTGCACTCGGGAGGCAGAGGCAGGTGGATCACTGTGAGTTCGAGGGCAGCCTGGTCTACAAAGCGAGTCCAGGACAGCCAAAAACTACACAGAGAAACCCTGTCTCGAAAAAACTAAAACAAAAAAACAAAAACAAACAAACAAAAAAACTTGACCACTGTAACCTACAAAAAGAAAGAAACATTATCTGGCACAACCTATCTGCTGGCTTGGCCAGCTAACTTTACACTACAGAGGCATAAAAAGTACTGTATTATCTCTCAGGCACTAACAATCCAAGTGCAACTTTTATCGGGGTAGGACTAGCAAAAGGACCGTGCTCTACCCCACACCCACAGCCCAGGAGACAATAAAGAGCATTATTTGTGAATATGGCAGTGAATTTCCTTTATTCAAAGACAACCATGACAAATCCATTAACTATCAAATGCTACAATTTACTAAAAACATTCATCTTTAAAAACATGTAATCATACATATATACAGTGCATGCTGCTTCTCCTTCAGGGCTTCACTGTTGCCTTCAGTTCTAAAAAATCCAAGAGAGAAGGTAGCTGGTTAATAACCGATAGACTGAAGTTCATGTTAGTGACTGGCCCCTGTACTCCTCACATAGCTCCCGTGCCCTCAGATAGGCTGACAGAGGTAAGCTACCTTGAAACCAAAGACGTTCAGTTCACTGAAATGTATACTGAGTTTATATAAAGTACTTTAAAAGCTCATTTTAATTCTCAAAACTAGGAGAAAATGAAGCCAAAGGGCTTATCTAGTTAAAGTTATTTTATAGACTCAGAGATAAGGAAAACAAATGCGTAAAATGAAGCAACTCCACAAGGTTTTAAAACCAGGAGCCAGGCCTGCAGATTCAAGGTCAATCCCACCCACAGCTGTGTGCGGTATAGGACGCCATGTCGGTACTAAGATTTCCTTCTAGAAATGTCCCCCTTTGTAAAAAATGAAGTTGCTTTGGTTTTTGTGGTTTTTTTTTTTTAAACCATAGCACAATCCACTTCAGCAATGCCCATTACTAGTACCACTCTAGGGTAATGCTCCGCTCATCTTGCTTTTCTGCTTTGTTCCCATTAGAGAGAACTCTAACAGAACAGGAGCGACACTGGGAGGACAGTCCCTATTTCTCTAGTTTATTGTTAGGTGAAAACCAGTACCAAGGAGCCTCCTGCACTGCTCTTTCAGCTCCAGCGCTCACCACCACCACCACTGTTGTCACTGGCCTCCTGCTCGCTCCTGCCTTCCTTACCAGTTACAGTTCTAGGAATGGGACACTAGAGGGAGGCAAACCCCAAATTTTACTGGAATGAGGAAACACTATGGCTTGGGTTGCCTAATACAATTTCAATACAACTGCGTGGCTGTAGTGTAGGAATTGTTACCTTCAGCTGGCATCAGGCACTGAGCCGCTGTTGGCTCTGACTCAGAGAGATCACAGGCTCAGAAATCTCGAAGGTCTTCACAATCTCCTGCTCGGGAATGAGGAACATTTGACAGTGGGTTCACAGCAAATGAGGTGCAAGTGAGAGCCGCACTGGGTGAGCGACCTGCAGGGCCTTACCTCCCAGTCACGGTAACTCAAAGCTATAATCCCTTGACTTCTAATTTGAGTGTTTTGGTCAACTCCCTCACTTTCTCCATTAATCACTGGCTCTGTTTGAAAGACAAAATTGTCAAACATTATGGATCAGAACAGGGAACTTGAGCAGCAACTAGTTACAGGAGTAGCGCTTGTACTGAGATGCTGGTATGTACTTCCCACGCACTACAGCTGAGTACTGTGGACAGGAACCACATTGATTTTCCACGGTAATCATAGTATTTTATGTTGTAAACAGTTTAGCAGCTCTGTGCACTAGCCACCTAGCTAAGCCTTCATGAGTCCAATGTGAAACTGAGAACACGTAACAAGTAAGTGCAACCAACACCCTAACTCTCCACAAAAGACTCTAGAAGGGCACGGTTGAGACTGTATACAAGCACGAGTGAACAACAGCCCAGAACCTCAGAGAGAAGGCGCTGGCGCCATGGACAAATGGTGGCCAGAAAGAAGGAAACTACAAAAACGACCGTAATTACACACACTAAAAGTTAGGGGAACTTATAATTTTGTTAAACTTTATAGCAGATGGTGAATTAACAGTATCAATTTATCCATCAGTTTTAAACTATGCTCAGTTTCAGAATTTTTAGTTAACAAGGGAAAATAAATTTTGTTTATATAAATTTTTATTAAAAATAGGAACTTATCAGACATGGAGGCACATGCTTTTAATCTCAATATCCAGGAGACAGAGACAGGTAGATCTCTTTGAGTTCAAAGCCAATGTGTCCATAGCGAGTTCCAGGCTAGCCAGGGACATATGGTAAGAGAACTTCTGTGGTTAAAACAAACAAAAACCAAGTGTAGTGGCATATGCCTTTAATCCCTGCCCTGGAGAGGGAGAGTCAGGTGGATCAGAAGCAAGCAGATCTTTGTGAGTTCCAGGTCTGTCTGGTCTACATAGTTAGTTCCTGGTTAGCTATAGCTTTGTAAGAGAGACACTGTCGCAAACAAAAACACAACAACAACAAAACCCAGAAACTTTTAATTCCAGTACTAAGAAGACTGACGCAGGAAGATTTGAGGGCCACGGAGCAAGCCCATCTCAGGGTGGGGATGGGATAGGGTGGCGGGGGGGGGGGGGTGGTGGTGGTGAAAGAAAAGAAAAAGACATTACTTTTAGTAAAATAAAATGCATTTCATGAACTCTAATACTTCCTAAAATAATTTCTATAAACAGTGTAATTTACCTATAATTGGTAGTCGGTCTTGGTCAAGTCTTATTCTTGCAAAACCATCCTAAAACAAAAACATGATTTGAAACAAACATCTACTGAATGAAAAAACTTAATCAGTTAAAAAAACAAAAAACCAAAAACAAAACCCTGTATTTCTGGCGCACGCCTTTAATCCCAACACTCGGGAGGCAGAGGCAGGCGGATCTCTGTGAGTTCGAGGCCAGCATGGTCTACAAAGTGAGTTCAGGACAGCCAAGGCTACACAGAGAAACCCTGTCTCGAAAAACAAACAAACAAACAAAAACAACAACAACAACAACAACAACAACAAAACCCTGTATTTCAGACAGCCAAAATGCACCCTAACTTACAGACAAGATTTTTCTCATATCTTCCTTCACAAAATGATTGCTGCTCACATTTCTAATTGATTACTAGACACAGGTTCCACACTGACTTTATTACTACTATACTACACTTATTCATTTGAGGGATGGAGTGGCCTATGGCGCGTTACGGAAGTCAGGGACAACTTGTGAAGGTGGTTCTCTCCTTCCACCATGTTGGTCCTGGGGAAGAAACCCAGGGCAGACCTGGCAGCAGCTTTTACTCACTGTGCCAACTCATCAGCCCTCAGTGCCGAGAAACCCTTAGAACAACTGTCTTGTTCTTTGGCCGACTATGCAATCTACTACACACCTTCGACACTGTACTTACTATGCATAGTTTTGCCACTGGGACCACTGCACACATGCCTCTGTGGTTTGAGAGAGGGCATGGGTGAATAGCTTTTGTCTAAAGTTAAAGAGCAAATTCATCTTAGATATTGGGAAAGCAGCATGATGGGAGGCTCAAGTCTTACCGCAAATACCTACAGCACATTGACAGGGTTCTATTTTAAGGAATCCCAAACTTTTCACTTAATGAGCCACAAAACTACTGTAAAGCCCTCCTGCTGATCCTCTGTCCACATTCACCAGCTGTTCTGCCTCATTTACTTGATCACTTCCTTTCTATATTATTACATGACATGTGAGGATTATACCCAGGAATGCTCCCTTCTTCTGCTGCTTCAGTGTCTGTTTCTTGAGAATAAACTTGTTTTATTTGTTTGTTTGTTTGTTTTTGAGACAGGGTTTCTCTGTGTAGCTCTGGCTGCCAGGGAACTCACTCGATAGACCAGTGAACTCACAGACATCCACCAGCAGCTGGGTGTGGTGGCACAACTTCCCAGCACTCAGGAGGCAGAGGCCAGCAGGTCGCTTTGAGTTTGAGGCAGCCTGGTCTACAGAGTGAGTCCAGGGCACCAGGACAGCCAGGTGACACAGAGAAACCCTGTCTAAAAAAACCAAAATCAAAACCAAAAAACCAGAGATCCACCTGCCTCTGCCTCCCGAGTGCTGAGATTGAAGGCGTGTGCCACCACCGCCCAACAAGCTTATGTTTATATAGCATGAAAACTTCAGGAACGTCACCATATTGTAATCATTTCATATTCAAGCTTTACCATTAGACTCAGAACTAGAAGTTTCAAATCTGGGGAAATTTGGGACTATCCACATAGATGCAATGAGGAGTCGTGGAGTTGGGACCTAATCTAACATGAAATTCACTTATGTTCCATCCACACCTTACACTGCCAGGTGACTTTAGACTATTTTAATGGGCCTGCTTCAGCAGCGGTGAAATTTTCCAACTATGGTTTCAAGTTTTGAGTATTTCCAATAGGTAATGCTCACCTTGTGATCTTTTTTTTTTTTTTTTTTTTTTTTTTTTAGTTTTTCAAGACAGGGTTTCTCTGTGTAGCCTTGGCTGTCTTGGACTCGAACCCACAGCAATCCACCTGCCTCTGCCTCCCAAGTACTGGGATTAAAGGTGTGCACAACCATGCCCAGCTCACCTTGGGATCTTAAAAACTAAAGGCAAGCCATACATTTTAGTTTACTTAACATATACCAATTGATATTCGGCTATAATGGGTAAATAACTCTATTTGCTGCTTATCATCTTAACAGCATGAAGGATGGTAGAGCACTCACCAACCTTACCCGTATAATGAAGGAAACATGAAAGATGTTTTCCACTGTGCGGGGGAAAGAATGTGGGTCAACCACAAAATCAAAAAAGGACATTGGAGTATCAGCTGTAGGAGAAAAGAAAGAAGACAAGCTTCAAAACACAAGACGCTGTTTTTGTTTCACATCAAGGCCTATGCCCTAACATTCACCAGAGACAAAAGAAGGAGCACACAGGCTTCTGCTGTGGGGAGTGAGCTCCTCGGAAGGCCACTTGGGCATTCCTGTTAACACCTGAATGCACACTGACCTGGCAGCTATCTAAAAAGCCACCCTCAGAAACAGCGGCTCTAAGTTAGACAAAGATTTTCAAGTCAGCAGTTTGTGTAACAGGAAAATACCACAAGACCCTTCCCAGTGATAAGGATTACTAACTAAGTAACTAACTACACACACACAGCCAGACAGGGCTTCTCTATGTAGCCCTGGCTGTCCTAGACTCGCCATGTAGACCAGGCTGGCCTCGAACTCATAAAGATCCACTTGCCTCTGCCTTTCCAGTGCTGGGATTAAGGGCCTCCTCACCCAGCTAAGTATATTGATAATATATCCACACCATGGGAAATCCTGAAGAGCAAGCTGTATGATATAGAAAACGTCTACAGGGAAAAGTCTTATTTGCAGAAAGCGTGTACCATGATTAGCTTGGGGGTAAAATGAAAATGAAAGTAACCCCAAGACAAAACTAAACAACAACAACTAACAACATGTATATTTACATGAATTAAACAGAAAAACTATTAAAACAGGAACTTCATGTTTGACAAGTGTCCTTCATGGGGAATAGGAGGGGGGAGATACTTTTACCTAATTCGGGGCTGGAGACATGGCTCTGTGGTTAAGAACACAGGCACCGGGCATGTGTGTTATATACACACATATAGGCAGGCAACGCACCCATACGCATAAAATAAAGATAATAAATCTCCTTTAAGCTGGGTGTGGTGGCGCACGCCTTTAATCCCAGCACTCGGGAGGCAGAGGCAGGCGGATCGCTGTGAGTTCAAGGCCAGCCCGGTCTACAAAGTGAGTCCAGGATGGCCAAGGCTACACAGAGAAACTCTGTCTCGAAAAACCAAAAATAAATAAATAAATAAATCTCCTTAAAAAAGGGTGGCTTACATTTTTTAAATGTTACTTTATCAACACTGTCACAGTAAGTATTTCAGGTGAAAGCTTCATAAAATATGTTTGACAAAAAAGAAAGCAAGACAGGTGTTGTGTCTTATGCTTGTTATCCCTGCACTCAGGAGGCTAGGGCAGGAGGATTGCCATAAGTTCCAGACTTAAAAAAGTAAAATAAAATAAAAAATAAAGGGGAAAATTCACAATAACTCACATATATGTGACTGAAAATGCCTTTTCAATAAAATAACCTTGCAGAAAGTGACCCGTCTGACAAAACGCCAGTGGCTGCCCTTTTTCATTAGGAGCCGATACTCACGGTCTTCTCTGAAGTATGTCTGCAACAGCCCCAGGATTCTTTCGACTTCCTTCTCAGTTGCTTCTTGGTGAGATTCTTCCATGCATTTCAACTGGGAAAGAAATCAGCATCAGGCTCACTCGCCTCTCACGTGTCAGGAACTAGTCTCTCCTTCTCTGCTGCACATCGAAACCTCAAAGTTTTGGGTTGGGCTTGCTAGCGTTTAAATTTACAGGCCTTAGAATGTACTGTTTAAAAGGCGTTTCTTCAGTAGCTGTCTTGCATTGTTAGGTAGAAGGGCAGCGTTACCCAACTGCTAGCTCACCTGTCTCTAGACTAAACGAAAGTCACAACACAAAGTTCAGGACAGTAGTTCTCAACTAGACATTATCTTGCCCCATAGGGGTTAATATTGGAGGCGTTTTTGGTTATAGCTGGGATGGGTGATACTATCAGCATCTAGTCCGTAGTGGCCAAGAATGTGAGAAATTTTTACAATGCCTAGGACAGCTCCCACAGAGCCCCAAATGCTGGTAGCACTGAGGTTGAGAAACTCTGGTTTAGTAGAACTGATTAAAACCACAGGAATGCGTTAAAGTGGCCAATCCCAAAATGTTAAGAGACATTTTAAATAAAATATTTAAATGACTAGACCCTGACTTTAGACCCTAAAGCTTAGATACTTATGATTCCTTCTCCCCACCCCCCCCCCACCCCTTTTAAAGTAGTGAAGTGTTATTATGTAGCTCTGACTGGCCTGGACTAGAACTTGGGGTATGCAAGCCAAGCTGGCCTCCGACTCCACCACGCCCAACTGCATCTATGCTATATTATGCACAGGTTAGGTCTAAAAAGTAGTATTTGAAAAACAAACCTGGGCAGGCATTGCCCGCGGCTCCTCTATCATACGAGGTTGTCTGGGACGATCAGTCCGTGGCTTCGGCACAGGGAATTCTCCATGTATTGAGCCCAACCTAGTGGAAAGTGTGCACTCAGGTCTGTTTTGTTTCCTTTCTGAACAAACCCATTTCACTGACTAAAAGCAGCTGGTGTGGAGCAGTCAAATTCAGAGCAGGCGTGATGAGATGCAGGCTGTGACATCTTTCCTGCTCCACTGCTGTTTCTACAAGAGCTCCTTGAGTCTTGTCAGTCAGATACCTTGCCCAACTCTCCTGATGCTCTGCACTGCAGTGAGCCACTTAACACCTTGTGGAATCTTCCCAACTAGCCCCGTACCTGCCAGGCGAAGGCAATTTTCTGTTTGATTTGTTTTTCAAGACAGGGTTTCTCTATGTAGCGCTGGCTGTTCTAGAGCTCTCTTTGTAGACCAAGCTGGCCTTGAATTCAGAGATCCACTGCCCTCTGCCTTCCCCGCAACTCCCACGAATGCTGGGATTAAAGGCATGCACCACCACGTCCAGCTATAGGCAACTTCTGAGACCAGAAAGATGAAAGCCTGGGTCTAGGTATGCCAGGGTAACAGCTGACAGCTGAGGCCTACTGCACACACACCGGAACATGATGCTGGGGTTCTCTTCTTTTCAGACTCTATCCTCCCCCCAAAAACCAACAATGACAAAAGCCAATCCTAATACAGCCTTCAGCTGCTGTACATGTATCAGCCGTGTCTAGAATCTTGTCCCGTCTGCTCGCTACACGTGAGAAGGCTGGAACGAGACTAATCCGCACAGCATCTCAATGTGATCGCTCCTACAGCACAGCACGATGAGAGCCTTTCGGCAGAAATAGCTGCCCAAGCACAGAAGAGATCTGGTTGGGAAATCTAGCATTTGCTCATATCCCTCTGGGAAAGTTACTGGAGGCATCCAGGCTGGGAGCAGTGGGTAAGTAACGCTGACCAGAAAGAATCAGGAGAGAAAGCACCCCAGCGGGCAAGGCTACACCCGTATGGGGGCAGAGCTGAGAGCACTTCACGTGGAGAGAAGCTGGGCTGGAGAAGCGCTAAGGCTTTCCCTGTCGATGCCAGGACTTAAGACAGAGATCAGCACTGAACAAAAACACCTGGATTCTATCACGCATAATTAACAACTGTGGTCTTCATAGTTTTTACAGTAGTTCTGGGCCTCTGGGTTGCCAGAAGGCATGTTATAGACGCCTGAGCCAGGACACAGCCCCCTACAACCCAAACTCCAAAGCATTCTAACACAGACTCTACCAACCTCAGGCTTAAAGGAACTAAAGGTTAGTAACCTGGAGCTATGGGAAGAAAGGACCAGGAGGAGCTGGAGAGCTGCCACAGGGAAAGGATCTAGTGGGGAAGAGGAGCCGTACACTTGCAGGCTGTCCACCAAGAGACAGCTTTGTGACAGTACTACATCAGCCACTTCAGCTCTGAAGTCTGAGACAACGAGCTGGTGACGTAGTCTGCAAATGCAGGGAGTGACCCTGCAAATAGACATTGCAGTAAGTGGCCCTTGACATAAACTGCAATAATCTCAAGATGCTCTAGTAAGAGCCTTCATCCTTCCGAATGATGAAAACTTCAGAGATGGTCAACAGATTCAGAAACACGTTACAGACCCCAAATTCCTGACCTAAAAACCAAACGAGCCAAGAGCGCTAAGGTCCTGCCCCACGGCCTTTCCTGTTAAGGGAGGACAGAGTTGACTCCAGTCACGTTTATGGACTTCTGTTCAGGTCTGGGGAGTCTCTGGACAATGGCTTCATGACTGGAACCTCCTTACTACTTAAAAAAGCATTGTCCCTACAATAAAAATCATTTAAGGTTTATAAATTATTATTATGGCTGGTCTGTTGGATCTTGAAAATAATCTTACAGAAAGTGGAATGTATGGGTTTTATTAAAGGTGTTTTCTGCTGTTTTGCCTGATATTTTCCAGGAGTCATAGACAATTAATTCAAAATCGGTTCTATCTTCATCACGGGTGAGTTCTTCAGCTTCTAGCGGATTTACGCCCATATGTGTCAGCTACAAAACAAGCAAACGAGAAACAGTTAAACCACAGCAACCACTTACCTAGACGGAGAGCCTGTTTTTATACTGGCTCACCTTCTTATTGCAAAGATAATCCTACACTTAAGTCCCTAGCAGAAGTACCTTCTGTTACGAGAAAGCATCCTCAACATACTTAGAACTTCCGGTGGGACACTGACATGATTTAGCCTAGCAGTTCTTGAAAAGGGTGCTTTTGCTTCTAAGGAATCTTTTGACACTATGAAACATTTTTGGCAACCAGGGAAACTGTCCTACTGTGCACAGCAGAAGCATTTGAAATAGAGAGGCACCCAGCTCCGATGTGTCTTACACGGAGGCTGAAACACCTGTTCCTCTGCACTGCAGCCTAAGGAGCTTGAGGATGGCAGGCATTAGGCTCACAGGAGCCTATTGGAGCACAGGCAGCTGCATCAGAGCAAAACTATACTATCAGGGAAACTGAAGACCCCAAACCTAGAAGGGGCCTCAGTATATCCAGAGAGCAGTAACACACAGCGGAAAACTGACTCCACAGTGAGTCCAACAATTTTCCCGTGTGTGTGTGTGTGTGTGTGTGTGTGTGTGTGTGTGTGTGTGTGTGTGTGTGTGTGTGTGTGTGTGTGTGTGTGTGTCTCCTCCCCATCCCCCTCCTGCTCCCCCTCCCCCCGCCGCCTCTTTTGGTTTTTCGAGACAGGGTTTCTCTGTGTAATAGCCCTGGCTGTCCTGGACTCACTTTGAAGACCAGGCTGGCCTCAAACTCACGAAGATCTGCCTGCCTCTGCCTCCCAAGTGCTGGGATTAAAGGTGTTCTGCACTGTGCCTGCCTCTCATCTCTGTCTTACAGAAGGGTGTTATTACAGCCAGGTATAGTAGAAATTATGACATATTTGTTTCTTAGGAAAGAACATGTTTATTATATTGGGCCGTAATAGGGCTAAAAGTTCTTAAATAGTATAAACAATAATTAGAACGCCTTCAAAGCAACCAGACTTTGAAAGGGAAAAAGAGCCTGATCAAAGGGGGGCACAATTGGTTTCCCTCCATTCTTCTGCCATCCAGTACAAAGGGCCTCACTACGTAGCCCCTGGTTGGCCTGGAACTCAGAGATCCGCCTGCCTCTGCTGAGTGCTGGGATTAAATGTGCGCACCGCCACACCATGTCTTTTCCTTAGTGTCCCATTTGTGGTGTTATATTTGGGAAAACTTCCCCAACCAGACTCCAGGAAATTATTTCCTGCTTTAAGACTTCAACTTATTGTGATGTTAATTTAAAGGTTAAAGTACAACTAAATTTTATTTTAAAAATACTTATTGTGTGTATAAGTCAACATTTCCAAAATACATTATACTTCACGATACTTATTTTTAAGTCTTACTAGACTTTAAAAATAACAAACTGCAAATAATTGTCTTCCTCCTTATTTTATGAAGTAATCATTTTATCTAGTCAGACCTCACAACACTGACTTTTTTTCAATATCGGGCACTAAACCGGGGGCCTTATCATGCTAAGCAACTGCTCTACTAGTGAACCCCACCTTCAAATTGCTACAATTTTTACTTTAAGAGAAGGCCTTTTCATATAACCCCGGCTTGCAATCCTCCTGCCTTGGGTTCCCAAGTAGCTGAGATTACAGTTGTGTCCCAGCACACACAGCTTGAGCCATTCTAATAACCCTTTAAATATAAGCACTGTCAAAATTCATCGCTCAGCTGGGTACAGTAGCACACACCTTTAATCCTTGCACTCAGAAGGCAGAGACAGGCAGATCTCGGAGTTCCAGGTCTGTCTGGTCTAGAGACTGAGTTTCAGGACAGAAGAAAAGAAAACGTCATTCTATTCTTTTTTTGAACACATACACATTAAAAAAAAAAAAAAAAAGTTTTCAAATTTCAGGTACCAACTGTGTACACTTGTTACAAGGCAAAGGTGGGTGAATTAAAAACTAAATTAAATATAAAATCACCATCATACTTGCATGCTTCTAAGGTTTTTTCCAAGACAGACTATGCCTGTACAAGGTTCAACTCATCTCCAGCCTGTCTCTACCCTGGGCTGCCCCTGACCTCCACCTCCTCAGTGTGAACTCTGGTCCAGCCTAGGACACACATCCCAGAATGACCTAGAACACGTGTAATGTAACCAAGGAAATGGCCATTAATAAACAACCATAACATCCAGAGTCTTAGAAGAGAGGGCTTTAGAGCTCCCACCCTAAATTCCACCACACACCTCAATTTTTGTATTTTTGTTTTTGTTTTTGGAGTCAGGGTTTCTCTGAGTGGCCTTGGCTGTCCTGGACTCACTTTGTAGACCAGGCTGACCTCGAACTCACAGCATCCTGCCTCTACCTCCCAAGTGCTGGGATTAAAGGCATGAGCCACCATGCCTGGCTACATACCTCAACCTTAATCTCAAGATCTCCTAGGAGCTCTCTAAGACCAAAAAAGGAATAAAAGGAAACATCTGCAAACTGATATAAGCAAGTAGAGAATTACATAATATGACATGTTAAAGAAGCATTTAATTAAAATACTGTAGCTTTGAACTTACCAGAGTTTCAACATATCTTAACATATCAAATGAGCTCAGGTCAGAGCGCAGCTGTTTGGCTTTCTCTTTGCCCAAATCTGAAGCCAGAACAAGAAACTGGGCATCCAGAACGGCTTCCCTTGCTCGTGACACTGTAGAGCAAGAAATACATGTTAAGAAAAACACACATTCATAGGTATTTACCTGAATTTCCAAGTTCTTATTAGGATCTTTCCACTAGGCCAAAATAAACCTCAACAGGCTGGAAACAGACCCACAGACTTCTAAATCTGGCTATCTCCCAACTTCACCAAACCCTCAACCACAGCTGACCAGGCTTCCTTAAAGCTTACTCTCCAGTTTTCATATTTCTGGGCACTGAACCAGAATCTCCCGCCTTTGCTTTCCTTTTAGATTTATTTTATGCGCACGAGTGTTTGCCTGCATGTATGTATGTGCAACATGTGTCAACCCTGATGCCCAGGAGATCAGAAGAGGGCAACCTACCTTCTGGAACTGGAGTTAGGGATGGCTGTGAGCTGACATGTGGGCGCTGGGAATCAAAACTGGGTCTTCTCCAACAGCAGCAAGCACTTTAAACTACAGAGCCATCTTTCCAGCCCTCACTGAACCAGTCTCTTAGTAAGCCCTGTATAACAAACCCTGTGTCGTGTGTAGCACCTCTCTCTGACACATTCTAGTCACCAACCTCACCGGAACTGATTTAACTCAAATGGGTTCAACTGAAGGACTTAGCAGAGCTGTGGAGGCTGGGTTTAACAGCCCTATCCTATGGGCCACAGAGAATCTCAAACAGTAGTCTGGGATGACTCCTATGTAAGCCAAGTCAAACAAACCCTGAGAAACTCAAACAGAAATACCTGTGCCCCACACGACCCTCAAGACTACTCTCATTTGAGGCATTGATTTCCTGTATGATCCTCACAAAAATAGGAAAAGCACAGCTAGGGGACTTGTTGACCCTGCCTTTCGTTCTTATGCATAATTTCTCTTTACAGAAGGAAGGGATTTTTAATCATTTCAAGAGTCACTGCTGGGGCTGCAGATGGCGCAATGGATAAAAGCACTGGCTATTCCTCCAGAGGACCTGGGTTCAAGTCCCAGCACCCACACGGCAGCTCATAACTCTGTTCATTCCAGGATCTGACACTCTATCACAGACACGCATGCAGGCAAAACACTAATGCACATTAAAAAAAAAAAAAAGTTACTGTGGAAGTGCTGGAAAAGGGGGAAGCAGCTGAGGGATCTCATCTACACTCTCCGTGTCCAACAGCCCCAGAAGCCACCGCAAGAAAAGTGCAAATATCCCATCTGGACGAGAGCAAGTTCTCTAAAGAATTAAAACAGAGGCATAACACCCATGGATGCCAGGCTGAGACACTCCTGACGGCCCAGCTGATTAAACACAGGCAGTGACAAAGAGGGAGGTCACATGTGCATGAAACCAGTAAGCTGACTGCAGACAGTAAGGAAGTCAACGAACCAATCACAACAAGGAGACTGTGGGTCCAACCTAGGATGGAAGAACAGCTTGACAGTGGAGAAGGGGTTCGTTCCAGGTGTTCTCCAAGGTCTGGAGGTGACTTAGAGTGTGTTCCAGACCAAGCAGGGGAACTGTTAGGAGGCCATGGCCAGAGCAGGAAAGACAGGAGGCACCACCTACTACACCTGCCCTGAGACAACCAGGCATACTTAGACGGCTAGAAGTCAATGGTCCTCAAGAACGGGAAGACTGTGGTTAGCAGTTCCCAAAGCAGTGAGAAAGGTCTGAAGAGGACATGTTTGGGAGCAGTTGTCCTGGGCTCACACCAGGCAGTACCCTGACGTCTGTGTGGTTGCCACTACAACCACTGTCACTGCTTTTAATTCAGACAACTCACAACCTCCTTGTAACTCCAGCTGGGGGTAGTGGTGCGTGACACCTGATGCCTTCTTCTGGCCACCACAGATACTGCACTCATGTGCACAAACCCACAAATACACATCATTTAAAGCAAACAAAAAAAAAAAACGCCCAGGAGCCAAACTTCCACACCCAAAGTGCACATGGTTCCCTCCGGGCTGGCCCCCAACCACACACAACAGGTATACCTGTAGATAAGGCCCCCTCCACTAGGTTATAGGTGGACCAACAGCTAAGGCAGGGGAGATTAAAGGTCAGGAAAAGAAACAGGGTGTCTGAGGCTAGCTGCATTCTTCTTTAATTCATTTATCTATTCAGTAAACAGAACATACAAGTAAAGGTCTCAAATTTAGGCCAGCAAAAAAATCTCGAGAAGAGGCTTGTTTGTTTTTGTCCTTGTTTTGAGACAGTTTCTCTGTGTAGCCCTGGAACTGTAGACCAGGCTGGCCTCAAAGTTAGAGATCCACCTGCCTCTGCCTCTCCCTCTCCCTGTGTTGGGTCTTAAAGGTGGGCACCAGCACTGTACCACTCCTTCCCCACTCCCAAAAATTCATGAAGAACTGTGAAGTATACGCTGAGTCAAATGGTAAATACACAGTGAAAGTCATTGCTAAAATGAAAAAGGCTCTGGGCTAGTAAATGGGACTTGTGAAACGACAATAATTTGCTTCTATAAAAGTAACTCGGTGAGTGTAAGCTATGACGACGTATTTAAAATCATTAATTACCTTCATTAAACAAAGTGTTGGCCTCTTCGAGGACTTCTGTTAGTTTGTCACCGGCGTTCAGTATGTCCTCCCGGTTCTCTATTTAAAAGAATACAAACTTAGGGCAATGTGTATCTGACAGTTGTCTCTTAACAGTGGTGAAGCTAAGTCCCACTCCTACTTCCTGGGTAACCAAACTGTACAGAAAGAGGCAACGATGCTCTTCCGTGCCACTCGAACTACTGGGTGTGCACAGGGACTGGGTAAAACCTTAGGTCCCTCAGCTCACTCACCATCACCTTTGCCTTCTCAGACACAGTCTCACTAACCTAGAACTAGCCAAGAAGGCCAGCTGGGCTGGCCAGCGGGACTCTGCCTCTCCAGAGCTGAGGATACATACAAGTCTGCACCACAAGCTCGGCATTTTTAGGGACGTTCTAGGATTCTTAAGGTCTTCATGCTTGCAAGACAAGCACTTGCCCACTCAGCCATTCCCCCCTCCTCCACGAAGCTAGAACTTTTACCCGGAAACACTGGCTCCCTGTAACCTTACTCCCAAGGGCTCCCTAATATAGGGGCTCACGCAACGGGGTCACCTGGAGAACCACGCAATAAACGCATTGGGCCTAGTGAGCATTTCTGACTCAGTGGATCGGAGCACGGTAGGGACTGTGGCTTTTCAGCAATCCCAAGGGACTCCGGAGGTCAGGCGCTCCCAGGGAGCACGCAGGATTCGACGACAACAACAACAACAACAACAAAAGCACCTGGTGTGATTTGCTCGTCTTCCCTACCGGCTGCCTGAGCTCAAGCAAGTCACCACCTGGTCCGGCCTCCCGGTTTTGTTTTTGTTTTTTTGTTTTTGTTTTTTATTTCCAGCTGGCAACACAACACCTGCGCGCACGCCGCCAAGGTCGCGCGGAAGGGTGCACGGAGTAAACAGCCGCGAGCCGGCGCGGGCCGGCCAGCGCCTGCACCTCCCGCCGCCCTACCCAGCCACGGAACGCCGCCGGCCCGCGCAGCCCACCCCAAAGCGCCACCTTACGTTGGACGGAGTTGATGAGAGCGCGGTACTGATGGCGGATCTGGCGGCACAGGCCCTGATCGTACTCGGCCTCCAAGCAGGCCGGGTCTATCAGCTCGTCCCCGGAATCGGACGGCTCGGTGTCCTCCAGGCTCGGGCGTTCCGCGGCCTCCCTGCGCTCCGGCGCCGCGCCGCGGCGGGCCAGCGGGGACCGCGAGCGGGAGCGGGAGCGGGCGCGATCGCGGTGCGGGTCGCGGCCCCGACCCCGGCCCTCGGGCCGCCGGCCGCTGCTGTCTCCGGACATCGCGCCGATCCGCCTTGCAACTTCGGAGAGGCGGAAGTTCGCGCCAGAAACTGAACACCCCCCCCCCCCGCTGGGCACGAGCGCCCGCTCCCGCCGCGGGGCTGCTCCCCAGGCTTACGCGCGCCGCACAGCGACGCCTGTGGCGGGAGGTCGGCGGCGGCGCTGGCTCAGCAAGTGCCCGGCTCTGAGGCGCCTTGACGTCGCTGTCGTAATCACGGTTTGCACCACGTGGTGGCGCACACCTGTAATCCCAGCAATCGGGAGGCACAGACAGGCGGGTGTCTGAGTTCGAGGCCAGCCTGGTATTAAAATAGAGACACAGAGACAGATTTTGGTTCCCTGAATCTAGTACCCACGCCACTTAGGCATGGATCTTCCCCTAGTCTCTTTGGCCCCTCTGGCCTTGGGGAGGACGGACAGTCTCTCAGTGGCATGTTCACAGCTGATTTTACAACTGTCTGAGAAAGATAATTATATGCAATGTGGTTTTAAAGATACATGTATGCGTTTCATCCCAAGTAATTCTATGAGCGTGCACTGCATAGTGTGCATCTGTGAGTGCAGCCCAGAGATCGGCTTCAGGGGTACAGTTTTTATGCCACCTTAGGGATCCTGGGGTAATGCCCCCCCTTCTCTCTCTTCTTCTCAACATAGGATTTTTACCTCAGGCTAGCCTCAAGCTGGCTATGTAGCTGAAGATAATGTTGAGTTCCTGTTCCTCCTGAATCTAACTCTCTCCCAAGGGCTGAGTGGATTTTGAAACTAAGATCCAAAGCCTAGTGGGCTCATTGCGGCTGAAAAACCATTGCTTCTAAGGCCTCCAAAGAAAATGCTAGGAAGTTACGCATAAACACTCTCACATGCAAATAGATGCATCTGTTTATATTTTATACCACTGAGTTAATTTAAAACACAAATTTGCATTGAAATCACAGAAGAAGATTGGGGGAAGAAGCGTATGAACGTGACCGAGGAAATCCACGATTCTGTATAGACCACTGAGAAGAAATAAAACTTGGGGCTGAAGAGATGGCTCAGCAGTTAAGGGTCCTTATGGCTCTCTCAGGGGACCTGGCTATGGTTCTCACAGCTGCCTGCAACTCCAGTTCTAGAAAATCCCACACCCTCTTTGATCTTCAGCACATATGTGACACACACAATCACCAGACACATAGCAAATCTTTTTAAAAATGATTTATTTATTTATTATTTATACAGTATTGTGCCTGCATGCACCAGATCTCTTATAGATGGTTGTGAACCACCATGTGGTTGCTGGGAATTGAACTCAGGGCCATTGGAAGAACAGATTTTGCTTATTTATTTATTTATTTGGTTGGTTGGTTGGTTTTTTGAGACAGGGTTTCTCTGTGTAACAGCCTTGGCTGTCCTAGAACTCACTCTGTAGTCCAGGCTAGCCTCGAACTCACGGAGATCCACCTGCCTCTGCCTCCCAAGTGCTGGGATTAAAGGTGTGCACCACCGCTGCCCAGCCACAAATCTTTTTTTTTTTTTTTTAAAGAAATAAAACAGAGCTTTATAGCAATGTCTCTGGTTCCGATCCAGCACTCCAGGAGGCTTTTCTCCACTCTTTGATGACGAATTTTGTGCCATTTATTTACATGATAACTTGGATAAAGGATGCCCAGAGTGCTGACAGAAACATTATTTGTAGGTGAGTCTGGGGTAGTTTTCAGATTAGCAAAGGAGATCTGCCCTCAGAAAGATGGGCGGGTGGGCACCCTCCAAGTCATGAGGGCCTGGTCAAATGGAACAGGAAGGCAAGGACAAAGCACTTTCTATCTTTCTCCGTGAGCAAGAACATTTATTTCTGCCCTCAGACACTGGACTTCTGCTTCTAGGTTGTAGACCAGTAGTCCCCTGCTCTCCTCTCAGCATCCCTGACTGCATGAGGCAAGGCATGCACTACATCTCCTCACTCAGGTCTACGTAACTGCTCTTGGTTCTGAGTCTCTAGAGAGCTCCGACTGACACATTCTCGGTTTTATGTTTATACATTCCTTCTCAGCAGCAAAAAGTCTGGTTTCTATTACCATTGCTGTAGTTCCTTGTTCACCCAGCCCTCCTGTTTGCAGCAATCTCTGCGGTGCAGGACTCTTAACCTTGCCTTCTCTGCAGTCGCTGATGAATAATCAATCCACTTAGCCTTTGTTATCTTTTTTTCCAAAGTGTTAACCAAGCTTGGCAATAGTCTTGTGGTCACCATTTTTTTTTAAAGATTTATTTATTTATTTTTAAAATATTTATTATTTATACATATTCTGCTTGCATGTGTGCCTGCCCGCCAGAAGAGGGCACCATATCTCACTGTAGATGGTTATGAGCCACTATGTGGTTGCTGGGAATTGAACTCAGGACCTTTGGAAGAACAGCTCTGAGCCATCTCTCCAGCCCAAGATTTATTTATTTATTTATTTATTTATTTATTTATTTATTTATTGCATATGAGTGCTTTATCTACAGAAGAGGGCATCAGATCACATTATAGATGGTTTTGAGCCATCATGTGGTTGCTGGGAATTGAACTCAGGACCTCTGGAAGAGCAGGCGGCGCTCTTAACCACTGAGCCGTCTCTCCAGCCCCATTTTTTTTTTTTTTAACACCTCTAACACCTGATACATCCAGGCTCAGGCATTTCCTTCCTGAAGTACCCTTTTAGCTACCACTGTGAACTATTTCGCATTGAATCCTTACCTTGTACCACGGACAATTCACAGTGTCCAGGTGGCACAGTGCTCTAGCTCCAAAATCCCATCCCATGCCTTGAAGAGGAGCTCCCCTATAAAACCCAAGCACAAGAGGCAGGTGCTGCCAGAAGCAGACCATGGCACACACCAGAAAGCAGGTTTGTAGGGCAGTGCTAGCACAGGAGAGAAAGAAGCCGGAGCAGACAGAAGAAGCAACCGAATTTCACACCAGACATCTTTCTGCAGTGGAGGCAGCTCCCAAATGGGACCACATGCTCTGGGTGCTTTCAACATCCCAGGGGACTAAGTTTTTTCATACCTGAACAGGCATCACAGACTCCATCACAACACCTAAGGCTGCTCTGTGACCACAAGTGAGTCACCTATCCTTCCTCAGCAGGTTGCTTTCACAAATTTCACGGAAGAATGTTTTTCTTGTTGGGTTCCTGTGAATGGTCAGTTTTGCTGTTGTCATTTGTTTTTGTTGTTGTTTTAGTGTGGAGAAAGCAATCAGCCTGCTCAATGAGTATGTTTTCCTGTGCTTTTGTTTTCTGCCACAGTTGCTGATTGCTTTTATTTCAGTGTTTTAATAAATGTACTGGGGCTGGAGAGATGGCTCAGCCATTAAAGGCTAGGCTCACAACCACAAATATAATAAATGTACTGTTCCGCTTTTTCCAAGATCCTCACTCATTTCCTTCTCCCCCACCCCCAGCCCGTCATTTGTGTTTTGGAGATGTGTGTCTCAGGGCCCTCAGCCTGCCCACCTCAGCTTGGATGTGACTTGCTGCACAGCTCTCACCACGGGGCCTCCCTCTGCCAACTGCTTCTGTGAAGACTCCTCCTTTCAGATTCTGTGTTTAATTTATTCCCTAGCTTTCCTGGTGTAGAAGGATTTTAATTCAGAACATGGCTACCCTGGAAAGAGATCACATCCAAAGACCTTCTAGGTCAGTGTGATCCAGCTGGAATACAGACATGCCTTTCGTTCTAAGAGACAGAGGCAAGCAGATCTCTGAGTTCAAGGCCAGCTAGGTGTGGAGCAAGTTGCAGGTAAAGAAAAACTGAGGTCCAGGCATGGTGGTACATGCCTTTAATTCCAGCACTCAGAAGACAGAGACATGCAGATCTCTGTGTTCTAGTCAGTTCTGTTCAGGCCGTTTGGTTGAGAGAGTAAGTTGAGAGGCAGTGTATTGGAGTTGAGTTTATGGCAGTTTAGTTTGTGGCTCAGAGGCAGTTTTACTGGGAGAGTTTTACAGACACAGGCAAAGACAGAAGGAGCCAGAAAATGAGAAGGAGCCAGAAGATTAGAGCAGATTGCTAGAGTTAGTTTGAGGCCAGGCAGAGCAAGCAGTTAGAGGCCGAGAAAGAAGCCAAACGGAATCAGTCAGCTTGGAGAGGAGTTTGTGCCAGAACAGCTGAGTTTAACTAACCAGAAAGAGAAAGAACTAGAAAGGGTCATCTTATTCAGCAGTAAGTCTCGGAGGCTGGAAACGTTCTAGGCCTAGATTAGATTGTATGGAGGCTAGAAGCTTCCAGAGTTAGGCCTAGGTTAGAGGCAGTAAGTCTCTAAGATGACAATTAAATCAGGAGAATAAAAGCTACATTTATATTACCCTTGGGTACCTGTTTATTTTTGGTTGCGGGCCTAGCCTTTACTAGCTGAGCCATCTCTCCAGCCCATTGGGTACCTTTTTAGAAGAGCTACAAAGAAGGCCAAGTTGGTGATGGTGGGAGAGGTGAAAGTGTGTGCAGGTATAGTGTGTTTGGAGGGGAGTTGAGAAAGGGTCTGACCATGTAGCGCAGGCTCACTTTGAACTCAGCAGTTCTCCTGCCCCAGATTCCCAAACAGCTGGAATTACACATGTGTGTCACAACTCTCTACTTTTGGAGACAAAGCTTTAAAAGGCAAGAAAAATGTCTTCTGTGTGGGGCATAGCAGTGCATGCCTTTAATTCCAGCACTCAGGAGGAAGAGGCAGGTACCTCTCTGTGAGTTTGAGCCAGCCTGGTCTACAGAGCAGGTTCTGGGACAGTTAGAGCTACATCGTGGAGACACCCTCTCTCAAAAAAGACCAAATAAAATAAATGAAATGAAAAATGTCTTTGTTTTACCCCCTTCAATTGGTTGGAGAATTGACTATATAAAGAACATTTAGTTGAAAGTGAATTTTTTAAAAAGATGTATTTATTAATGCATACACATATTAATGCACGCCAGAGGAGGGCATTAGATGACATTATAAATGGTTGTGAGCCACCATGTGGTTGCTGGGAATTGAACTCAGGACCTCTAGAAGAGCAGACAGTGCTCTTAACCTCTGAGCCATCTCTCCAGCCCTGAAAGTGAATTTTTATGAAGAACTTAAAGGAGGCCTCCCCCAAGGGCATTGCTTGGAGCAATGGTTCTCAACCTTCCTAATGCTTCGACCCCTTAATACAATCCATCATGTTGTGGTGAATAAAATATTTCTGTGCTGGGTTGGGCATATAACTAAATGGGTAGAGTGTTTGCCGACAAGATGAAGGCCCGATTTCAATCCCCAGTATTGCATAAAACCAGGCATGGTGGTACACACCTGTCATCCCAGGACTCCCCAGTAGAGGCAGGAGGATCATAAATTAAGGCCATGGTTACAGATGGGTTCCAGGCCAACCTGAGACACAAAAGGCCCTGTCTCAAAGGAAACAAGGCAATTTAAAAAGAGTCCTTTAAGTTGCTGGGTGAGATGGCACATGCCTTTAATCCTGTTGCCTGTGGACAGAGTTGAGTGGATCTGAGTTCTAGGCTGGCCAGGGCTGCCTAAGGAGGGCCTTGTTTGTTTGTATCAGTTCAGTTTGATTTGGTTTAAACTAATGCTTTCATCTTCTGATCACTTTATAGGGCAGATTTTTAGATTTATTTATTTTGTTTAATTTTCTTTTTTATTTATTTTTATTTTATGTGCACTGGTGTTTTTGCTTGCATGTAAGTCTGTGGGTGTCAGATCTTGGAGTTACAGACGGTTGTGAGCTGCCATGTGGGTGCTGGGAATTGAACCTGGGTCCTCTGGAAGAGCAGTCAGTGCTCTTAACCACTGAGCCATCTCTCCAGCTCCCCTTAGGTCTTGTTTTGTTGTTTTAATTGGTTAGAAAGTAGTAATTCCAGCCAAACCCTGGCTTTAAAAAAATTTTCAATTACAGGACCTTGACGGGCTCTATAGGAGATAAGATGGCCAATCTGTCCATCGGGATGTGGTGCTGACAGATCTCCAGTCCTGTGCGAAGAGGCAGTCTTCCCTTCATAGAAGCCTGGGAGAGAGACTTGAAGGCAGATGCATTCTTGTCTTGCTCTTCGGCCTACAGTGGGAGCTCAGTAAACACACTCTCTCTACATTTGTTGACGCTCGGATATCTGCAGCTCAGAATGATCCTTTTGTCACTTTGATACATCCCGGATCCCTTCGGAGAAGTGACCTGCTTAGCTTAATTTTTTTTTTCCCTGTAAATATTTAGGAGATGTAGTGGGACAAAAGACAACCACGAATTCCCCCGATGTATTTCTCAGAATTTGTCTACACTTTCTCCTTTACAATCCAGGCTCTGCTACCGGTGGTCAGTGTCTGGACCAGGTGTTTCCAGGTTCTCGGCATCTTATTTAAAGAGTTCAAATAAAGGCAAAGCGGCAAAGAAACTACCCAAAAGCGAAAGGTTACTACAGATCAGAAATCCACTCCAACCAGGCAGCACCCTGAGAGAATATAAGAAGCCCAGGCTAATGCTTGGAGCTCTTTTTGGAATATCTTTATCCTCACGATTAGGAGGAGCCAGCTACTAAAAGGCTTAGTTCTTGGAGAGGTTTGGGCTATATAAATTTTTTTTTAATTTTTTTTTATTAATTTATTCTTGTTACATCTCAATGTTTATCCCATCCCTTGTATCCTCCCATTCCTCCCCCCCTATAAATTTTACGTTATTGTACATCCACTTCTCCTGATGCATCTGATTTTAATTGTATGCACTCCCATTTATATGTAAGCATAGGTGATATCTAGGGGGGATTCCTCCTAAAAATTCATTCAAAGGATGCAGTTTACCTTGTTGCCTAGGCACTCAAAACCATTCTAGGCCAGATCTACTGCCTCTTGACCCTGACTATATCCAGGAATATATCTGAGAAGAAACTGCCTGGTAAAGAGAAGTGATTGATTGTTCTCAGTGGCCTCAAAAGTACTCCGTTGCTTGGAGTGGGGGCAGTGCACAGCTCAATGCAGGTGAGGACCAGATGTTGCCAAAAACGTGGTCAGAAGATGGGTATACACAGCCCATGCTAAGCGGGTTGCAAAACTACTCCCTGTGCTTGCTTGGTTCACTGTGCCAGTTTCTGGATCTGGAATGTAAGAGTTTAGCAGCTTCTACAATGTTGAAATCCTTACTCTTGGAGCACACCTCCATGTTGTGAAAAAAGCCCAAGACACATGGATGGCCTACATGTAGGTCACAGCCTGTGTCACCCACCAGCCTTGTTAGCAAGGCACTGTGGACCTCTAGCCCAACTCTGCATCTCTTCTGTTAATATATAGGAGGATATTGGTTTGGACTGAGTTCCTGCACTAAGGACAAGAGACCAGAACAAAATGGAGTCACTCGTGCTAAGGCCCCACATTGTCAAGATGGAACTAAGCTGTTTATCTGACCTGAGAAAGCAGAAGGTCAGGAGGTAACAGCCAAATTCCCAAGCAGTCCAGTTTTGCAGCATGGAATAAAGTTTTCTCTCTTTTAGAACAAGGAAATCAGAGTAGCCATCGCCCTAACTTGGTTGAGTACCATTGTCCAGTGTCACTCCCCATCCTGCTTCCATGGAAAGTAGTTCAGTGTATCAGTCTCTGTTCTGGTTTTGTTTCTCCTGTGATAAAACAGACCAAAAAAAAGCAGCTTAGCGAAAGCGGGGCTTACTTGCTTACAATTCAAGGTTCTACCTTATTATTGCAGGAAAGTCAAGGCAGGAATGGGATATTGTTTGGGTGGGTCTCTTCTGCCTTGATGTCACCGCCAACTCTAGGCTGAGTCTCGTTTGTTCTGCTTGCCTCTGTTAGCAGACGGCCACCCACTTTCCACGGAGAAGCCTCATATAAACAGTTGGCCTCTCCAGTTGATAACATTATTATCCCAAGAAACTCTTTAAAAATTTTTTTCCAGCCGGACGTGGTGGCGCACGCCTTTAATCCCAGCACTCGGGAGGCAGAGGCAGGCGGATCGCTGTGAGTTCGAGGCCAGCCTGGTCTACAGAGTGAGTTCAGGATAGCCAAGGCTACACAGAGACACCCTGTCTCAAAAAACCAAAATTAGAAAAAAAAATTTTTTTTCCCAGCCAGGCATAGTGGCGCATGCCTTTAATCCCAGCACTTGGCAGGCAGAGGCAGGTGGATCACTGTGAGTTCGAGGCCAGCCTGATCTACAAAGTGAGTCCAGGACAGCCAAGGCTACACAGAGAAACCCTGTCTCAAACAACAACAAAACAAAACAAACAAACAAAAAAAAATTTTTTTCTTAGCATTGTGGGGGTGGAGGCAAAAAAAATCCCTGTAAGACCAAGGGCAGCCCTGCTTTCCTTTCCTGTGCGCCAGTAACACCCTGTCCTAGACCCTTCTCTGCTCCTTATATTTGTCAGTTATTAATTGGGGATTTTCAGCGTTGGCTCACCGAGATCTCCATATCCTTTTCAAGTTTGCCATGGCATGGTTGATCCTTTATTCCATTAAGGGTTACTCATATTGATAAAGGATAATAAGGATGCTATAATTAGGCACCTGGCTCAGAACTGGTGACCTAGTAATCATGTGTTAGTCTCTTCTCAAGGAAGCCTACTGGCATTTCAGAAAGGACAACCTGATATTTATAAGGTCAGTTGAAGCTGGCAAGGACCTGTCCAGTTTTCTAGAAACACTTCTCATTTCACTGCATTTTCTTTATGGTTGCTTTGTTTTGCAAAGTAGCTGTCCCAACCCTAAAAGTAGCACTGGATTGAATCCACGTGGATTCAATAGCAGCCCGTGGCCAGAGACATTAACTCTTCCAGGTGAACTTGGAGGAAAACAGCAGCTGGCAGCACCTGCAAGCTCCCTGCTTCTTGTTAGTCAATCTCCCCTCCCACCCCACCACCCCCAGCACACACACACACACACACACACACACACATACTGGCTTCAGGCTGCAAGAGCCTTCTGGAAAGCTGCCGCCTGGCCTGGGTCAGATTGCTTACACACCGCTGCCTCACAAGCCAGTGTTCCCAACTTTAAGCCAGTGCACATTTATAGAACAATTCCATGTGATCCTGAGGAAGGCAGACCACGGCCAGAGGACAGTGCTTAGATGTGACCTCGGAGAGAGGCCTCGTACCCCCTTGCTTCTCTCCACACTGAGAGGATACTGGGTAAGTGAGTCTTGGCCTGATAGCTTCATTCCTTTGGTGCGTGTCTGTAACCTGGTTTGTCTACTGAGGTTAGAGGGTTTCACAATTTTCTCCTTATAAAGTGAAATTCAGTGCTTCTCCTCGTCCTCCCCCCCCCTTGCCTCCTAAATCAAATGAGCTGCCTTTTTATTTATTTATTTTTTAAATACATTACTAGTTACTTTGGGTGGAATACAAACCCATTAATCTGGACCATGGTCCCTTCGACTATAGAGTGAGTGACTGGAGCAGTGGATAATTACAGTAGTTTCTCCTGGGCTCTGTGTATTGTGTTTCCAAGTGTTGCTGGTTGTGCAGAGAAATCACTTGAGAGCCCTCAGACCCTGGCTAATACACAGAAGGGGACGGCTCTTTTAAAACTCTTGTTGCTGTCAGCCTTGAGGTATCTGAGAATATATTTCTGTCAACCCTCATTAGTAGCGTTTCAGACCTTTTGCTAATGTTATGGCTGCCAACTCCGTGAGCTGCCATCTGATCTCCACAAGGCTGCATTTCTGAGTTTAACTTGGTATCAGTTATAATGGAATCATCAGGCCAAAGGCCATGTGACTGTAAGAACGGGTCCTCTAAATAGAAATGGAAAAGCAAGAAAGAGGCTTGGTGGGGGAAGATGGGGAGTTTACTTTTGAATAGAGAAGTCCACTACAGCCATTAAGTAGAGATATCTCGTAGGGAGGAAAAAGTTGACAGGTAGAAGTGAGAAGTCCGTGGGGAGCTAGTGGACTCTCCAAGGAGAAGACCGAGCTACAGAATCGGGTCCCAGTTCTCAGGAAACAGCATCCTTGTGTGTGGGGGGGGGGGCAGGGGGGTGTGAGAACAACAGGAAAAGAGCAGGGCTGAGTAGCACCGTGCAGTAAAGAGTTAAGGGGAAGAGGCAGGAGGAGGAAGATGGAGCCACCAGTGGCCAGTGTCATACAGGTACTCAGAGAAGGTCTGGGATAAGGTGTGAGTTGAGTGTGCTTTCAATGAGTACCATTTTTGGTGCAAAAACCAGAACACACTCTGAAAGGACAGTAGGGGGCACCGGATGTGGTGGCACATGCCTTTAATTCCAGCACTTGGGAGGCAGAGGCAGGCAGATCTCAGTGAGTTCGAGGCCAGCCTAGTTGACAAAGCAAGTCCAGGACAGCCAGAGAAACTCTGTCTCAAACAAACAAACAAACAAACAAAGAGACAGCAGGGAGCATTTGTCGTGAGGGTGGCCTGTAGCAGCTTTCACACCAGCTTCCCAACAAGTGTGGCTTCCTTAGCTTTTAGGGAGACTGTCTCTGCTGGGTTCCATGTCCTGCCCTCCTTAATTTCTGTAAGGATAGGAGAGGGTTCTCTGTCACTGAACTTCACCCCTTATTACCAAGGGTGAATATGAACATAGAAAGAATATGTGATTGTCCCATTTTGAGCAAGAATCTAGTGCTGGTACCAACAGTAGTATCCAGAGGTCACTGCTCACTCAGTAAGAAGATGAGAAAAGGAGTAAGGAAGTAGCAGGTGGAAGGGGTGATGGATGAGAGTTTTCAGTGTAAAGGGCAAAATCAGGCCCCCAAGACATGGCTGTTCAAGTGTGTGGTTCATGGCAGTAGAGTTGAAAGCTGGGTACAGGCTTGTCATTGACGACTTTTGTGGGTCACTGACAGCCCATTGAGACTCTTATCCCGGGGTTAATTCAACTGTGTTTAAAAGAGGTGTTTTTATACTCCTGGCCTCAAGAGGCAGATTTGTCCCTGTGTTTTAATCCAGCGCGCTGCCTGTGTATAGCAGGAGGGAGTCGGGATCATCACACTTGCCAGTGTTTCGCGACTGTTATTAATGTGGGTGTTTAAAATTGACACAGCAGAGAGAGAGGCTGTGATGCGTGAAGGCTCTGAGTTTGTGACCTAAAAAGGGGAAATTCTCTCTGCAGTCGAGTCAGATCTCTGCGCCCGAGCTGATGCCAGAGAGTCATGAGGAGATTAAAGCTCAGCAGGAGCTGATATTTCACACAGAGATCTGTGTCTGGCAGGCAAGCCCCTGCATCCGTACAAAGTTCAAGAGTGACTGACAGACCCCGTGTCTTGGCATTCGGGGCCTTCAAAGAAATATCCTGGCTCTCCCAAGGGCTGACCCTTCCCAGAGGAACCACCTTTATACTTCCCAGAATCAAGCTACAGCAAGGCAGAGGCTGTGTATTGTGGTATTAAAAACAAAACAAAACAAAAAACAAAACAACAACAACAACAACAAACCAAGCAACACGGCATTAGCATTCCTAGGTTTAGTTGCTGCTTTCAAATCCTCTGTCCACTGTCCTTCGTAGTTGGGATTCTGTGCTCAGGTCTGGTAGGGCTGTGTTGGGTCCCCTCACCTTCTTCAAGTGTGGCTAGGTTAAGAGGAAAACTTCTCAGCTAGTTTTGCTGTGAATATGGTCCTGGGTTTACAGTTTCGCATCCTATGCTCTGCAGGTGTGTCAGGAGGGACGTGGGCAGTTCACAGCGATCCCTGCTGCCATTGTCTCTGAGAACTCTACTCGCTGGACACAAGTGGCTTGCAGTGGCTCTGATAGGGACTAGCCCATGTGAAGGAAAGGAAAGGAGACAATGGAAAGAACTTGAGGATGCGAGAGCTTGGACCCTGGCTGTGCACGCAGAAGCAAATGGAGAGAAAGGAGTTTAAAGGTCTAGATGTGTGTGAAGCTAGACTGGTTGTTTCTAAGTAGAGCAAAGATTTTCATTTTAAGGGGACCTTTTTTCTTCCCCCTGTTTTTTTGAGACAGGGTTTCTCAGTGTAGCCTTAGCTGTCCTGGAGTTGTTTTGTAGACCAGACTGTCCTCAAACTCACAGCGATCCACCCGCCTCTGCCGGAATTAAAGGCGTGTGCTACCACGCCTGGCTCCTTCACTTTTTATTTATTTATTTATTTTTTGGTTCAAAGGGACATAATTTTATAAATGAACCTGTGAACTTGAAAAGCAAAAGTGGTTCTAGCTGATCGTGGTGGCACAAGCAGTTAGTCCCAACACTCTGGAGGCAGGGGCATAAGGATTGTTATTGGAGGCCAGATTCGCTCTGTAATACCCCATTTCAAAAACCAGACCAAAACAACAAAACAAAAAACAATGACAAAACAAACATCTACATTAGCTTTTGGTCATTCTGAAAACTATGCCTGGGAATATGTTTCTGCTGAGATGAATAATGAGGTGGGATTGACAGGGATTCTGTGTGTCATATTCCATGGCAAGCAGGTGATACAACTACGCCTTGAAATTTGATCTGTCACAAGGCCATGGTGTCATGTGCTCTGTCCTCCGAGGAGCGCCTGGTGGTGATGTGTTTGCATTGCTCCCGGAACATTCATGACGAGCGAGCATCTGTCAGGAGCCTTTCTCCTTCCCCAACTCCTGCTTGCTTCGCTGCCCCAGGATCTTCTAATTTTTGCACGCATCTTTTTGTTTAGCATAAAGAGATTCCTGCTGATGCATCTTGGTCTACAGGTACCAACTCTGGAGAAGCAGCTGGGAAGGAGGGATGCATGCCCACGGGTGAACAGTGATGAACAGCATAGCTTCTGCCAGATGCATAGACACCGGCACGAGGGGAACCGAAGAGAGAGACACTCTCATGCATGGCAAGAACAGCCCTCGGGTCCAAGTTGTAGGGGTGGGTCATGATCAGACATACTGTTCCAAACCCACAGAGATGGGAGGAGGGCTGAGCTAAACCTTGGGAAGCAACACTTGGACTTAGACTTCATCGGAGGCCCTGGTTGCCCTGTCTCAAGTACAACAGAGGAAATCACTTTGGAAAATGAGAATTATGTCAGGCTTGGTGGTGCATACCTGTAACCAAAGTGCTCAGGAAACAGAGGCAGGGGGACCATTCCAATTCAAAGCCAATCTGATCTGCCTCGTGAGTTCCAAGCCAGCCAAGGCTACATGGGGATGGAGAGATGGCTCCACTGTTAGGAGCACTGGCTGCTCTTCCAGAGGACCTCGGTTTGATTCTCAGCACCTACAAGGTAGCTCACAGCTGTGTGTAATTCTAGTTCCAGAGGATCTAATGCCCTCTTCTGGCTTCCAAGGGAATGAGGCACACTTGTGGTATGTGGATACAATGCAGCAAAACACACAGAATAAAAATTTAAAAAAGAAAGAAAGAAAGTGAGTAAAGGAAGCTAAGTGTAGTAGTGTGTGCTTTTAATCCCAGCACTCTGGAGGTAGAGGCAGGTAGATCTCTGAGTTTGAGGCCAGCCTGGTCTACAGAGTGAGTCCAGGACAGCCAGGCCTACCTAGTAAGACCTTATCTAAAAAGAAACAAACAAAACACCAATAAAATAAATTAAAAATTAAAAACAGAAAAGGCAGGGAAGAAAGAAGGGAATCAAAGCTAGCTTGCTTTAAATTCCTGGCTTGCCTGGTGGCAGTAAAGGATGAGCTTACTGCAGCGCCTACACTGACAGGATGTAACCTGACCCAGCCAGGATTCGCCTGAGGAGCTGGAGTGAGAGAGGAATAGTTTCTTTCACCGCCCTTTATATGTCTTTTTTTTTTTTTTAAAGATTTATTATTATGTATACACTGCATGTACACCTGATTGCCAGAAGAGGGCATCAGATCACATTATAGATAGTTGTGACACTATGTGGTTGCTGGGAATTGAATTTAGGACCTCTGGAAGAGCAGACAGTGCTCTTAACCTCTGAGCCATCTCTCCAGCCCCCTTTTATGTATCTTCCCCCCTTTGTGTGTGTGTTGGGGTGGAGGAGTTAAGACTGGGTTTCTCTGTGTAGTCCTGGCTGGACTGGAACTCACTCTGTAGACCAGGCTGGCCTGGAACTCGCTTTGTAGACCGGGCTGGTCTGGAACTTAGAGACCCTCCTGCTTCTGCCTCACGAGTGCTGGGAGGCCAGTAACACCAGCTTGGTGTTGTTTTTGTTTTTGTTTGGTTTTTCAAGACAGGGTTTCTCTGTGTAGCCTTGGCTGTCCTGGACTCGCTTTGTTCACCAGGCTGGCCTCGAACTCACAGTGATCAGCCTGCTCTCTGCCTTCTAAGTGCTGGGACTAAAGGCGTGTGCCACCACACCCAGCTCAGCACAGTGGTTTTAAGTTTGGCTTTTCATGAAAGCTGTTTGTGACTTTACCTATCTCAGTAGGAAGCCTGTTAGTTCTAGGGAAAGGCAAGGCCTGATTTGTACACTTGACACCAATTAAGCATGGCAGGTAACTGTGCCTCAGCTTTAAAGGCTTTTTATTTAAGAGACTTGGGTAATTTGAACTTCCCTTTATTTTATTTTTTTTTAAAGATTTATTTATTAGGTATACAGTATGCATCAGATCACATTATAGATGGTTGCGAGCCACCGTGTGGTTGCTGGGAATTGAACTCAGGACCTCTGGAAGCACAATCAGTGCTCTTAACCACTGAGTCATCTCTCCAGCCCTGAACTTCCCTTTAAAGCTCTCAAAGTTATATCATCTGTAAGCAACATCTCTATCTTTTGTATCCAAAGTTATTGTAAAGGCAGAATTTTGTTTTTGCTTTTTGCTTTTTTTGAGACAGGGTTTCTCTGTGTGGCCCTGGCTGTCCTGGACTCCTTTTGTAGGCCAGGCTGGCCTCGAACTCACAGAGATCCACCTGCTTCTGCCTCCCAAGTGTTAGGATTAATGTCATGCACCACCATGCCCGACTCCAAGCCAGAATATTTTAAAGAAGAAAGCAGACTTACAAACTTTGACCAGATGAAGTACCAAAAGACTATCTCTGTCAAGGCATCTCTGCAGGTTTTTTCCCACCACATAACTGATATAATGTATTTCCTTGATATTAAATAAGAAATTTAATTTAATTTAATAATGGGGTTGGGAAACCCAGGTATAACAAGAAAGGCCTGAGCTATTGATCAGATGGCCCCAGAGGAAACAGAGAAGAGGACCTGTCCCTAGGCTGGTGGGGCTGCCCATCAACACCCATCACAGAGATCTGAGAAGGTGAATTTTACTGAAATAAGCAGGAATTATAGACCAAGTAGCTCTTGACTATGCTAAAAATGACAGAGACTTCTCTCTGGACACTTACCCTGGACTGCTCTGTGGCACTGCTGATGACATTGTTGGAGGCTGAGGTCCCAGAGCAGTGAAAGGTTTTTCTGCAGAGGATTAGCTTGGGGGAACGAATTACACTAGTGTAGCAAAAAGGGGCAGTAGACCCTCTAGAATCCTGCCTGTCCACAGTTCGGATAGGGTCCTGGCAGCCGGTGAGGTGGAAGGCAGTTCTTTGTCCAGTGGTCAGTGCTGTCAAATCTGCAGAAGGTTTGGAATGGAGTCTGTTGGTGCCCCATCTTCTTTTTCTTTTCTTTCTGTTTGTTTACTGTTGCTTGAGACAGGGTTTCTCTATGTAGTCCTGGCTGTCCTGGAACCCATTCTGTAGACCAAGCTGGCCTCAAACACAGAGACCCTCCTGCCTCTGCTTCCTGAGTGCTGGGATTAAAGGCGTGCGCTACCATGCCTGGCAGTGCCCCATCTTCCTGGAGGCTGCTGCCAGAAGCTGGCATTCCTGTCTGTCACAGGAGGCCTTGGGACTTTCCCTGCTCCTCCCTCTCACTAAACAGCCAAATGCCACATTCAGCAGATCTCACCAAAGGGAGTTGAGGGCCATTATCTAGCCTCTTACATACTTTTAAAAAAATACCTGATTTTGAATATTATTTTACATTTAACAAACTTTATCTGGTTTTGGTTACTTGCTTTAGGCTTAACTTTGACAAGAGATACACAAGACTAAACTTACCTCTGTAAATGAATTCCCTTTGTATTTGGCGTGACTACAGGCATGGCTCCGAGCGCAGAAAAGAGTGCGGTCATTTGTAAGGTGGCTGACCTGTAACTCGCATGTCTTAATTATCGCTTAACAGTTTATGACAAATTATTAGCTTTCATAAGATAAGGATTTTTCTCATTTTATCCCTGTTAACTTTGAGACTTAGAATTTATACTTTTGAATAGAAAATTCTTTAGTATCAGAATAAACTTTAAGTCATAAATAAAGTTGGTGGAGGGACTGGGAACCTCCTTTTCCTGATCTTTTCATAACATACTCTTACAAAATTATCAGTTTCTTATACTACTAGTTGTTTTCAAATAGCTAAACTTAACAAACTTAGCAAAGACAAAGTGGTTAGATGTACATGCTTAGGTAAGTGTCCATTAGCTTGGATAGACCTTTATAACCTTAGGAATTCGTAAACCTTAATTATCAAACTTATGTTGCTAGTAGGTTCTATTTTTTTAAATCTTTTTTAAAAAGTATTCATTTATTATTGTGTGTACAATGCTCTACCTGCATGTACACCTGCAGGCCAGAAGAGGGCATCAGATCACACCGTAGATGGTTGTGAGCCACCATGTGGTTGCTGGGAATTGAACTCATGACCTCTGGAAGAGCAGTCAGTGCTCTTAACCCCTGAGCCATCTCTCCAGCCCGGTTCTAGTTTTCATAAGTGAGAGTTGAATGTATGATTATATACATTGTATGTTGTAGCAAATCTATTTTAGTATGGTGCAGCAAATTCAGATTACCTATACATAGAGTTTTGTTTTGTTTTCAAGATGGGGCTTCTCTGAAGTCCTGGCTATCTTGGAATGCACTGTAGACCGGGCTGGCCTCCAACTCAGAGATCCATCTGCCTCTGCCTCCTGTGAGCTGGGGTAAAGGTGTGTGTCACCCCTCCCATACATAGATTTTTTAACTATCAACTTGTTGTTACCTGTTTCAAGATAATTTTTCCTTTTACAGACTTAGTGTTTTGAAAACCACACTCTCAATATTCATATAAACCCTGAGATAAAAAAGTTTACCCTTCAAAAAAAAAAAAAAGTTTCCAAAATAGTAAACAAAATCAAGAAAAAGGGGATGGTCCTGGGAGAGCTAAACATCTGAAGCAGCACCCTGTCCTTTGGGGCCTCATTGGAAATAGTTTACTTCTTAGCTGCTCTCCAGTGTGTGGTGTCTTCTTCTGGAACGTTCTCTTTTGCCCTCCCCTCTGTCACAGGGTCAGGTGGTCATCCTTTTAAATAAACACACTTGGGTCTGGAACAGGCACACCAATCCTCTCGTCAGAGCCAGCTCTTTAATGGAGCAGAACAGTGTGTGACAACACTTCTCTGTTATCCCGAAAGACATTTGAACTTCTGAGAGACTGAACCTAGCGTTCACAGGGGGGGACAAGAGCAGAGAGCAAAGAAGACTTAGAGATGAGGAATTTTTGAGAACAGTAAGTATAGAAAGCTTAGAAAGAATGGGTTTGGGAACCATTTGCTTGTGAGGCATTCATTAGAAGTTTCCCAGCCAGGTGTGGTGATGCACGCCTTTAATCCTAGCACTTGGGAGATAGAGGCAGGTGGATCTCTGTGAGTTCGAAGCCAGCCTGGTCTGCAAAGTGAGTCTAGGACAGCCAAGGCTACAGAAAGAAGCATTGTCCTGAAAAAACAGACAAAACAAAACAAAAATTCACAATCTGAGAATTTAGAAATTGAGCTGCTGAGTGGTGGTGGTGCATGCCTTTAATCCAACACTCAGGAGGCAGAGGCAGGCGGAGCTCTGTGAGTTCAAGGCCAGCCTGGTCTACAGAGTGAATTCCAGGACAGCCAGGGCTGCACAAAGAAACCCTGACTTGAAAAACTGGAAAAAAGAAACAGACAAACAAAGAAAAGAAAAAGAAAAAAGAAAGAAAAAAATTGAGTTTACCATTTTCTGGCCATTGAGACCAATTTATCTAGTTTCTGTAGAGGCCAAGCCACTTGTAGTAAGAGAGTGCAGCTTAATGAGGTGTGAGTCCAAGGAGAGGAGGAAATTAGGGAAGGTGGGGGAGGAGTCAATGAGCTTAATAAGAGCCCATGGTTGGTGCTGGAGAGGTTAAGAGCACTGACTACTCTTCCAGAGGATCCGGGTTCAATTCCCAGCACCCACGTGGCAGCTCACAACTGTCTGTAACTCCAAGATCTGACACCCACAGACATACATGCAGGCAAAAACATCAATGCACATAAAATAAAAATAAATAAGTTATTTAAAAAAAAAAAACTTAAAAAACAATAGCTCATGGTTACTTCAGGCTCCAGCAACCCAGCAAGAGAGACAGAGAAAGCTCCAGGAGTGAGCGAGACACAGAGAAGGCAGAGAAGGAGACTTCCTACAAAGGGCAAAAGGAAAGAATTTCCAAGAGTGGAGCAAGGTGGAGGTGGGAGAGACTTAGAAGGGGCTGTAAATAGGAATCTTGCCAGAGGGAAGAGTCCATTGGTATAGGAATAGAGGCCCAAGGAGGGAAGGATTAAGAACTGCAAGACATAAGGCATAACCAAGGGATCAAGACCGGTCAGAGAGCCGGGCATGGTGGTGCATGCCTTTAATCCCAGCACTCAGGAGGCAGAGGCGGGCGGATTGCTGTGAGTTCAAGGCCAGCCTGGTCTACAGAGTGACTCCAGGACAGCCAAGGCTACACAGAGAAACCTTGTCTCGAAAAACATAAACAAAAAACAAACAAACAAAAAAGACTGGTCAGAGAGATGGCCAGGATCAATGGAGGAGTGTCCCCACTTTCTGTGATGGCTGCCTGGCTTACCAGCACAACGTTTGTAGCAGGCTCCACGGAGGATGAGAGAGAGCAGGCAGCTCTGAGAGGATACACACCTGAACAAGTGGCAAGAGACTAGGGTAGGGTAGGTGGAGGAGAGAAACAGCTGAAGAGATAGACTCCTAAAATTTGGGGTCAGATATGGTGGGTGACAGAGGGCAGCAGAGGCAAATGATCCATACCACAGGAGGGCCAAGTTGGCAGTTTGGGTTAAATTAAAGAAGGGACCGAGGTCCCAAAGGGGGACCCAGGTGACACTTCCAGGTTTCGGCACCAAATGTAAGTAGGTTCAGCAAGAGACCACCTAACAGAGTCACTCCTTGGATACAAACCGGTTTAGTTAAAAACAAACAAACAACAAACAGGAAAAAACCCTGCTAGGCTGCCTTGGACTGCACACAGTTGCAAAAGCTTGTTGGCTCTTATGTGGGCATGTGGCAGAGGGAGGCTGCTGGAAAACTGGAACAGCCCAGGTATTGCGTGTGGGGATTCTTTCAGACAGATGAGGTGCTGACAGTTGCAGTTAGGTGCATCCGGCCAGCCTTTAAGGGCTCCGGAGAAACGATTTAGGTTTCTGTTTCCTGTCGAAGCCCAACTAAGATATGGGTGAAGTCATTTGCCCTAAAACATTGCCATGCCGGGCGTGGTGGTGCACGTCTTTAATCCCAGCACTCGGGAGGCAGAGGCAGGTGGATCGCTGTGAGTTCGAGGCCAGCCAGCCTGGTCTACAAAAGCGAGTCCAGGACAGCCCAGGCTACACAGAGAAACCCTGTCTCAAAAAAACAAAACAAAACAAAACAAAAAACACACAAAAAAAAACCATTGCCATGGGTACTGCCATTCGGGGCCCACTTTGTGACTTAACAGTGGGGAGCAAGCCAGTAAGCAGTGTTCCCTCATGGCCTCTGTTAGAGCTCTGTTCTAGAAACTGGCTCAACTGTAACCTTGCTTTATGTGTGGATATGGATATAGGAAATACACACACATATACGTATGTATGTAAAGCAACCCTTGTTGCTTTGCTTTTATTTCAGGTATACAAGTACTGCTGATATTCCTTCTTCTTTGACTCTTCCTGGCCCCGCCCCCATCTGTGTAATCCTTAATTCTCTTCATTTCCTCATGGTCTTCAGTGCCCTTTGTGACATTCGTATTTGAACTTTCTTTCTTGAGTGTCTGTGATCTGTTTATTTCCAGAGTAGCTTTGTCATTTAATCAACAATCTTTTTGATTCTGTCTAGTCACTGTTCCTTCCTTTTCTCTCTCAAATATTTCTGAGCCTTGTTCTGTTACAGTTAGTTGTAAGTTTTTGATCTTTGATTTTTAAACCAAAGGTGAGCGGTTTCCGAGTATAGCTGTGTTCATTTCTAGCTGCACCATTAAGCTTCTTATTCAAGGAGCTTTACCTGTATTCAAATGTTTGAGAATGTTTCATTCTGGTGAGAATGCTGGCTTATGGTATCTTCCTACCTCATGGCTGGTTTTAGTGTATATATATATATTTTTGGCAGGGGGGTTGGTTTGTTTGTTTGAGTGATTTATGTGAAGAATTGTCTCCTGACTTCCTTTTCATTGGCTCTGTGTGGCTCTGTTGGCAGTCCTGTACAGCTTTGCCAGGCTGGGCTGCCTCAGGATTCCTGGTTGTCAGTCCTGACTCTGACTCCACCAGAGGCCATGTTGTCTGTGATCAGGTGCCAAGAAAGCTTCCCAGGCCTCTGGTTCTGTGGTTTCTTTCCCTCTTGGAGCACTCTAAATGTTCTTCTGTTCAACATGTGGGGCGCTTCTGCTGTTTCTGCTTTTCTCTTCCCCAGAGTCCATGCACTTTGAGGACTGCCTTTAACGTCCACCTGGCCCTTTGAGTTGCCTACATTTTGAAATCTCTCCCTCCTAATCCTCCTCTGGCTGTGTTTGAAAGGATCTGACGTGAACTCAGTTCAACCCAGGCTCCATTATTACCTGCATCTGCTTTCATACAATTTTCTTGGGACGTAAGTCAGTCTGCCGCCTATAAACATTTAGAGGAGCGTGGAAGCCAAAAACTTGACAAATGGTGCTAGGGTTTTCTGACTATACTCTTTTTTATTTTGTTTTTTGTTTTTGTTTTGTTTTGTTGTTGTTGTTGTTTTTAAGACAGCCTTGGCTGTCCTGGACTCACTTTGTAGACCAGGCTGGCCTGGAACTCACAGTGATCTGCCTGCCTCTGCCTCCCAAGTGCTGGGATTACAGGTGTGCACCACTACTCCTGGCCTCTGCCTACACTCTTTATTCACAGTTGTTTTGAAGAGTGCTTACCCTTTTCTTTTCATTTCCAGAAAGCAGAGGCTTGTTTTGTATATGTACTTTCCTCATTGCTTTTCATCACATGTCAAATGCAGGAAGACACTCTGGAGGCAGGGAGCTAGGGTGCTTCTATTATCTCCATCTACCTGGGGAGCTAATATAAAACTAGGCAAATGTTCTGCCCAGCCCCGACCCCAGGGAGGGTATAGTTGAGCCAAACAATACTTAACCAAAATCTCTGTTGCCTTCCCATTTTCAGGTTATATTAAGTCAGGATTGATGGAGTAAAACAGGAATACAAGAAAGCAGGCAGGTGTCTCCAGAGACAAAATCGCTCTTTAATCATAACTGAAGGGCAGTCCTTGCAGTCCCATTGCAGGATGGAGACTGTGCACACATGATGTGGGGGGTCTTGGGGTTTTATAAAATGGAAAAGGGAGGGCTGAGCGCAGGCCTTTAATCCCAGCACTCCAGAGGCAGAGGCAGGTGGATCGCTGTGAGTTTGAGGCCAGCCTAGTCTACAAAGCAAGTCCAGGACAGCTAAGGATAACACAGAGAGACCTTAAAAAAAAGGGGGGGGGGGGGGGGGAGAGTCCATCTGCAGGTCAGCTACCCTACAGGCAGGAAGTGGTAGATACCAGCGGTTTTAGTGTGTGGATCTCCTGATCAGGTGTTCCTACAAGTGTTATTGGTCAAGTCAGCTTTCCTTTGGGGGCTTCTCAGTCTTTAGCCTTTCATATTATAAAATAATTAGAGTTCTAGTTGATTTTAAAAAATGTTTTCATGTGGATGGGCGTTTTGTCTGCACGTATGCCTATGTCCCACTTGTGTGCCTGCTGCCTGTGGAAGTCAAATAAGGCTGTCAGATCCCCCGGAGCTGGAGTTAGAGATGGTTGTGAGTGGCTGTGTGGGTGCTGGAAATTGAACCGGAGTCATTTGGAAGAGCAGCGAGCACTCTTTGTTTGTTTCTTTGGTTGGTTGGTTGATTTTTGGTTTTTCAAGATAGGGTTTTGGCTGGGCAGCAAACACTCTTAAACTCTGATCCTAGCACCCAAGTTGGGCAGCTTACAACTCCAACACCCAGGGGACCTGACTCCTCTGGCCTCTAAGGACCACAGTCATATGCATATACCCACCTACAGACATATACTAATTAAAAAAAAAAAACAATTACTCATTTAAAAATAAAAGCTACTTTCTCTTTAAATGTTAACTGTAAGTCTAATAATGGCATTTACAAAGTCCTACAATGTCATCTGAGGGCAGATGTCTTCAGTTTCTCAGTTGGGCCCTAACAGAGGTCTTGTTGCTACTGATACCATGGCTCTGCTGTAATTGGCACTCACGGTATTCCTCCTCCACTTAATATCCCTGTCATGTGGTCTGCCCTGGAACAGTCTTCCCCCCTCCCCCTCTCCTGCCTCAGCCCTCCCCTTAGCCCACAGTTCCCAATTATATTAATACTGCATTTGATTCCCAAATGTGACAGCACAGCTCAGCTTTTGGACTCAAATTGATGTCTGAATGTTTTGTGGGGGCTGCTACAGCTTGCTTTCATAAGAAATGTGGTTTCTGCTAATCTCATCTGCAGAAAGGGGTGTGTGGGAATTTTGAATAAGAGACCCACATCCTTGAATGTGTCACCACATATCTCTGTAGCAGGAGCGGAGACCGTCTATTGCCAATCTAGATGCAAGCTCATGTTTTCATTCAGGACCCAGGGGGCTCTGCATCACTAAAATCGCATCTGTTATTCCAGGACAGGGTCCTCAGAGCCTCGGCCCCTGAGGTCTAAGTCTGGCATAGACTGACACCAGTGGCCATGGGGGAGGGGAGGCTTCTCCTTTACCATCTGAACTGAAGGAGCCATCACTCAGTCCTCCCTCACGTGACATACTTTGTGATCAGATGCACAGACCTTCCCAGGGCCAAGCAGGGCTGGGCACAGGCCGCTGGGAACAGGAGTTAATGGGACTGATGGTAAACTCTGGTTGGCTACCGTATGGCACATTACACAACAAACTGCCCCAAAGCTTGGTGGTCTAAGACAAGAGAGACTTCCGTGGCTTCTAGTCTCTGTGTTAACACTTGTAGTTGGGTCAGCTGCTTTTCTGGGTGGGCCCCCACGGTTTCTGTTGGCATCCCTCATATGTCTGTGGTCAACTGTGGGCTGGCTAGTTTTCAGCCACCACTAATCAGTCATACAGACAGAGGAACATGCTGTCTCAGTGTAATCCCAGAGCAAGGCAAACCTAAGTTGCGCCTATAACCTAGTAAGGATGGCAATGCAAAGTCAATTGTTCTCGTTAGTCTTCAGGCTTCTCCACTGCTGCCCAGCCCATGCCCAATGACGTCATTACGGCCCAGCGAGCTCTGGGGTAGCACTTGGAAGAATCTTGGTAGGATGTAGATAATGGAACAATGGAAGTGATTCCCCAGGGATCCAGAGTGACCTTCTCCAGCTAGGATGCCTATTCCATCAGGGGGCAGTGAGTTTCCCATCACTAGCAATAGCCAAACAGGACTAGAGAGTCTATAACTAGTGCACATTCTACTTTAAAGGGTCATGAGTTGCCAGACAGCAGGGCCAAAAGTACCTGGGCCACTATCCCCGAAGGACGAAGTGGTAGCTGATAGGCTGGACCATCAAGACCTACCTCGAGCATCCTCCCTGGCCCCCTGTGCCTTTTAGGCTTTTGCTTCTACATACTCCATTCACCAAATAATGAGTAAAGCTTAGCAGCTGCTTCTAGTTCATCCTGAATAGCCCCTTCCAAGACCAAATAAAGGAAAACAAAATAAGTGTGTGTGTGAGGCGGGGTGGGGGCGGGGCAGGGGGCGAGGAAGGGGCGGAGGAGGGGTGTTCAGGTAACATTGAGAGGCTCTCTCCCTCGGTGCAGACCTGCATGGCTGGCCTGTGTGGCTAGAGCTAGCCTATGAGCTCCTGGTGTGAGTGGCTGGTGAAAATAACATAGTCTGTGCAGAAGAAGCCGTAAACACCTAGTCCAGGCTGTGTGCTTTCCCCAGCGGGAATTAATATGTCAGTCTTGTCTCTGATCACAGGGTCCCAGTTACAGGGGTCCTAAATTCTCTAGGCTCTAATGTTTTGTGGGGATGAACTTTGGATACCCAAATTTCTCAGTGGCCTGAGAGGTGGAGGACAGGGAAAATACAAGAGGCCGGAGGGATGGTGTGAGGGAGGAGCTGTCGTTTCACTCCAGCCTCAGGGAGCAAGCAGGTCCTTGGTGTTTATGAAGGTCTCTTGCCAGAGTAAAAAACCAGGCACCGTCTCTTCATAAATCTCTTCTCCAGGCGACAGCTGTTTGTTTGTATTAAAGTGGGACCATGATAACGGAGCTATAAGTAGCTCTGTGCTTAGCTGTGCAAGGTAGGGTGTCAGAGCAACTGAACTGGATCTCAGGAGAGAGAAGCTGAGGCTCCTAGCTACCTAGGAAGAGGGCTGGCTGGTCTGGGGGGACCCTCAGCCTGGTGTGGGCAACCAGATTAACCAAGCAGCCAGGGAGCACTTGATCTTCCTTCCCATGGTGAGTAATATGGTCTGGGCTCCACTTCTGCTAGTGCACACCACACTGCCAGGGGCCTGGTGGCCAGAGGCCATAGCAGGCAGGACATGAGCTTCTTGTCTGAACTGGTTACTCTGCTCCTGCCGGAGAGAAGCATCTTGCAGGCAAGAGGACTGAGCCGGCCGAGACTGCCTGGAGCAAGCCTGTGTGAGGCTGGCCCTGGCCTGGCCCCTTCACGCTGAGAGGTGATGGGGAGATCGGTGACATCTTCCAGGCTTCAATTCTTCACAGACGAAAGGAAGTAGTGGAGCAGAAGACCTTCGCATTTCCCCAGCATTTCCATCTGTGTCAGGAGAAACGCTAGGATTCACCAAATGTTTGAAACACACGTGTCTAGCATGTCAAGAAAAAGAGAATTAAAAAAAAAAAAAAAAGAAACATGTAGTTGATTCACTGACGTATCCACAAAGCCCAGCGGGTTACACACAATGCTCCCTCCAGGGCAGAGGATGCTGGAAAACCTCCTTGTGCCTCTGTCCTATCATGGATGGAGTTGTTCCCATGTAGCTCTGTCTCTGTTCTTCAGCTCCCCTCTTCTTCACACCTTGGGGATCACAGCTTGGATGCACAGTCGGGGCTGCAGTGGTGTTCTCCACCTTACCTACCCAGGCGAGACCCCTACACAGTTGCTCTATTCCACACTTCACGTCTAGAATTCTATCCGTCGCTGCTGTGTAGATTCTATTTGTCATCATTAAGACAGAGTACGTGACAGAAGCAGCTGAGAGAATTTATTTTGGCATCAGGGATATCGGTCCATCATAACCGTATGACACGGCAGTGGAAGCAAGCGCATGGCTTGTTCATATCTTACTGGGTCAGAGAACAGAAAGATGGGTTCTGTACTTATGTGAGCCTCCAACAGCCAGGAGTAGCCACACTGAGGGACTGGCCGGAGTCACTAGCCCAGCAGGTATCTCAATATAAATGGCTTGCTGAAAAGTTCCTAAAAGCATTTGCTTTCTTTTCATCAGGCCTAAACTGTTCCTTTTCATAGTCAAACATTTTTCTCTGCCAGCGCACGTGTTAGCTAAGTGTGCTTTATCGCAGACGTGACCTGCTTCCAGTGACTTACTAGTCAGATCTAAAATTCACAAGTTTACTGCTGGGGGAAAAGCTTCATTTTAGAGAGGTATTTGCCTGGAGATCCCAAAGAGACCCACTGATAATAATCAGCCCACCATTCATTAATGTCTGATTTCTTTTTTTCTTTCTTTCTTTTCTTTTCTTTTTTTTTTTTTTTCGAGACAGGGTCTCTCTATGTTAGCCTTGGCTGTCCTAAACTCACTCTGTAGACCAGGCTGGCCTCAAACTCACAGCGATCCGCCTGCTTCTGCCTCCCAGGTGCTGGGATTAAAGGCGTGCGCCACCATGCCCAGCTGTACTAATGTCTGATTTCTTTAAGAGCTGTATAGGAGGGAGCTCACCATAGCCCTGTGAGGTAGCTGTTATTGTAATGCCTGTTTAGAACTGACAAAACTGAGCAGGGAGAAGTTAACTTTGCCAGAGTTCTTACACCAAATCGTGGAATTGGTATTCGCACTGAAGGACTCTCGCCCTACTCAAACCTTCTACTGCCTTCATAGTGAGTCTGTCCTGAAAGGTGAACAGACAAGCCTTTATACACATGTGTTTAGCTTTCTGTTAGGGTGGAGGATTGGTCAGTCTGTGCCATGTCTGTGTTAGAGAAAGCCAGCATGCTGGACCTTACTGAACAAAATGGGTTGCCTATGTATGGGCCTTCCACCTGGAGTCTGGTCTCTGCTTCCTGATCTACCAAGGCATGAGCAAGCTGCCTCAGCTATTGCCGCCACAGAGTTTGGGGCAGAGCCACCCAGTGAATGACAGCCACGGGTTACCTGCTGTGAAACTGCGAGCCACAGCAAAGAAATCCTTCTCCCATGTAAATTGCCCCCGCTATGTAGTTTATCACATTTGGCAGCACGCTCCTATCATATGAATGGAAACACAGGACATAATTATCCTATAGGCACAGGGAAGGGAGAGCTAGCAGGGAGCTGTGTCAAGGGCCAGATATGAGGTGTGGGTTAGGGGTATCTATGTCTAAAGACACTGTCCAGATGAAGTCAGGCAGAGAGCCGGAAGCCTTGCTGGGGAGAGGAGGAGACCTACACCTAACAGCGAGCTCAGAGTGGCTATCCAGACCCGGAAGACTGCAGGGCCCTTCCAACATAGGGCCACAGGGGGAGTGAGTGGGATAGGACTCAGGTCGCTTAGCCAGGAGCCAGGTGCGGTAGTCGGGGAGCTGATGACCAGTACCTGGTGTCCCACTCACGGCCCTCCTCAGAGTAACCTGAGGTTATTGATAGGTATTTTTCTACCAACGAAATTAGTCAATTCAAGCCAAATTAGAGTAAGTATATAAATACAGGTTTATTGGGGCCAGCTCTCGGGCGGGTTGACTGATCTCACAGGTTGAGGTCAGTGAAGTCACCGTGCAGAGGGAGACGGAAAAGCGAGGGGCGGGGGCGGGAGGCAGAAGAGAGAAAGGACAAGAGGGAAAGCAAAGAGGGGCGGGGAACCAAAATGTCTGGATCATATAGTGAAGAGCCTCTGGGGGAGAGGAAGGCCTGCCCTTGGGCTGGAGAGTTCCAGGTATCTGACGGGGTATGCCAACTGAGGGTTGATGGGAGAGAGCCTGGAGGCCAGGTCTGCTTTGGTTAAAAAGGTACCTCAGCTGCTTGTCCCGGGTCTGAACCCGAACTGTTATGTCCAAGGGGGACCACTGCAACTGGAGGCAACTTGAATGTCCTAACCTGCTTGACAACCAGCTTTCTTATTCCATGCCAACAACGGACACTTGGCTTTATGGAAACAACCGTGGGTGTGCCAGCCTACGGGGATGGATAATACGAGTGGTGTTTGGTTGGTTGGTTTTTTTTGTCTGGCTTTGGCTTTCCCTGAGATACAGCATGCCAGTAAACTCTCTCTTGGGATGAGCCAAGACACTATCTTATGTATGATTGAGACACACTGAGAAAATACCTCTCGTGCTTACGCCCAGAGAAGAAAGAGGGCATAGGGGAGGATCAAAGAATCCTGCCTGGATTCTAGTCCCACCCTCAGGGAGGCTACCTGCCCTTTGACCACATTCTGACTTTAGCGAGCCTCTGGTCCCTCACCTGCTAAAGTGTGGCAATGGTTCTTGCCCACATAGGTTTGCTACAATGATCACACGTGGCCCAAGGACATTACCAGGACCATGGTGAGCCCCCAGCAAGCAGTAACTACTCAAGAATAGCCACCTCAGTTCACTGACAGTCATGACAGAACCCTCTGGTCCTGAGGTGCCCGGGGGTTTTAATTATCAGGGGAGGGCTGGAGAGATGGCTCACCATCTCCTCTTCCAAAGGTTCCTAGTTCAATTCCCAGCAACCACATGGTGGCTTACAACCACCTGTAGTGAGATCTGGTGCCTTCTCGTGGTAGGCAGGCACCATGTGGGCAGAATACTGTATAAATAATAAATTAATAAAAAAAAAATTCTCAGGGAAACTGAAGCAAGAGGAGGCCTGCTTTGTGTCCAACCTAAAATGGTTAGTTTTTAGACCCAAGTCTTCACATGGGCAGCACATTCTTGTAGTTTCAGCTGTCTGCTGGACACAACCTGGAATCACCTGGAAATGTGGAATTATATCCACAAGGTTGGCCCGTTGGCATGTCTGTGTGGGATTGCTTTGATATTTAATTGAGGTGGGAAGAACCACTCTGGATGTGGCCAGTGCCTTTTCCTAGACAGTGGGTCCTGAACACTGTGGGATGGCAGGCAGTGAGAAGACAGCAGCAAGAGCCACACGTTTGTTTATTCTCTCTCTGCTCTTGACCGGATGCGACACTCGGGGCTGCCTCCTGTCACAAATGGAGTGTAGCCTGGAATTGTAAACCCTCCTAAGCTGTTTATCACAGCAACAGAAAAGAAAGCAGAACACTGTGACTAGCACTGCCTGTAGAGGGCATATGTGCTGGTGCTTCTTTCTTTCTTTCTTTTTTTTTTTGGTTTTTCAAGACAAGGTCTCTCTGTGTAGCCTTGGCTGTCCTGGACTTGCTTTGTAGACCAGGCTGGCTTCAAACTCAGAGATCCGCCTACCTCTGCCTCCTGAGTGCTGGGATTAAAGGCGTGCACATCTACCACCACCTGGCCTGGTGCTTGGTTCTTAAGAGCAATTGCCTGCAGCATGAATCTGGGCAAGGCCCCTGGGGGAAAGCGTGTTGCACAACTGTCTGTGTAGTCCTCCCCAGCCTCTTTGTCCCTTTAATCTTCCAGCACCAGGATCAAGCAGGCTCAGACATGTAATTACCCCATCCCGCTCTTCCCCCACAAACCTTCCTCTCTCTTTCTCAGTGTCTGCTCCAGCCAGGCCCTCTGTCCTGGTCAGGTAAGCGTCTGGCACCTTAGACCCTAGCAGCCCCAAGCAGTTAGACTGTGTACCTAGAGACCTCTAGACTCCTGAAGCTCAAGAGGCAGATGCCTAACATGTCCCACCGTGAGGCCTGCGGGTGGCTTTTGCCTTCCCCGAAGCTTCTTATAACTCTTTGGCTTTGTTTTTTGTTTTTTTGTTTTCCCAAGTGTCTTCTAGCTCTAAATGTCTTCTTCCGGTGGATTACCAAATTTTGTTTGTATCCTCCCAGAATTCATTTTTTGAGCTCATAAGGCCCAGTGCTGGGGGGTGTGAATGTATTTGGAGACAGGGTCCTGAGGGAGGGAGGGAAATGACGTCATACTGGTGGGCCACAATGTACAGCTCAACCGGTGTCCTCATAAACAGTAACTGAGGAACAACCTGGAAAGGTATAGGAAGAGGACAGATGTCTTCAAGGCAGAGAAAGGCGTCCCATGGCACCAGTTCTGAAAGCGCATGACTCACTGGTGTGTGCCCTGAAATCCACGGCATTCTCCACATTAGCCTCAGTCACTCAGCCCAGGTTCCCTGCTCAGTGCTGACCTTTCCTGGCTCCGGGCCTTCAGCCCACTCACACTTGGAGAAATCTTGAACACGCACACCTTTTGTATGTGCTGTAGAGCCGTCAGTGAAAGGAAGTGATGTCATGGAAACGCGCGTAACTGAAAAAAAAAAAAAACAACAACAACAACAGACTGCGCATGCTCCACATCCAGCGTTGGCTAGCGTGGTGTTTCTTCCCTTCCTTCAGGGCGGTTCCCCACTCTTTCCTTTCTCAGTGTCCAGCTTTCACTGTGCTTTATGCCTGTTGTTGACTCCCCTCCTCATCCGCAACTGCTCAGCCAAGACTTTGCTTTTTTGGGGGGGGGGGGGGTTTCGAGACAGGGTTTCTCTGTGTAGCCTTAGCTGTCCCGGGCTAACTTTATAGACCAGGCTGGCTTTGAACTCCCAGCGATCCTCCTGCCTCTGCTTCCTGAGTGCTGGGATTAAAGGTGTGCACCACCGCCACCACTGCTAAGACTTTGCTAATAGGGTTTTTTCTCTATCCTAGAAAATATTCCCCTGTGATTTAAGGGTGCAGAGACAGAATCCTTGTTTCTCATTCCTCTGAGCCTTGACCTTTGGTGTTGATAAACACAAAAGAAATGGTCTTCAAACCTTCCCCCACCCCAGTGCTTGAATTCTCTCTGCACCCCTCCCCCAAACTATACATTATACAAAACTCTTAAGATGTGAAACACAACTTAGAAAAATTATAGGCAGTGTTTGGGAGGTGAAGGCAGAAGAATCAGGAGTTCAAGGCCAGCCTGAGATACATGGCCAGCCTGCACTACAGACCTCAAAAACTGAAGAAAATAATTACCATGACATTCGGATAATGTAAATTTAAGTATTTACTTTTAAATGAGTGATTCAGTGACACTCCTAGGGCACAAACTGTTCCTGGGTGTCACTGGTGGTAGAGCTGTTACCTCTAACTCTAGAACACTTTTGTCACACCAAAATAAACCCGGGCATCCATCCAGCTGATTCTCTTTCCCTAGCTCCTGGGAACCACCATGGTGCTTTCTGTCTACAGACCTGTCAATTCTGGGAATTCTATATAAGGGGAAGCATACACTGCGTGGCCTATTGTGTCCGTCTTCACGCATTTCTCAATGCTTCTGACACTTATCAGAGTGGTAGAATGTGCGTTGGCTCCTTTTTATGACTGAATAATATTTCCTTTTGCAGCTAGAAAGCGTGTGGTTATCTGGTCATCAGCCCACACCTACACGATTCTGCCCTATTCAAACGCAAAGTAGGGCAGTGAACTCTTTTGCGTGCAACTTTTCCCTGGAGGGGCCTTAAACAACTCTGGGGAGGGTACAGTGTCCTCCCTGGTATCCAGGGATCCTTGGGTAAAATGCTGTTTTGCCTCTCTGAGTGCTTCTGTTCTAGTCACAGGCTCAGGGCCCTCTGCAGGGGCCTTCGTTTACTGAGGAGGAAAAAGTGAAGGAATCCTGGGCGTAGGAGACAGTGGGCAGGAGACTGACTGGGTGCCTCCAGCCCTATCAGGTCTGCAGGTCTCCTCCACCCCAGCAGGCAGGGAGACTGCCTATCAGCAAATCCAGTCATGCAAGTACTTTTTATGACTTCACTGGCTAAAACTCAAACCACGCCTGGGTAAGTTCATTCCTCACACACCAGCAGGTGCCAGACTGGCGCGTCATCTGCTTTCCACGAGTTTTCTTTGTCTTTCCACAGTATCTGCAGTGGAATTTCCCCAGGTGCACACAAGAAGCTCTGTGAACATGTGACTTCTTTCTAGAAAGAGATCTGTTCACTGATCTCGTGCACAAAAGCAAGCAAGGCTAGGTGTGACCAATCAGGGGGTGGGTGCAGCGTTGATTAGGATAAGCCTGTCCTGAAAGGAGCCTCTGCTGACGTCACCATGGGGGGGCGGGAGGCGGGGGGGGGGCGTGCCTCTGGGAGGTGCAGATTCCCAGGCAGGAAGGCTTGGATAAAATCAGGCACAGCCCAGGTATGAAATCGGCTGGTTTGTGACAGCACCAGGGTGGGGAGCGGCTGTTTGTCCAACTAGAGCAGGGCTTGGCTTAGACCTCACGGGTTTTGATGAGGAGAAAATCCAGTTGTTGGAAAGCAAACTTTCTGTGGGCTGAAGCCTTCAAAGTACAGACTATCCCTGCAGGTAAGTGGGAACAGGTAGGGGCGCCTGCTTTTTTGGCCTGGGACAGCCGAAGGATACCTGTCCTAACGTCCCCAGAGGACGGTTCCAGTGTGACTCGACAGTCTTCTCTTTGCTGTCTCAATCATACTATGCCAGAGGGAGTTTTGTCATTTGCTTTTGTCTGTTTAAAAACTAGTTCATCACGGAGCAGGTAGAGGCAGAAGGATGGGGCCATCCTTAGCAATGCAGTGAGTTTGAGGCAACTTTTTTCTTAATTGGATTTTATGGTTCTTAATAAAATTATTAAATGCATTTAGTAGATGAATATAAAAAATTAAGATAGTACCTGGGTGTTGTGGTGTATACCTTTAATTCCAGCACTCAAGAGGCAGAGGCAAGGTCAGATCTACTTAGTGAGTTCCAGGACAGCCAAGGTTATAGAGAGAGACCCTGTCTCAAAAAATCTAGAAAGGAAAAACTTCAGATTACAATAGATCATATAAAATTTAATGTGTACTTTAGCCTGGTACATACAAGGAAGTTAATAGTTGATTAAGGAATAGTGGTTTTAGCAACATTATGTACTTATAAGGAACCATCTTCAAAATGAACAAAAAGATTAAACTGAACAGAACAGTTTTAAATAGATGACTTTTTTCCTCATTCTACAACTTAGCATGAGAGATATATATAATAGTAAAGCAAGTTATCTGAAATTATTGATGACTGGTGTTCTCTTACTTTAAAAGTTAGGAACAAGAGACTTGAGCCCAAGGGTGACATTCTTGCCGTTTCATCAGTTTTGTGTATTCTAGGCAAGGGCTCCCTCACTGGGCCACACCCCCAGTCCCCAGAGACATTTTCATTGGGCCTGCTTACGATACTTATATTTCTCTTGGTTTTTCGAGACAGGGTCTCTCTGTGTAGCCTTGGCTGTCCTGGACTCGCTTTGTAGACCAGGCTGGCCTCGAACTCACAGCGATCTGCCTTCCTCTGCCTCCCGAGTGCTGGGATTAAAGGCGTGCGCCACCACGCCCGGCTACGATACTTATATTTCATTGATCAGTGACTGTTCAGTATGCGTAGCGTGTAATATAGTTACTTCATCAAGGTTGGTTGAATGACTAAGCAAGCCAATCGGTTAATTGTAAGGTTTGTATTTAAAGTTAGTTTTTGTGTGTGTGTGTGTGCATGTACGTGCACATGCCTAAAGTCATATTCCTGCTATAGCTTACTTTACAGAGGTCAGAGGACACCTTCCAAGAATCCTTTCTACCACCTACTACATGTCAAAGCTAACAAGGTCTCTGGTTTCTGGGCTACCTACTCCAGGCTAGCTGGCCTGCAACCTTCCTGCCATTCCTCTGCCTGCCCGCCCCCCACCCCCCCAATTCTGCTGTATGAATGCTGGGATTACAGATGCCTGCAAACCTACCTGACTTTTTACATGGGTTTTGGGGCCTGGACCCTGGTTCTCCCTGCTGCATGAGGCTGGTGTTTTCTAAGGCACCAGCTTTAAAAAATGGGCTGATTTTTCAAAGTTTCTGTGCTTTGGTTTCTCCATGAAGAAAAAAGTGAGGGTGCCAGCTTGGTGCCCGAAGTCTAGTGGTTGGTGTCAGACAAGGGACGCTGCCTCTGTGATAACTGTGTAGGGTACATTTTAGTTGTGAGGATTGTTAAAACTGTCACCGAACGTCCCCACAGCACGTTCTATTTTTCTTCGGCAGCTGCATATGAGTATTTAGTCCTAGCCTGGCTCCGAAATCCCTATTTCCCTCAGCAAGGAGCCTGCTCGGCTTTCATAAACACACACACAGAAGTGCAGATGAGTTGACGAGACAAATGTTCAGAGGGAAGAACGGCAAAAACCACGTTGGCGAGAAGTAGATTTCATGCCTTCTAATGTTTGACAGCAGGCTGTGCTGTCACCAACAGCAAGAAAGCAGCAGCAGCCAGTCGCCAAGTTTCCAAACTGAGTACAATTGGAAAAAGAAAATCCTCCTGGGAGCAGTGTTCCCCAGGCTTCTTGGCATTTGGGGGGGGGGGTAGCTTTTGTCACTCGTTTGTGTGTGTGCATATGTGTGCACGCTGGTGCTAACTCAGACTCAGGAACAAACTTGCCTTTCAGAAACTGCAGCCAACCCTGGGTGGGGAGTGAAAACACCAGCCCGTATTGGGAAAGAAGTCTGGGTGGCATGTTGCAAAAGAAAAAAGCCTTCCAAAGTGATTTTCCATGATGTGGCTGAAGAGATAAACACTTGCCATCGCCTGGCACTGAGTTTGTAGAGATGATCTGAAGAGGAAACCTCAGCTGCCTTTCCACTTTCCAGATGTTTATTCCCTTTCGTTTTTTCCAGTCACTCTGACAACATTCTGAGGGACGCTGGGCACCCTGAGTCACCATGGGCAACGAGAACAGCACCTCGGACCACCAGGTGGGTTTAGGAAGCTTCTCTCTCCCACCTCCTGCTGCACAGCTCTCTTTGCTGGCATGACTACACTGTCCCCCAACATCTGGCCTCCGTCCAGTGAGAGGCAAGCGAAGACACAGCCTCCACCTGGCCCCATGCAGTGTGTTTGTACCTGCAGAGCCATTTCTTCATTGCATTTTCAGAATTCCTTTAGTACTACTGCCAGCCCAGTTTTTACAAGTCAATGAAGACTCCTTTTTTTCCTGTGCTTTTAAAATTGATACCAATGAAATTAAGCACAGCTTCTCCAGATTGTGTCTGCTCTGCAACTTCCATGAGTTCAGCAGAGATTAGAATGATTTGCAAATGTGTGAATGCAGAGCTGACTTAATGCAAATAGTTGTTTTTGACTCGGACAAGGTTTCCACAGTTGAAGAGTGGACTTTTAACTGCTTTATTGTGTAAGTCTGGGTTAATAATGCATTCCCAAATTTTGCCATTATTCTTTCAAGTCTGAGGATATTAGCTTAGAGCCCCAGTGAACAAAGACAGAAACACTTTCCATCGTCTCACACAGTGGATTAACGATATGGGCCATTTTGATTGAAGAAGTTGGATTTTAAAAAGCAGCCTGAGGCCCAATGTGGTGGCGCACGCCTGTAATTCCAACACTCAGGGAGGCAGAGGCAAGCAGATCTCTGAGTTTCAGGCCAGCCTGATCTACAAAGCAAGTCCAGGATAGCCAGAGTGACACAGAAAAACCCTGTCTTGAAAAACCAAAACCAAACAAACAAAAAGAAGCAGCCTGGGTTGGAGCATACTTCAGTTGATGGAATGGGTGCCACCCAAGCATGTGGACCAGACCTGATTCGTATATAAAGCTAGGCTCATTGGCATGTACTTTGAATCCCAACACTGGGGAGGTGGAGATGGTAGGCTCCCTGGGGCTTACTGGCCAGCCAGCTGGGGCTAATAGAAAACTTTGAGTTTCGGTGAGAGACCCTGTCTCAAAGACCAGCTTCAGCTGATAGTGGTTATGGGTGTGGGCGCATGTGTATGCAGCGCACTCAATCTTTAATGTCATTCCTCAGGCACACATGTGCCCACACCCATTTGTGCACACGTAGGCACAAAATTATATACAAAGCTTGCTTTCTCCCTTCCTTCTTCCCAACAGTCCTTTCTCAGGCAGGGAAATAACCAACGTGAAAAGAAAAAAAAAAAGTGGCAAGCTCCAGGAATTTTAGGGGACAGGCAAGAAGCAATAGCTGTGGGTATGAGACAATAGGGAGAGGTAAGGACTGTGGCAAACAAGTGGGTCTGGCCTAATGGAGGCGACTGCCCCCCCAACTCCAGCTGATAGTGGTCATGGGCAAAAGTGGGCCCAACACAGCAGAATTTTCCTATTTGTTCAAAAAAAAGATAAGAAATCTATATTTTAAAAAAAGTTTTGGATGGTTTTTAAAAAATATACATTTTAGTTATTGTGTGTGTGTGTGTGTCTATGGCTGTATCTGTGTGTTTATGTAGAGGCCCAAGGACAACTTCTGGGAATCAGTTCTCTCCCTCTACCATGTTGGTCCTGGAGACCAAACCCGGATCATCAAGCTTGGCAGCACATACCATCTTGCTGGCTTTAAAATTTTTATAGCTTTTTAACTTAAGATAATGGTAAATTTATATATAGTTTTACAAAGTACAGAGAGCTTTAAGGGTGACATCTTGCAAAATTAGTCTACAGTTTTACAGTCCAGCTATCCAGATGGCCATGATGGCAGTGCCTTTCCACAGCCAGATAGATTGTTCTTGCTGCCCTTTCTAGCCATGTCCACTTCTCTCCTGTCTACCACCCAGAACTCTGGCAACTGATAATATTCTACAGTTTTATCATTTCAAGAATATTATAGAAACAGGGTCAGACAGTGAGCAATATTTTAGAACTCGCTTTTTTCAACAGAGGGGTGTGTATGCATGTGTGTGTGTGCGCGCGTGTGTGTGTGTGTGTTCATTTTCACTTCTCTGAGATAAGCACCTAAGCGTTCAATTTCTGGCTCATATAATGATGGCAGGTTTAGTTACATAAAGATTTGCCCAGTCACTGTTTCCCAGTCACCATGCCTTCTTACCTTCCCACCAGCACATGATGAACGATCTGTTTCCCTGAGTCAGAGAAGCATCCATAGAACTGTCTTGTGCCGGTAGGAACCGATCACTGGGGAAGTTATGCGTGCTGCACAGGCCACCGTCCTTTAGTCACTTAGTGGCAGTCTCATGTTCCAGACCTACCATACTATATGCTTGTCTTCAAGCTGCCCTTTCACAGCTGCCCGAGGCTCCATCCCAGTGCCCACTATGCACCTCTCTACAACCACCCCATAGACACGGCCACCTTACACCATCATTCAGAAGATCCACAGGGTACAATAAGATGCCTGAACCCTGGAGAGAGGTTAAGAGCAGTTGATGCTCTTACAGAGGATGAGAGTTTAGTACCTAGTACCTATTTCAGGTAGTGGTTTGCAGCCTCCTTGTAACTCAATCTCCAGGATATCCCAACGCATTTTTCTGGCCTCTTTTGGCATCTACACCCACATTCACAGACAGAAACACACACACACACACACACACAACACACACACACACACACACACACACACACACACACACACACATTTTTAAAAAGATATTTGAAGGAGAAAAAGAAACCAGTCATGAGCAGGGTGGTCGTGGCACACAGCTTTAATCCCAGCACTCAGGAGGCAGAAGCAGGTGGAGCTCTGCAAATTCAAGGCCACCCTGGCCTCCAGAGAGAGCTCCGGGACAAAACAAACAGGACTATACAGAATAAACCTGTCTCAAAAAACAAAACAAACAAACAAACAAAGAAACACAAAAGAAACCAGTTATAACATTTATTATAGTGTGTTGTTTTAATTGTTTATTACTGTTGTTCTCTTTACCTGACTACTTTGTGAGCAAACTTCATCCTAGGTCAATGTGTACAGCAGAGAGCAGAATCTGCACAGGCTCAGTGTCACCCATCATTTCTACCCACCTTTCAGGCAGCCAGCAGGGTCTAGGAGTGTTTCTCCCATGAATTATGGACAACTAATCTCTTTGGTGAAATATCTTTTGCTCATTTTACAAACATTATTACTTGAGTGTTGGGTTTTGAGAGTTCTTTACATAGTCTAGAAGCCAAACTGTGATTTGTTGATGTTTTCTTGTTCTGTAGCTTATCTTTCTTTCCATCCTCTATAAGGTCTTATATAAAACAGTATTTGAATTTTAGTGAGGAACAGTGTATCTATTTTTCTTCTTCTTCTTTTTTTAAGATTTATTTATTATTTATGTAGTGTTCTGCCTGCATGTACACCTGCACTCCAGAAGAAGGCACCAGATCACATTATAGATGGTTGTGAGCCACCATGTGGTTGCTGGGAATTGAACTCAGGACCTCTGGAAGAGCAGTCAGTGCTCTTAACCTCTGAGCTATCTCCCCAGCCCTCTATTTTTCTTCTACTGTTAAGCCTAAGTACTCTGCCTAGCTCTATATCCTGGAGATTTTCTTTTTTCTTTCTTTCTTTCTTTCTTTCTTTCTTTCTTTCTTTCTTTCTTTCTTTTTTGCTATTTTCCTGAAGTCTTTAAAGTTTTAACAGTTTATATTTAAGCCCATTACCCATGAATTAAGGTACTTCCATAAGGTACAAGGTTTAGGTTTGAGGTTCATTTGTTTTTCTTTTTTTCCTCTTTCTCTCTGTCCCTGTCTTCCCACCCTATGTTTCTCTCTTTAACACACACACAGACACACACACACACACACACACACACACACACACACACACACACACACACACACACACACACACACTGGAGTCTTATGTACCCATGGGCCTATGTTGCTGAGAATGGCCTTGAACTCCTGATCTTCCTATTTCCACTTCCCTAGTGCTAGAATTACAGGTGTGTGCCACTATACCTGACTTTTTCCTTTCTTCCTTTAGGTTAGTTTTGTTTCCATAGCCATCCTCATCATCTGCTTCCCCCACCAGAGTGGTACACTTGTTAGAACTGGCAAACTCATATTGACACATCTTATCACCCACTGCCCGTACATTATGTGAAGTTTTATTCTTGATGGTGTACAGTCTGTAGACTTTGACATATGTAACCACATGCACTTTGCACAATAGTATCATGTTCCTGAAATCCTCTATGCTTGATCTTTCCCCATCCTTCAGGCCCTGGCAACTTCAAATTTTTTTGGGGGGGGTGTTTTGAGACAGGGTTTCTCTGTGTAGCCTTGGCTGTCCTGGACCCACTTTGTAGAACAGGCTGGCCTCGAACTCATAGCGATCCACCTGCCTCTGCCTCCCGAGTGCTGGGATTATAGGCGTACGCCACCACACCCAGCTTTCAAAAAAATTTTTAAAAAATATTTTATCATCAGTGTGTGTCTGTGTAGGTACAAATGTGTATGCAGAGGACATCTTTATGGGATAAGCTCACTCCTTTCACTCTTATGTGGGTTCTGAGGATAGAGTCTGGGTTACCAGGCTTACGTGACAGGTATCTTTCTCTCAGGAGCTATCTTGTTGGTCCAACCACAAACCTGTGTATTATTGTAAAAGTTGTATCTTTTCCACAATGTCATATAATTAGAATTGTATCTTGTGTAGTCTTTTGGGATTAGCTTCTTTGATTTAGCAAATCTATCTAAAATTACTGTTTCTTTCATGAACTTGATAGCTTATCTTTTTTTTTTTTTCTCCCAGTACTGAATAACATCCTGTTTACTAGATACAGTTTACTTCTCTGCCCAGGACCATCTCGGATGCTCCCAAGTGTTGCACAGACTTACCGTGAGCATCCATCTTGAGTGGACATAAGCTGTAATTGCTTTGGGTAGATATGAGGGAGCATGGTTGCTCTATCACATGGTAAAGGGATATCTAGTTTTATAAGAACTTGTCCAGCTACCTGCTCAGACTGTTAGTTCGTTTCACAGTCCCACTGCTGACAAATGGTACTTCCTGTGGGTTCCTGTCCTCCCCGGCGGCAGCAGCGGTGTTGGGTACTGGCAGCGGTCTAGACCTCATAAGTACATAGTGGCGTCTCACTGCTGCCTCTTCCCTGATGATGTACGGTGGGGAGCATCCTGTCCTGTGCTGTTTGCCACTGTCTGTCTCCCTTAGTGAGCTTTCAAAGTCTTGGGCACATGTTTAATAAGCTTGTTGACTTTTTGCTTTGCTTTTTGACACAGGGTCTCACTATGTAGCTTTGGCTGGTCTGGGACTTGGTTATGTAGATCAGGCTGGCCTCAAACTCTCTGAGTGCTGCTGGGATTAAAGGCATGCCCCCACCATGCTCAGTGTCTTATTATTGAATTTTAAGGGTTCATTTTAAATGTATTTTGAATAGCAGTCCTTTTTTAGATGTCTCTTTTGCAAATACTTTCTTCTGATTTCTGGTTTATGTTTGTTTGTTATTTGTTGGAGGTTGGTCTGATGCCATGTATTTTGATGCTAATTACTGGCTCCCACCATCTAGTTGCAACCCTGAACCTTGCCTCCCCAGTTGGTTGATTGAATAAAAGGCCTACACACCTGGGCAAGGCAGAAGAAGAAAGAAGGCCATGCTATCTGTTCCAAGAATTTCTTTTTTTAAAAAAAAGATTCATTTATTATGTATATAGTACTCTGCCTGCATATACACCTGCAGGCCAGAAGAGGGCATCAGACCACATTATAGATGGTTGTGAGCCACCCAGTGGTTGCTGGGACTTGAACTCTAGAAGAGTTGAACTCTGGAAGAGCAGGCAGTGCACTTAACCTCTGAGCCATCTCTCCAGGCCGCCTGTGTTCCAAGACTTTCTATCTGGGCTATCTCCCATCCATAATCTCAAGTTGCTAAGGTTATGGATCTGGGCCACTTCTTATATGTGGAACTTCAGGGTTCCTTCTCTAGGCCGACGTGGCTGGTTCCGATCCCACCGAGATGATTCTCTTCTTCCTTCCTCCTCCTGCTCTGTCCGCTTCTCCTTCCCAAGATTCTTCTCTCCTCAAAGCCCGTGAGCCTTCGCTCAACCCTTCCATCTGCCTTGCCCGGGTGTAGGACTTCTATTCAGCCAATGAGGGAGGCCAGGTTCAGAGCAGCATCTAGATCTTGGGAGCCAATAATTAGCATCAAAATACATAGCACTAAGCCAACATCCAAAAATTGCCCCTTTCTAGTGCTACTGGAAGGTAGTTTGGGGAGTTAATGTCTGCCCAACCCCAGGTAAAATAAGGCTTTATTCTATAATATAACAGGTGTCTGTATTTTTATTGTTTGAGAAAGCAGGCTAAATAATACTGTCATAATAATTATAGCCTATAATAATAAACATTTATTAGGCCATATCATTAAACTAACAGCAATAGCTATTTTGATATTTATTGCTTTGGTCATGAAACTCCATGACCCAAGCTTTATTTGTTGAAAAGAAACTGTTTTTATTCTACTTAATGGATTTTGCATCTTTGTCGAAAATCAGTTAGGTATACTTGTATAGGTCTAACCTAGGTTCCCTGTTCTATAACATTGACTGTCTTTTTAATTGGAGTTGCTTTGTTTTTCGAGGAAAGGTCTCTCTGTGTAGCCTTGGCTGTCCTGGACTCACTTTGTAGACCAGGCTGGCCTAGAACTCACAGCAATCTGCCTACCTCTGCCTCCTGAGTGCTGGGATTAAAGGCGTGTACCACCACACCTGGCTGGATTTAAAATTTTGTTTGTTTGGTTTTATTTTTTGAGACAGGGTTTCTCTGTGTAGCCTTGACTGTCCTGGACTCTCTTAGTAGATCAGGCTGGCCTTGAACTCACAGCGATCTGCCTTCCTCTGCATCCCTAGTGCTGGGATTAAAGGCATATACCACCACTGCCTGGCTGGATTTTAAATTTTTAAATAAACTTTATTTTTAAAAACCTTGCACACGAGGGGCTGGAGAGATGGCTCAGAGGTTAAGAGCACTGGCTGCTCTTCCAAAGGTCCTGAGTTCAATTCCCAGAAACCACATGGTGGTTCACAACTATCTATAATAAGATCTGATGCCCTTTTCTGGCCTGCAGGTGTACATCCAGGCAGAGCACTGTATATATAATAAAAAATCTTTTTTTAAAAAAATTGCAAATGAAAAAAAAATTGCAAATGAATAAAAACATCACACCAACATTAACCAGATCCTAAGTCTACCTCCTGAATGGTGAGATTACAGGCGTGTGCCACTGTGGCTTCTCAGTGAGCTTCTACAGGGTACAATAGGCAGCCAGAAGCTGTGATTGCTCTCTCTATTTCCATAGTTATGTGGGAAATGTTGAAATCAAATAGACTGAGTCTCAACACTTCATTCTTTTAAAAGAGAATGTTTTCTCAGTTGTTCTAGAATTGATGATTTGTCCATATAAGTGTTAAAATAAACCTATGTCTACAACAGAGTTCCTAGGGTCTTGATAAGAATTAAAGAATAGCTCAAGTAGGGAAGAACCAACTTCTTTGCTATGTTGAGTTTCCTATCCCATGAACTCATGGCACGTTTTCATTTAGTCAGCTTTTTCTTTTATTCATTTGATAATCCTTAGCAAACAGATCCTGCCCTATGGGTTGTCAAATTTTTGCCTAAGTACTACATTTTTCTTTAGAATGACTATAAATAGTAGAGAGTCATCTCACTGTCATCACGTTTATATTAAGAGTTGGTTTTCATGTGATGTGTAGTCTATGGTTAACTCAGCTATTATTTTCAATGGTTTTTGTCTTTGCCATTTTCACTGCTTCTTTGAGATTTTCCATGAAATCATGTTTGTAAATATAGACCGTTTTACTCCCCCGTACCCTTTTGAATAATCTTAGTTTATTTTCTTTCTCTATTTTCCCTTTTTATGGTGCCAAGGACTCCCATTATAAAAAGAATGAATCTCTTGTCCTTATCCCTAATCTCAAGGGGAAAACATTGAGTTTTTTAGTGTTGAGGAAGATATTAACTATAGATTTGCTTTTTGGTTTTTTGGGTTTTGTTGGTGTTTTTTGTTTTGTTTTTGTTTTTTCGAGACAGGGTTTCTCTGTGTAGCCTTTACTGTCCTGGACTCACTTTGTAGACCAGGCTGGCCTCGAACTCACAGCGATCCACGTGCCTCTGCCTCCCAAGTGCTGGGATTAAAGGTGTGCGCCACCACCACCCGGTGAGATTTGTTTTTTAAATAAGCACCTTTATCAAACTGAGGCATCTAATCTAGTATGATTTTTCTGTTTGCTTTTGCTTTTCTTGTTTTTTTTTTTTTTTTTTTTTTTTTTAGATTTATTTATTGTTTATACAGTATTCTGCCTGCATGTGCGCCTGCCTGCCACAGGAAGGTACTGGATCTCATTATAGATGGTTGTGAGCCATGATGTGGTTGCTAGGAACTGAACTCAGGACCTCTGGAAGAGCCGACGGTGCTCTTAACCTCTGAGCCATCTCTCCCTGCCTGCTTTTGTTTTTTGAGTCCCGGAACTCGCTCTGTAGACCAGGCTGGCCTCAAACTCAGAGATCCACCTGCTTCTGCCTCCTGAGTGCTGGGACTACAGGCATGCAGCTGCCCAAATTTATGATGTTTTAAAACCATTCAGTTGGATTTTGCTAGAGATTTCTCTGCATCAACTGACACAATCACAGTATTTCCTTCCTTGCACACTTGGAATAAATCTCATGTGTATAATTATTTTGATACTATGCTGTAATGTTTTGTTCTGTTTGCTTTTGGTCATGAAAGTCCATGACCCAAGTTTTATTTGTTGAAAAGAATTGTTTTGTGTCCAAGTTCACCAGGAAGGGTCTGGTTTTGGTATCTGAGTATAACTAGCCTCACATTTAAAACCATGCTCATAGCTGGACGCGGTGGTACACACCTCTAATAGGAAGCAAAAGCAAGTGGATCTCCTCAGAGTTCAAGGGTCAGCCTGGTCTACACGGTGGAAAGGCTCCATCTAAAAAACAAAACAATTAACCAACAACAAAAGCCTCCTCAAAACAATAAAAACATGTTAACAACTAATTTCAATTATTTTTAAATACTCTGAGACAATAAAGATGCCTGCTGGCTGGCGTTGGCTCAGGTCACCCTCCTGGGACTTGCCCCTTACAAGAACATTCCATCATGAGCTTGAGTGGATGAAGACATGGCCAGCAGTTGAGAGCCCTTGAGGGGCACTAGACATACTTTGGCCCCTATTTCTCCTCATTAACCAGCCAGCATCCCTTCCGTGAGGCTTTACGGGTCTATATAAACTCTAAGGCCCTACTGCTAGCTACAAAAAGGATGGAGGAATAGCTCTGACCCAGGAGCCAGTCTACCATTGGGTAAGACACCACAGCGTTTTCACCACAGTGATTAAAGGGTGTTACTGCTCTGTAGTTGGCATAAGTCAGAATTCTACTAAATAAAACCGTCTCCAAAAGAATTATCTAATACAAGCCACTAACCATGTCAGGGTTGAGGACATGGACTAGAGGAATACTTGATTTAGCTACTTTAGTACAATTCTAGAGATGCTGAGCACACCTGCTGTGACAAAGCACCATGGCCAGGGTGACTTATAGAAGAAAGAACTTCTTTGAGATTATGGTTTCAGAGGGTTAGAGTCCATGACCATCATAGTGGGGTATAGCATAAGGAGCCGGCATAGCACTGGAGCAGTAGCTGCGAGCTCACATCTTGAGACACATCCACAAGGCAGAGAGAAAGAGAGAGAGAGAGAGACAGAGACAGACAGAGACAGAGAGAGACAGACTGACAGACAGACAGACAGAGACAGAGACACAGAGACACAGACTCAGAGACTAGGAATGGCATGTTTGGAACTTAAAAGCCCACCCCCAGGGGCACACATCCTCCAACAAGGTCACGTCTCCTAATCCTTCCCATACAGTTTCTCGAATCACAGACCACGTATTCAAACATGCACCTGTGGGGGCTGTGCCCATTCAAACTACCGCACCCGCCTTGCTCAAGCTGAACTTCAGCCTAAACGTTGGCAGTTTAGGATAGCTTACATTTTCCTCCTCCTGGTTCTCACAAACCATGCTGTCCAGAATGAGATACCAAGCACAGACACCACAGAGATGGAACTTCTGGGTCATAGGACAAGGACTTTTGCCAGGTTCTTGCTATCCATGGTCCAAAATGCATCCCCCAAACGGTAACGCTATCTTGCTCTTTGGCCATCTCACTGTATCCTCACAGTCCATTTTAATGCTTCAGGGCTTTTGCTGGTTAAAAAGTAAAGATCCTCCTCCTGGAGATGGGGCTCTGGGCTTATCTTTCTATATCTTTTAGATACCCCTACTGGTATGACCACAGCCTCTTGGCTTCCTCAAACCTAACTCAGCTTCTCCCATCATCCTGCTTCGCATCCCGTGCACTTTTCTTGCTAGGTAACATCACCTCTCCTGCCATCCAAACCCAAAAACTGAAGGTCACCCCGACTCTACTCACTGTCACCTTGCCCACCCAATACAACATCCTATGATTGATTAATTAGCTAATTGGTGCCCTGGCCACTTATTCCTGTGAAAGTCTTTTTAGGCCTTTCGGGTATTCTAATAGACAGATAAAAAAATGATAAGAAGATATCAAGTGCCAGATATTAAATTATATGAGATTTATTAAATGAGCATAGGGAGAGAAAGGATACCCCAGAGAGAAAGAGACAGAGGAAGAGAGAAGAAGGGCTAGGTGGATCTATCCTTTTAGATAGCCCTGGGCAGGGCCACGCCCCCGTGGCAGGTAGGCGATGACATCACAGGTAGGCAGACTGAAACAGAATCCTAATACAGACACCACATTTCTGGTGATCATAAGCAGAGAAGGATTGTAGGCGTACAGAATTGAGAAGCCCATGGCTCTGGTTGCAGTGTTGACTAAATCCAGAGCTCCAGCAGATAATGCAGGAGCTCTCCCCTCTGCGTCTTGATCTATTTCTCTCAGTTCTAAGAGTTCAGAGGTGCATTCATTTCAGAAGGCACATTCAGGCTTAGAGGTGAGTCAAAAAAACAAAACAAAACAAAACAAAGCATATCCAGTGCATTTTTCTTGCTAGGTCACATGAGCTCTCCTGCCATTCAAAACCCACAATCTGTCAACAGCAGATAGGTGTCCATGCTTCTCCCAGCTAGTGGTTTAGCCTGACCTGCTCCCTGTAAAGAGTAGACCCATTCTGAGTGTGTCATGTGTCCACTCTGGTGTCAGATATCATGTCTACACGTGACATAGTCCACCCCAAGTTTTGTATCCACCTTGTAGGGCTCAGTGACAGCCTACCACTGTTGCTTGGAGCAATTTCTCAAAGAACAAAGGGAATATAGACCCACCTCATCCTCTGGTCCAACCACTTTCGCCCTTGACACTTCAGGACCTTTTTATTTCACACCTACATCATTGCTTAAACAAACAAACAAACAAACAAACAAACAAAACTAGTTTCTATGTATGGCTCCCACACTCCTGTCCTGCCCAAGTTCCCATTTCTCTCTAGATGCTTTATCTAGGAAGAAACACTTTGGCAGACGGTTCCTCTATATTCTGCTTAAAAGCGAGCTCTTAAAAGATGTGAGCTTTTGTGATTCCTCTGTCCCTAGATTAAGGATCAACTTTGTTACCAGGGCAAAGGGAGCGGGGGAGAAAAGTCTGTTGATTTTTGGCCCTGGTTGCGTCACACATCCTCATTCTCCAGATTCTTCTCCCTCTGTTTTCTGACTTCTCCTGGGGACCTGTGCTGGCTGGTTTCATGCCAGTTTGAGATAAGCTAGGGTCCTTTTGAAAGAGGGACCTCAATTGAGAAAACGCCCCCCCCCCTCCAGACTGGCCTGTGAGCAAGGCTGGGGGACATTTTTTTTTTTTGATTGATTAGGGAGGACATAGGCCACAGTAGGTGGTACCACCCTTGGCGGGTGGTCCTAGTTACTACAAGAAAGCAGGCTGAGCAAGGCACCAGGGAGCAAGGCAGTAAGCAACACTCCTTCACAGCCTCTCTCAGTTCCTGTCCTGAGTTCCTGTCCTGACTTCTTTAGATGACAGATTACACACTGTAAGATGCAATAAACCTTTTTCTCTCCAAGTTGCTTTTTTGGTCAATATTTTATCACAGCAATAGTAACCTTAACAAAGACAGTAGCTCTGAGCAGGGTAAGGGCACACTGGGCAGGAGTTGAAACTAAAAGTCTTGGAAGATGCTTTTTCCTCACGTCGTGTCCTAACAGGAAGATCCTTTGCTTTCAACAGGAGGACACTGGCTCACACACCACCATCCTGTGGCCTCCAAACCCTGGCCCTCCACAGGTACAGGTGTGTGTGCTTTGCATGGCTAGCCTTTCAGCTGTTTACATGTAGGTGACTATAGCATATGGGCACTGGAATATTTAGCTTCGCCCTCCCCACCCCCCCCTACTCCTATCCATCCCTATTAAGTTGCAAAACACACTAGAAATCAGCAACGTGGGCTTAGGATTTTAGAAATAGTGTGCTGAATGTGGCTCTCTGAGAACTGGCTTACTTGATGGGCTGTGAGATGCTGAATAAGGCCTGTGCCGTCACCAGATCAGAATGCAGATGCTGGGAGCCAGCACTAATCCTTCCAAAGGCTTCGGCTTTGATTTTCCTTTGTCCTAGAGGGAGGCTGGGAAATGGTGAGGTGGCCCTACCTCCCATGCCAGTAGGCAAAACTGATTTGTCATTAGAAAGAGTCAATTCACAATCAGTAGTGCAGCTGGCTGGCTGTGCTCATAGCGTCAACTTGGTGTGGTTGCAGTTGAAAGGAAGGGGAGCTATCTGGAGAGGTTGTCAGGGTGAGTGTCTCCGGGTGTGGCCAAGGGGGAGGCCTGTTCTACAGTGCTGATCCTGCCTGTGCAGGTGCATCTGCCATCAGGCGGTGTGTGCTTTGCTTTAAAGAGCCACTCCACCCTGAAGGTGGTTGCCAGGTGGGTGTGCTCGAAGCCTTTGTCTCGTATAACCTGGCCGTTCTGAAGTTGTGTGGTAACACAGCCACTCACGGGGAGTGTGGTGAGGCCTGGTTGCATGCGTCCTGTCCTCTGGCTTCTTCAGAGTCCCATGAGTGAACAGCCTTGGGGGTGGGGGTTAGGGAAGTAGGGATCACTCACATTTTACTGAAAAAGGGGCTCTGTAGTTAATCAGCTTGGCCATTCAAATGAGCAGAGGGACAAGAACTCTAACCCTGGCCTCCAGCAAGTTGAAAAAAAAATGTCCGGGCCAGTGGTTTCCTATCTGACTTCTTCTGTCCTTAAGGACTGGCCCAAGGTCAAAGAGGAAGTTAATGGGGACAATCCAGGTCACCAACCAGCACAGCTTGCCTAATATGGCACTTATCTAAGGCTCAAAACTGGAAGAAAGCCTGGAGTTCATATTTTCATCTCAATTGTTTTTCAGTCTTGTGTGTTTGCTCAGAAGGTCAAGGCATTTGCCCACTTCCATAAATCTGCGACAGACTCAGGACAGCAGGCCATCCCGGCGGCCTCAGGTCTCAGTGCCTGAGGGCACCTCGGCCTTGACAGGAGCAGTTTGGCCTTCTGGCTTAGGACACTGCAAAGTGATCCCTCACAGAGTCCAAGATTTAGGCCCAGGTTTCCCGTTCACTGATCATCTGTGGGGACCCCCCCCCCTGCAAAGGTGAACCCTAGCCTCATAGAGCTTGCACGCAGTTGGGGAGCCAGACAAGTGAGTAAACAAGCCAGCAAGTGAATGGATGAATAGAACTTGACGGTTTTATTATGAGAATGGACTTCAGCCAGGCACACAAAAGTGCCATGAGATCTCATTCATATGGACTCAATAAGGAAGTTATCTCAGAAATCAGGACCTGACTAGGGGCTACAGAGACGGACGTGCCTGAGGAGAGTGGGACTAGGGTGATCCGGAAGTGCTAGGTCCCAGGGATCCAGGGTAAGAAGCTCTGTGGCTATAGGTAACAGTCACGTACTGTAATTGTACTGTAGTTGAGCCAGAAGGACAGACTGTGAAAGTTCTCACTGGGGCTGGAGAGGTGGCTCAGTGGTTAAAAGCACAGACTGCTTTTGCAGATGGTCAGAGTTCAGTTCCCAGTAACTACATCAGGCGGCTCACCAATGGACTGTAACTCTGGCTCCAGGGGACCCAGCACCCTCCTCTAGTCTCCTTGTGTACCTGCATGTATGTGGCATGCACACATACACAGAAATAAAAGTTAAAAAATAAACCTTTTTCTAAAAAAGAAATGTCTTTGTAAAAAGTTTTATTGATATATATTAATTACATGTAATAATGGCTTTGAATATATATATATATATATATATATATATATATATATATATAGAGTTTGTTTTAGAGTTTAGACAGAGTTTAGAGTTACTGACAGGTTACCTGTGCCTATAGCCCTGAAGAAAATGTTTCTTCCTTCCTCCTCAACTGTCCAGAGATTCTCAGGAAGATGGGAGGCTTCAGAGGTCACGCCCCTGCTTTGTGGTGGAGCATTTATGGGCCAAACCTTGTGACTGTTTATTTCTTTATCTAGTTTGAGACAGGATCTCACTAAAGTACCTTAGGCTGCCCTGGGGCTCACGTACTTGGTCGACCAGGCTGCCTCTGAACTCACAGAGATCCATTTGCCTCTGCCTTCCAATTGCTGAGATTAAAGGCATCTAGCACCATACCTAGCCTTATGTCTGTTTAAAATGAAATGTTTAGAGTATTTCAGACATACTGAAAACTTTCGGCTAATGCAGTAAGCACTCTCTTACGTGGATGCTCCACCAGCTTCCACAATAGCTGCCACCTCACCCGGTACCTTTCATCTATGTCTGCTGAGAATTGGGGCTCTTACTGGCCACTGGTGGTTTTTTCTCTGTCTCTCTCTGTCTATGTTTCTGTCTCTCTTCTTCTCTCTCTGTCTGTCTCTGTCTTTCTCTTTCTCTCTCTCTGTCTGTCTCTGTCTCTTTCTCTCTCTCTGTCTCTCCTGTCTCTGTCTGTCTCTCTTTTTCTCTCTGTCTCTGTCTCTTTCTCTCTTTCTCTCTGTCTCTCTCTCTCTCTGTCTCTGCATCTCTGTCTCTCTGTCTCTGTCTGTCTCTGTCTTTCTCGGTCTCTCTCTCTCCCTCCCTCCCTCCGTCCCTCTCTCCATCCCTCTTGTTCTCTCCCTTACTCCCTTCCTCCATCCTTCCCTCCTCCCTCCTTTACCCCTCCCTCCCCTCTCCCTTCCCTCTCTCTGAACTCCAACCCTTATGTTCTCCATCTATTCAGGGAAGAGCAAGGACTCAGCCCTGTTCCCTGTCCCCAGATCCCGGGACATCCTACAGATTCATTAGAAAACACTCAGATCTGATGAGCTAAGAACTCACCCTAAGGACCTCTCCTTTTTTTGACCTAACTGAAGTGCCCACTGCCTCATGCTGGGGTATCCTCTCAACCTGTGTTGGGGAGTCTCTTCTCTCCTGTGATCCCCTTGTGGGGAAGAACTCGGGATGATCAGAACTGGTGCGAGCGGGTGCTGTTGCTTGACAGACGGGCAGCCCTCTGCCTGGAGCAGGGATGTGCGTTCAGCTCCCATATTTGGCCAGCCTGGCAGTTATTTCTGAAATCTGACTCTTAGTAGCATGGGGGTGACCTTTGATCTACTTCCCAGAATCCACCTGCACTTATTCTGCTCCCCAGAAGCTCGTGCAAGGAGTGGACGGTATAGGCGAACACTCTGGGCATGATCTAGCCGTGCTGAGTAAGTGTGCTTCAATCCGTTCTGTTGGCTTGGTCTAGACAGATGGAGCACAGGTAGAAGGTAAGAGCGGTGAGAGCATTTATTTATTATTTTTTTAATGGTAAATGCTTCACTCTTGATGGAGGATATTTTTAGGACTGGAGGGACTGGAGAGCTGCTGCCACTGTTAAAAGACTGCTTTAAGATATACTGAGGGCTCTGGAGTGTTCCGGGGCCAAGAGTGGCTGCTTATTTACTCAAGCAGTGACAGTTAGAGGAGATGTAAAGAAGCAACTGGGCAGCTGGGCTGTCATGTGGAAGTGGAGGGAGGGTGACTTTAGAAACACCTGTGGTTTTCCAGCGATGCCTATTGACACAGCAGGCATCCCACAGTCAGTTAGCCTTAGTGCTAAGAAGGGGAAACTGGAAAGGGGGGGTTCGAAGGCACTGTAGGATATGGCACAAAAGTGAGAGCTTTTGCAGGAGTAGCCACCAGAATGGATGGGTATAAGCTGTGTGCCATATGGTCAACAAACATCTAGGTTGCCTCTTCCATGCCAGGCGCTATTCTAGGCATCAGATCTGGGCTCTTGGGCTGCATCAGTCACCAATGCTGTTCAGGAGCATGACAAAGCATGGCAACATGGCAGAGATCACAAGGCGACTCTTCCCACCGTGTGGTAAAAGCGAGTTGAGCATGGTGGTATATGAACTTAATCCCAGCACTCAAGAGGCAGAGGCAGATGGACTTCTGTGAGTTCTAGGCCAGCCAGGGCTACATAGAGAGGCCCTGTCTCTAACGTAGAAAAATGAGCACAGAGCCGGGCATGGTGGCACACACCTTTAATCCCGGCACTCAGGGAGGCAGAGGCAGGTGGATCTTTGTGAGTTTGAAGCCAGCCTGCTTTACTAAGTGAGTTCAGGACAGCCAAGGCTACACAGAGAAAGCTGGTCTCAAAAAAGCACCCCCACCCTCATCACCAAAAAAACACAGACCATTCAGGTCCAAATCTACCACTTCCATCGTGGTCTTTATGATCTTTGGTAAGTGGCTTAACCTCTCTGGATAACTGTGCGTTTATTTACCAGTTAAATATGTAAGACAGTTAAGAAGATGAATCTAATAATATGTTTACTATTTTCTGCCATAATAGGATGTTCTCTAAGTAGAAAGAGCAACAGATTTCCTTCCAGTGAGAAGACCCGGACAAGCCCCAAATCCCTTATTTTTTATCTAGAAAATAGAAAACATTTTCTACTGTCTGTTTAGTAAACCGAGATTCTGCAAGAGTCACAGGGGTGATTTGAAAAGGATAATATGCCATGCATTGCTCTGCTGCTTTCATTTGATGATGATAACAGTGAGGACAATGACTACAATTATTAGGGTTTTTTTTTTTTTTTTTTTTTTTTTTTTTTTTTTTTTTTGGTTTTTCGAGACAGTGTCTCTCTGTGTAGCCTTGGCTGTCCTGGACTCACTTTGTAGACCAGGCTGGCCTCGAACTCACAGCGATCCGCCTGCCTCTGCCTCCCGAGTGCTGGGATTAAAGGCGTGCGCCACCACCGCCCGGCTCAATTATTAGGGTTTTTAATGATTTATTTCTTTGCTATTTATACAGTATTCTGCCCACATGTGTGCTGCAGGCCAGAAGACGCCATTAGATCTCATTATAGATGGTGATGAGCCACAGTGTGGTCGCTGGGAATTGAACTCATGACCTTTAGAAGAGCAGCCAGTGTGCTCTTAACCTCTGAGCCATCTCTCCAGCCCCAATTACAGTTATTTTGATAGAGGAGAGGGTTAAACCCAAGCCAGCCTGTGCCCCAGCACTGAGCCCTATCCCTTCCAACCAGACTGGTTTTTGCTATGAAAACAGTGCTGTGCCAGGAGAAGAGCTGAGCTAATGAAAGAGAAAAGCCTGACCCTTTGATTCTTCCCGAGGTCTATCTCAGACCTTGTGCTATTCACTTTGCCTTTAGCTGGAACAGAGATTTGCCATCTGCTTCTTTTTCCTTCTGTGTCTGCTTGAGCCTCTACATGAATTGACGTATTTCCAGAGTTACTTGAAAGAAACATTAATCAGGGACCATGGGGTAAGGGGCTTTTTATGCCAGTTTTTGCACAGTATTTGGCACTCATACTGTAGTAGTGAGAAGGGAGCTGGCTTCAGGTGTCACACTTGCCCAGACAAGCAGGAACTAGGTAGTGATATTAAAAAGTCAAGACTCAGGACCTGAAGAGATGGCTCAGCAGTTAAAAGAGCACTGAGTGTCCTTCCAGAGGTCCTGAGTTCAATTCCCAGCAACCACATGGTGTCTCACCATCAACTATAATGTGATCTAATGTGCACTGTATACATAATAAATAAAACTTAAAAAAAAAAAAGTCAAGACTCAGCTGGGTGTGGTGGTTCATGCCTTTAATCCCAGCACTTTGGGAGGCAGAAGCAGGTGGATCGCTGTGAGTTCGAGGCCAGTTTGGTCTACAAAGTGAGTCTAGGAGAGCTAAGCCTACACAGAGAAACCCTGTCTCAAAAAACAAAAACAAAAACAAACAAACAAACAAAAGTCAAGACTCTAGGGCTAGATAAATGGTTCAGCAGTTAAAATTGTTGTTTCAGAGTTGGGCGTGGTGGTGCATGTCTTTAGTTCTAGCACTGAGGAGGCAGAGACAGGTGAATCTCTGTGAGTTTAAGGCCAGCCAGTCTACAAAGAGAGTTCTAGGACAGCCAAGGCTCTGGTACACAGAGAAACCCTGTCTGGGGGGAAAAAAAGAAAGAAAAAAGAGTGTTTTTCCAGAGGGCCAGAGTTTAGTCCCCATAGACCACATTGGGCAGCTCACAACTGCCTGTAACTCCAGCTCTGGGGAACTTAGATACTTCAGTGGAGATCAGATACGCTCACACACACGTGCACATCGACACGTACAGACCCCCTCCCCAACACAACTAAAAGTAATTCAAATAAATCTTTAAAAAAATTCAAGACCATATTATAAAAATGTCACTGCTTTTGTACCTAGATTCTTGGACTGTGGTTATAGATTACCACACGTGCAAGGGTAGAGATGCCATACTGACGCTGAGCCTTCCTCAGAAGGATTTAGACTTGGAAACGCAGATGAACCAGGGTGTACTGTCTTGCTCCTGCCCTAGGGACAGGTGCTCCTTAGATGCTCAACTGGCAGGCTCAGCCCTGCGGGCAGGGTAGGGGACTGTCAACTCCCGGTACTGCAGCAGTGGCCTCCCGTAAGGTCTCCTCTAAGCTTTTTCTGCCTCCTCCCACACTTCCTTGTTGTGGTGGCCAGGAAAGGAAATATCCTGTCCTAACTCTGGGATCAGAGAGTAGCAGGTGTACCCAGGCTCCTGCTTTGTGGGCCTAGTTATTGACCCTCCAAAGGCCCTGGCAATAAAGCAAGGATGTAGGTGGCATCTTCCTGTAAATGGGATGATTTGCAGAGAGTTCGTGAGATGTCGGCTCAGTGCCTCCGTTTCTGAGTGCTTGATGAACCGGAGTCATGGTTGCTCCTCTCACCCATAGTTGGTTGCTTTTGAAAGAAGATCTTGCCCTGTAGCTTCGTGCTCACCATCCCCCTGCCTCAGCCTCTCGAGGACTAGGGTTACAGGCAGGCATTCTCTCCTCGTCTTACTGTCTTTCAGCTAAAGTGAAGGGAGACGTCTCACTGTAGCGTTCAGGTTCCCACCAGACCATGCAGGCTCTTGGCTATTGAAGTATCCTTTATGGTTTATCTGTGGATACACGTGAATAAGCCAGGTAACCCATGGGAGAGAGGTAGCAGGCTGGGAAGCAGGCAAAAATGATGACCATGTAACAGGAAATCGAAGATCTCAAGAAGAGCCCCAGGTTCAGAAAGGATGGAAGATTCATGGTCTGTCCTTCAGAAACTCCAAAATTAACTTCCAGAAGCCCCTGCCTGGAGGTTGTTCTGGGGTGGTGATGACAGAGCGAGTGCACAAGCTCACAGGCAAACAGGTACACATGCACATAGGAGCGTTTCTTTCTTGAGAGGCCTGGAGGCTAGGTCACATTCCTACAGAGGGAGCCACTCTTAGGTGTCCTGCACTTTTATACCTTCTAACCATGGTAGTAGTATGTGCGTCATCCTGACCTGTGAGCAGCTCAAGGTGAGAACCAGATGTTTCCCAGACCACTTTCTAGCCCATGGCAGGCTTTAGACAAATGTGTCTAGGTGAACCAAAAGCCAGTGACAACAACTCTTTCCCAAACAGTCAGAGAGCAGACACCCATCAAATGCTCTCTGCTATCGCCGGGTCCCATGGTTTGAGCTGGGGACGTGGTTGGCCCATGAGAGGATTTCTGTGTCTCCAGTTGCCACAGAGACGTACAGGGACAGGGAACATCTCTCTCTGGGCCATGTGATGGGACAGTGCCATTGAGATGAGAAAGACGGTCAGCAGCCAGAATCAGGGACTCCAGGATTTCTTCCTGTGCAGATTCCAGTGTCTATTCCCACCACTCCCTTGTGATGCTGAGCACACCCCGAAGAGCCATAGCCGGCTCTCAGACCATGCTGCCTGTGACCCTGGGGAACGCCACCTTCCCAGCCACAAGGGCGAAGGCACCAACGGCGTCCTTATTCTGAGGAGTTGGGTCTTCTTCTACGTTGAATAAGGAGGGGCAGAAAGAAGGAGGTCACGTGCCAACCACCTTCCAAAGTGTGTGCCTGCACCATCTCTGCAACAGGTGGCTCACAAACACAGGGTGCCCAAGAAACCTTGGGTGCTCTGAGGTAAAACTCAAAATTAATCCAGCCATGGTGGTACACGCCTGTAATCCTAGAACTGGGGGACTAGAGGCAGGAAGAAACATACATTTCAGGCCCACCTGAGTTATATAACAAGACTGTGCCTCAAAAGAAGTAAAATTCACTAAGTTATTTCATGTGGGCCCCTTCAGAGCCTTTAGGATGTTAATACGCCCTGTGGATTTCAGAAAGAGAGCTCAGATTCACCTGATCATAGTGAACTTGGCTTCATCTAAGTTGACCGAGTCATAGATGCACAGAACTCTTTTGGTTGCAAGTAACAAAGGTGTGATTTGTAACAGAAAGGAAAATATTGAGTTCAAGGCCCTGTCCTATCACCTCTAGGTAGGTGGGCCAGTAAGAATGGATCCACGGATCGCGAAAATGAGACTCGGACACTCAAATCATCTCCTTGATGCCACCCTACCTTTGTGCTGCTCGGTCTTCTTTCCCTTGTTTGCAGGGTTCTCTCTCCACCAGGACTAAGATCAAAAGGTTCCATCACCCACCCACCACCATCTTTGTTCCTTCAGTGAGTCCTGTGGAAGGACCTGGCCACACCTGGGTCGGCTCCCACTCCAGTGTGTGGGGCCAGGGGCATTGTGCTTGACGTTTTCTAAGAGACCCTGAGGGTCAGAGGTCATAGATGGGGCCTTTAAACAAAGGCAGACCATTCCCAAAGGACGTGCTGTTTAGTGGGGCAATGGGACTGCAAAGCCATTCCTGGGGAGACAAAACACAAAGGCCACCTTTTTAAGTAAGGGCTTGGGGTTTACTGCAGGCCTCTCCTCTTTCCTACTTTCTGAACCATGATCTCAGCAAGCATCGCTGAAATTGAGTGTTTGAAAAGATAAAATATCATTGTTTTGTTCTGTGGCTTAAAGTTGGGAGCCTGGCATGTTTGCAATTTGGTTATAAAAACCAAGAGTGGCTGGGTAGGTAGATGAGGCCCTGGAGGCAGAGCACTTGCCTACTATATACAGGGTCCTGGGCTCAACCCTTAGCACTGTTTTTGATTGTTTGCTTGTATGTTTTTGTTTTAAAGATAAGTAGTTAAAATTAAATTAACACCATACACCCTCTTTCTCCAAGAACCCTCCTGAGTTTGATAAGTGTTATCAGTTTTGCCATCTGTCTGTCTTTCTTTCTCCCCCACCCCATGTCTACGTGTATAGACATCATGGGCATCATGAGCACACCTAGTGCCCACAGAAGCCAGACAAGGACACTGAAGTTATAGATGGTTGTGAGCTGCCATGTGGGTGCTGGGAATTGACCTGGATCTACCAGGAGAGCAGCCAGTGCTCTTAACCGCTGAGCCATCTCTCCAGCCCCCACTGTCGGTTTCATACTGACACAGTCATCCTGCTTGGACTGGAACTGTGTGTTGGAGGAAAACTGTGCCACCTCTGCATCCTCTAAGCCTCGCTCACTTCCCATAGAAGAGCTCCTGTAGACCGCAGGCTACATCGTGCATGGCTTTGGTTAGTGGTCTATTGAAAAATATTGCTGTAATTTTATAGATTTCTCACTTCCTTTCCAATTTTTTTTTTTTTTTTTCTGGTTCAGAGGACTTCATCAGTTCAGAGTCCACGATCACTGCAGCCGCCTGGGAACAGCCAATCTCTACAGAAGAATCAAGGGGACTCACTGGGAACCGGTGTTGGCAGGTAGGGAGTCAGGTTGGGAGCACAGGCAGATGCAGCCTGCAGCATGGCCTACCCACTGCTTGCTCCAGCACTTGCTCTAATGCATTCTCGCTGGGAAAGCTGGGCATGTGAGAAGTCCAGAGGGGTGAGCTATCAGAGCCATGATTCACGGAACTCTCTGTGCTTGGCTTAGACCTGCAGAGGCGGGAAAGTTCATAGTTTTTCCGCCCAAAGATGAAATTAGTAATCATACACTTCCATTCCAGCAATGTCACAAGTAATTTAGCTTCCTGATCAGGACTAAACATGAGAAAGAGAGAGGCATCCAAGGGGCTTAATATGTGGTTTCTTGTAGTCTGTATTCCAGGGTGGAGGCAGTAGGGGTGTGGCAGCAGGCCACAAAACAGAAGATCCAGGAGCCTCTTCCTCAAGCCACCCAGGGAGGCTGGTGGCTGGATTTTGGAAGCCAACACAGCCATGACCCATGACCAGGCCTGCTTTTCATGGCTCCCTACTAAACCTTGCTCTCACCAGTGCTCTGTGCCCATGAGCCTAAGTACTCACAAGCTAGTAGAGGTGAATATGTGGTCCCCATTAGAGACACAGGCCAAGCATGGTGGAGCCAATCAGGGACCACTTGTGGGTTCAAGTTATGAATAGGCCTTCGATCTGGCCAGCTTTACCCTCTGGAGTAGCTCCCAGGAGTCTGTAATTACAGTCCTTGAAGGAACAAACAGGAGCTCCTTGGACCAAAACTGCAAAGTTGAGTGATCAGCCCCTGTCATGGGCAGTGAAACTGGGTCACAGCAGGTCGTAGCACTTCCAAGCCTACGGTTAACAAGTGCCACGGTTTTGCTTTGGATGTGTGAGAGCGGCCCCTAGTGGTAGGAATTGCCATGTGGCAAGAGTGAGTGTTTTCTGGGTAGCTAGGGCAGTGGTGTCCAGAGCCCCCACCCCTATCTTTATAAGTTTCTCTGTGTAGCCCTGGCTGTCCTGGAATTACTTTGTAGACAAGGCTGGCCTCGAACTCACAGAGATCCGCTTGCCTCTGCTTCCTCAAGTGCTGGATTAAAGGCGTGTACCAGCACCACCACCAGAGGAAACTCTTGCATCTTCTTGACATGGACAAGATCGCGTACAGCTGGGTCACAAGAGGGTTTTTATTTATTTATTTATTTATTTATTTATTTATTTATTTATTTATTGAGACAGGGTCTCACTATGTAGCCTTGGCTGGCCTGGAACTTTATATAGTAGCCCAGGCTGGCCTTGATCTAAAAAAAAATTCATGGGCCTGCTTCCAGAGAAGTGGAAATAAAGGCATGCAGCCCTAGGCCAGGCACAGGAGTGCTACTTTGGATTGCACCTTTGACCTTTGTTACCTCAGCATGGGAACCTCCTTGTTTCCCCAGGTCCCTATCAGCTGATCCCTGTTCACAAATCTTTTATCCAAGTAATAGGACAAAGCTTTTAGTATTCGGATCTAACTAGACTTCTAGGCTGGCTCCAATGACATGGGACTAATAGATTCTTTTTTTTTTAGTGGAATCCCACAAGAGGGAAACCACTGCAAGCTGAGACTCAAAGTTCCAAGCACTTCCCTCCTCATCCTCAAGGGAGTCTTGGCATCTCTTAGGAGACTGGAGGACTTGCCACCAGCTTGTGTCATAGATGGGTAACAATAACTCAAAGGTCTTTTGTCGCTTGTTCCTCAGCATTAGTCAATTATTGCTTTTCTCTTGAAGAACCGTCTCTCTGGTTATGTGACGTGAGCATGAAAGAGTCGGTGTCTAGGAACAAGCAAACTCCCGTTCCCAACTGAAAAGGGGGCGGTTCACAGTGAATGAGTGTGCCTGTCCCGGGGCAGAGGCAGAATTCCCTCCAAAGCTACCTTGTCCCTGCTCTCCAGGCACTTACGCATCCACCATGCAGTCGGATGTTTGTAGGAGGCAGAATGGGCAAGGCTCGCGTGTGAGCCTTGGCATCCCTCAGAATGTGAGCCTTGGCATCCCTCAGAAGGGTAACAATAGCGTTTAATACTCACTTGCATATGGGTGCCAGACACCATGCCAAATGAGCTATGGATACAAAATAAAAATTTGCTTTCTTTGAACCAATTCAGCTCTGATCTGAATCCTTAACTCTGCCAAGTTGGTGGGAATTCCCACAACTTCTGTCCTCAGGTCACTCCTTTTCTTTCTTTCTTTTTCTTTCTTTCTTTCCTCCTTTCGTTCTTTCTCCTCTTTCTTCTTTGTTTTTTTGTTTCTTTTTTTTTGAAATTTGAGATAAGGTCTTTCTACATAGACCTGGTTGTCATAGACCAGGCTAGCCTTGAACTCACGGAAATCCACCTGCCTCTGCTTCCTGCCACCATGAGATTAAAGGCGTGCTCTACCACACTTCACCTGATGCCCCTTTTCTAAAGCCTGGTGTGCTGAGCCTGTCATCTGACCTCCCCACCCCAGACCTCCACTAAGAGATCCATTGGTGCAGCAGCCACATGACTAGGCTGCCTTCCTGTAACCTTTACCACCTAACAATTTCCTGGGGGGGCTGCTTCCCCAGCACTTATCCACGTCTGAGCCTGAGAAGCTGGTCAGGAAGTCAGAGGAAGGATCCTTACACCCCAACCCCCCATCTCATCCAGGACTTTTTTTTTTTCTCTCTCTCTCTCATCTTCAAACTCATTTGCCTTCTCCAGTGGCCGGATGGGACAAATGGCATCTACTCTGAAAAGAATACAGCCTTCTATAGAAGCCAGTAATAGGCAACAGTAGCTGAGGTGTGGGAGGAAAACAGTTGCAGTGCGTATTCTTATTCTTCTGAGCTCTGCAGCTGTGAATTCAACCCCCTGTGGACAGGGGAAATGCATGTGTTTGGGTTTTTGTTTGTTTGGTTGGTTTTGGTTTTTGGGTTTTTGAGGAAGTTTTTTTGAGACAAGGTTTCCTCTTGTGGCCCTGGCTGTACTGGACTCACTTTGTAGATCAGGGTGGCCTTGAACAGGAGATCCACCTGCCTCTGCCTCCCAAAATGCTGGGATTAAAGGCCTGTGCCACCAAGCCTAGCTGGAAAATGCATCTGTAATGAACATATACAAGCTTAAAATGTATTCCTAAACAATACAGTGTGACATCTGTTTTCACTGTCTTAGATATAAGCAGTGTAGCCAGGCATAGCAGAGCGGATGCCTAGGAGCCTAGCACTTGGGGCGGAGGCAGAGGATCACTATGAGTTAGAGGTCGGTGTGGGCCACAACAGAGTGCTCCAGCCAACCTGGACTCTTCAGCTAGACATTGTTTCCAAAAACAACCAGCTAGATTTCAAAAGGAGGTAATATGATTAAAAGTAGATGGGAGAATACACAGTAGATTTGTGTAGTAGAGACCCTTTAATTGGGGCGGCGGGGGGCGGGGCAGCGATGTCTAGAGCCAATTCTCAGCAAATATGGAGGGAGAAGGTACAAGGGAAAAGGCATAAATTAATCTTACCGAAAGGTATCATCTCTACGCAGGCCTTATCTCCACACCACAAAGAAGGACACAGACTTAGAGCATCACATAGAAAGTCCCTGTTTTGCCTTAACCATCCCCCTTTTTGAATTGTAGCAGAGAGGGGCTTGTATGTCTCCCAGGGGTAGGTTCTAGAGAAGAGCTTGTCCAACTGCCTTGCTTCCTGATTGCCACATGGTGTCACTGTTATAACTTGACCCTCCTTAATCCAAACTCGGTAAGTGTCCATTCCTGGCTGGACTTGGGTTCCTAAGGGGGGCGGGGGTCAGTTCTGCCCTCCCAGAGGGAAGCTAGCTTAATGTAACTCCCCTGCCTGCTCCCCATGTCTGTCTGACACAGCTGGTTTGGATGTCTGCATCTGGACTGATTCCAGACCCGTCACATCCTAGGGCCTTTCTCAAGTCCTTAGGTATCAACAAAGCAGGAATGGCAGACCCACAGAACGCAGCAAATCCTGCCACGCACCTTTCACAGACTAGCAGAGGTCTGAGGCTGCCGTGGAAGAAGCAGGGCAGTAGCCCCGGGGGCTTCTTTGGGGAAACCTCCAATCATGTGAAGCTGGGAGTTTTTAACTCTGCCACAGAAAAGTTCAGGACTCACTATGAAGCAGTGTTAGAGTGTAGTAAGAAAAGATTTAAAAACAGATTCAGGGGAGCTGGAGAGATGGCTCAGCAGTTAAGAATTCCTTGCAGGCTGGACGGTGGTGGCGCACGCCTTTAATCCCAGCACTCGGGAGGCAGAGGCAGGCAGATCGCTGTGAGTTCGAGGCCAGCCTGGTTTACAAAGTGAGTTCCTTGCAAAGGAACAGAGTTCAGGTCCCAGCATCCATATCAGGTGGCTCACAACTGCCTGGAACTCCAGACCCAAGGTATCCAGCACTCTGGGCTGTCTTCTGCAGACACACACAGTCACATGCATATACACGCAGTCACGTGCATATACACAAGTTGCATGCATATACACATAAGCATAAATAAAAACAAGTCATTTTAAAGATTAAAGAAGCTAGATTTAAGCATGTGTGTTGGAGAAGAAAGATGCTCATGAGAGAGACAGTGCACACTCAAAACATAGAGATTGTGACCGTCTCTCAGGAGGGCAGGTACACATGTGACCGTCTCTCAGAAGGGCAGGTACACCTGTGACCGTCTCTCAGGAGGGCAGGTACACATGTGACCGTCTCTCAGGAGGGCAGGTACACATGTGACCGTCTTAGCACTAGTTACATCAGAAGATGGTGGTAGTTTCTGAAGTCACTGTTCACAGAGCTTCTTTTATGATTACACTGATCTATCGGGGTGTACACGTGCCATGGTACACTTGGGAAGGTCAGAGAACAATTTGTGGGAGCTGGTTCTCTCTGACGTGTGGCTTTTGGGGATCCAACTCAGGTTACAGGGCTTGGTGGCAAGTGCCTTTATCTGGGGCACCATCTTGCTGACTTTATTCACAGTGTTTGGAACTGTTTTGTTTGTTTTTGTTTTCATCTAATGAGAATGAGATCATAGGATAGTTTCTCAGATTCATTGGGTAGGATTATAGGGTGACTTAAAAAAATAGGTCAAAGGACTCCTTAGTATAAGAAGGTCACAAGAAGGCAAGGCATTTGTTTTGACTATAAACAAGGCTCATAATCTCAGCAAATTACTGTTTACAGCTGGCAAGAGTATGGTGACACGCAAAGGTCACCTGTGCTTGGGCCTCAAGTATGACTGTTAACATTCTCACTTGAAATCTCTGTAAGAAAGAATAGTGCCTTTAATGCCAGCAGCAGAGGCTCTTGATCTCCGTGGGTTTGAAGCCAGCCTGGTCCACATGGGAAGTTCTAGGCCAGCAAGAAGGCTTCTGATCTGGCTTTTTTTTTTTTTTTTTTTTTTTTAAAACAGGCTCCTGGCAGAGGGGAAGAGTTTCAATTTAATGGGATGATTATGGTCCCAAATCCTGTGAGGTCCTTGCTGTGGTGTCTATGATTTATATAGCTGTTCTCAGATAGGCCAGCTCGTCCCAGAGTTCTGATTTCAGTGGCTTTAAACCATATTGTATAGTGAGCAGAGGGATGGAGCAGGGCTGGGCCACATAATAAATGGGACTTAGGGCCTGTGAGCAGTAGTCTCCCTGATTATAAGATTTACCTGTGTGTTGGGTAAAGGCAGCACCACCCATGACCTGCCAGTCCTGACCAGCACCCAGGTGCTTCCTCTGAGCAGCACAGAGTCACAAGGACAGTGGTTAAACAATCCCTTTCCTGGCTGCCTTCCATAAGACAGCCCCCTGCTCAGAGCAAAGATCCTTCATATTTGAGTAAAAGCAGAGTAGGGAAGGGTAGGGTAATGGGCTTTGCTGAAAGGCAAAGGTTGTGTCTTATTTCTCTCTGCAAACATGGCTACTGCATGCTAGACATGGGGTTCAGAGCCAAGCGTAATCCTGGAGCAAAGCAGTTCTGTCTACATACAGGCCCAAGGGACCCTGGGAGGAAACCAAGGCTCAGCGAGGTTAGCTAAGTTACCCAGGCTCACACAGGCATGAGGGGGCACAATGGGAATTAGAAGCACCTCACAGTCGATGCCACCCCAAACCCTGACCCATAACCACAGACTCGCTCTCACAAGGGCCTGAAAGCGTTTGTGCTGTGGTCCTTGGGATTAGAACAGAAAGCCCAGTCGATCCTTCATGTCTTAATTTCCCTGTAAACAAAGTCGGGGCTTAGAAAGAGAAACCTTAAAAAGGTTCCATGTGAGCCATGAGCAGCCGTGGGGGCTGGCTCTTCAGGTCCCAGGCGCTTGGCAGCACACAGCACTGTCTTGTCATCCGCCTTTTACAGCCTCCCCACCCCCTACCCCACTGCCCCTCTTGCCCTGTTGGCGTCTGCCTAAGGGAAACAGTCAGACTCCTTCTGTTTACCCCTGGCCAGAAGGAACTCCGAAGGGGAGTGGAAGGGATGCATGGAGCCTGCACTCCAGCTGCTGGCTGGTGGTGACAAGGCTAAAGGAGCATTGGGGTCTGCTGTCTGTCCATCTGGGGGCAGCAGGCTGTTTTAAACTTTAAAAAGAGGATGGGGATACTTTTTTTTTTCTTTTTTGTCACAAGGCAATAACCCATTTATTGGGACAGCTGGGAACATAGAGAAAAGTGGAGAGGGGAAAAAAAAACCTCTCCTGCTTTTTTCCATCTAGATAACTATAGTCAAAATGTTAGTGTTTCTCATGCCTTTCTGGGCTTGCTTTCCAGTTCTTTTCTTGAGTGTAAGAAAGCTAGGGTTGGGAGTTGGAGAGATGGCTCAGCGGTTAAGGGCACTGGCTGCTCTCCCAGAGGACCCGGGTTCAATTCCCAGCACCCACATGGCAGCTCACAAGATCTGACACCCTCACACAGATACATGCAGGCAAAGCATCAATGCATATTAAAAATAAACAAATAAATAAATAAATAAATTTTTAAAAATTTAAAAAAAGAAAGCTAGGGTTTTCCCCCATATATATATGTGTGTGTATATAAACATATTTCACAATACATACATACATATATATGTATTCTTTTAAAGCTATTTTTAGAATGGGCTATTTTTAGAATGGTTTCAGATGTTCAGGAAAGTTTAGAAGATAGTATAGGAACTGGAGAGATGGCTCAGAAGTTAAGAGCAGTGGACCTGACTCTGTTCACTCCTGTAACTCCTCCAGCTGCAGGAGATCTGATGTCCTCTTCTGGCATCTGCAGGCACTGCACTCAGGTGCACCCCCAACTCCACATACACACATAATTAAAAAAAAATTAAAGGCATGTGCCACCATGTCTGGCTTTTGAAAACAGAAGAGGAGAAGGAGGAAGGGGAGGAAGAAGACGACGATATAATAAGTCCCCAGGTACCTTGCTAATCCTCCTCTGAATGATTTCTGCTATTGTGAATATCTTCAGTTAACTAGTATGTTTGATCCCGTCATTAAGCCAATGCTGGAGCATTATTATCCCCCACAGTCCAGCATCTACACTAAGGTTCACTGTGATGCACATGCTATGGGTTTGCCACACCTGCCATGTCGTCATCCCTTCACTGTGATATCATGACTTTTAGGAGTTAGTGCGCCCCTTACACTCTGTATGTTCTAGGAACTGAACTCTGGTGTCCAGGCTGATAGAGGTGCTTTCAGCCCTGGAGCCATCTCTCCTGCTCCATCTCAGCCATTTCTTTTCTTTCTTTTTTTCCGGTTTTTTGAGACAGGGTCTCTCTGTGTAGCCTTGACTGTCCTGGACTCGCATTGTAGACCAGGCTGCCCTTGAACTCACAGCGATCTGCCTGCCTCTACCTCTGAAGTGCTGGCATTAAAGGCATGTACCACCATGCTCAGCTAACTTTGCTCTTTTTTTTAATTAGATGCTTCTGTTATTTGTTTTTTTCACTAGTGTTAACCAATTTGATGGTGATACACCTTGGTGGGTGCAGTGTTTTGCCGTTTCTTGTACATATAGTTGATATTCTTGGCTATGTCACAGATTTACAGTTTAAAGTGAATTTGGAAACTTTTCCTCAAATTTTTTCTTTTATTTACTGTCTCCTCTGAGGACTCCAGTTAGACATGTGCTCACTCACTGGCAGCTGCCCCCATACCTTGTTAATAATTCAATTTTCCTTGATCTTTATACTCTGTTTGGACATTTCTGTTGTAGTCCAATAGCCTTTTTCTTAGCAGTGTCTCAGGCAGTGTGTTCTTGGCTTCACGCCTGGCTTTCACTCACAGAAGTCAGACTTGGGTCTTTCTACACTTTTCGTTTCTGTTTTTGACAGTCTCAGACTTCCCTCTAGCCCAGCAGGCACCTCAAATATAGTTATGTTATTTCTATGACGCTGGAGGTTAACCCCAGGCCCTGTGCATGCTACGTAAGAACTCTTCTGCCAGGCTGTGTCCCTAGCCTGTGACGCCTTTTGTGAACTCTAGATCTGTTTTGATGAGTCGATGAGTTGCGTTTTCTTTCTTTCTTTCATCATGGCTCATCTGTTCCTGCTTCTTTGCATGCGAGGCATTATGAGCTTTAAGCTTTCGGGTAGTAGGTATTTTTATATCCCTATAAATATTCTCGAACTTTGCTCTGGGGAAGCTATTTGGAGCAGCTCAATCTTCTCGAACCTTGCTTTGGAAGGTGGGGTCACTGCCATGTTTATGTATGGCTTAATAGCCCAGCATGGAGACCAAACCCTTCTTGGTCCCCTGACAGATGCCCTGTGAGCTATGAACATTTTCTGCTCTGGCTAGTGGGAACCAGAACTGTTCCCAGCTCTGTGTGACTCCGAAGTTTGTTCCTCCGTCATTCAGCTGGCATGTATCCAGGCTCAGATGATCTCTGTATGGGCACATGCCAATCGTGACCTCTCCTATTTCTAGAACTTTCTCTCTGTTCATCCCTCTCTTCTCTGGTACTCACTCTGGCCTGGGAATTCTAGCTGTCTTGATCTCTCTGGACACTGACCTCCATCTCCTCAAGGAAGGGACACTGTCAACCTTCACCTACCCCTAGCCTCCATGCCACCTTCTCCAGCAGGGCAGTTTTTCCTTATCTGCAGGAATTGCCAACTCTCTCCTCCTCTCTCCTTTAGCAGTCGTTCCTGTTACTGAGAACCCTTTTTTAAAATTAGTAATTCTATCTATGACATTCTGCAGCTCAGGCACGCTGAAAACATTGAAACAGCTTATTCAGTTTCCAAGAAAAGAAGAAACTTGGTTCTAAGCTAGAGCTACAGCAAAACACTTGGCATTTGTTCTGGCAATAGTGAGGAGATCCTTCTAGGAAAAATAGAAAAAAAAAAAAAAAAAAAAGAAAAGAAAAAAGAAAGGAACAAGGGATGGATGTGGCGGGCAAAATTTGTCTCACTTTTCTCCCCAAAAGCTCCTTGTATCCCAGGCATTTATTTGCAGTCCCCTGGGTCTGTGCATGGTCTCAGATGCCACCTCTGACAGCAGTTAATCTTCCCAAGATCAGCCTGCAGCTGTGGCAGAGCTAGAAGGAGCCTGGGATGTCTTTGTGCCCTTGGTCGTAAAGCAGCTTAGTTCCCAGTCATGTGGACACATGGCCTCCCCACTCATCCACCACACAGGGCAGTGACATACAACAAAATAGGAGACACACAACAAAATAGACCAAGGACTGGGACTTAGTCTGAAAAGAATCCCTTAATTACATTTTTGAGCTCAGTCAACATGCACACAAGTGGCATCTCCTCCAGAAAATGCATCAGATTCGCTGACACTCAGTGGGAGACTGCTTGCCTGGGTTAGATCCCCAGCGCTCTAAAAACAAACAAACAAACAAACAAACACAAAGAATTTCAGGACTGGAGGGGGAGCACAGGTGCCAGAGTATTTACCATGCAATCATGAGGACCCAAGTTCTGTCTCTGAGCACACATCTTAAAAAGCTGCGTGGGGTAGTGCATGCTGTTAATTCCAGCGCTGAGACGAGAGGATCTCTGGGACTCTCTAGCCAGCCAGCCCAGCCTGCTTGGTGAGTTCCAGGCCAGACCCTATCCCAAAACAAGTAAAACAAACAACTCTCCCAAGAAAACCAAACCAAACCCCAAACCAAAATACTACAAGTGGCACCTGAAGACAATACTCATGGTTGTCTCTGGCCTCCACACAAACATGTATACACATATACGTCCTCATTTGTAATTATATATACACAATCACATATATAAACTCTCAAGATTTCCGGTTACTGAGAAATACTTCTGTTATATTCCCTATTTTTTATCATAATTCCTGTAGCATGAAAATTATTTCAATATGCCTATCACAAAGGCACAGAGCAGCAATGCACTAACCACAATTTCTACAAGATCAAAAATTTCTAATTTTTATCTTGTGGTAACAAGATAAAAGATATTCAATTCTATGAGCAAAACACACTTTTCCATGAATGACTGGTGTGTGTCGGGGGAGGGTTGTTTTGCTTTGTTTTTGTTTGAGTCAGGGTTTTTCTTTGTCTGTCGCCCTGGCTGTCCTGGAACTGACTCTGTGGACCATGCTGGCCTGGAACTTACAGAGATCTGTTTGTCTCTGCCTCCTATCACCCCCGACTTCTACTCTTATTTTAGGTGCCCATGAGAGAGTTGGTTAAGTAGATCTTAAATGTTCTTTTTTTTCCTTCCCTCCCCTGCACTAACCTAGATGATCAGTGAGTTAAATGACACACCTTGATCTGGAAATGATATAAAAGCTTACTTTGATATAAATGGTGGTAATTACTCATTATCCAAGAACTAAGGAGACTAAACAGAAGCACTGCAACCTGAGGCCAACCTGGGATACACAGGAAGACTGAGAGAGAGAGAGAGAGAGAGAGAGAGAGAGAGAGAGAGAGACAGACAGACAGACAGACAGACAGACAGACACAGACAGGCAGGCAGACAGGCAGACACAGACAGACAGACAGACAGACAGACACAGATAGAGAGACAGACAGACAGACACAGAAACAGACAGAGAGACAGACAGACAGACAGACAGACACAGATAGAGAGACAGACAGACAGACACAGAAACAGACAGAGAGACAGACAGACAGAGGGAGAGAGAGAGAGTCAAAGTATAAGCTGAAAGGTAAGAATACTGTGGGTTTAATGAACAACACACACACACACACACACACACACACACACACACACACACACACACACACCCCATCTTTCCCAACAACTCGTTCAAATCTTTCTTTTCATTGGTCTGTGTTGCTGTTGCTGTTGCTGTTGTTGTTGTTGTTATTGTTTTCTATTACAGAATGATCAAGGAAAGCTAAACCTGAACTAGAAATGTAAATTGGCCCAGCTCAGAGAGCAAGAACAGAGTCATTGATGAGGTGGCTAGCAGTCTAGTTGTGTCTTCATAGAGGCCTCCATGGCTCCCCACATTTCCCAGCTTCCTTCTGATTTCATGGCAGGAGGTCTTAAAGACGTAGAATTGGTGTCTTCTCTTTGGCCAGGCTCTCTGTCTTCCTTCTATCAGAGGGTGACACACAGTACAGCTCCCCAGCCAGTTCAAATTCTAGCCAGCCATCATGTGTGTGGAAACAGAGTACCCTACCCTAGTCATCTTAAAGTGCTGGCAGAGTGCCGGGTGTGGTGGCACATGCTTTTAATTCCAGCACTTGGGAGGCAGAGGCAGGTGGATCACTGTGAGTTCGCGGCCAGCTTGGTCTACAGAGTGAGCCTAGGATAGCCAAGGCTACACAGAGAAACCCTGTCTCAACCCCCCCCCCCCTCAAAAGTGCTGGCAGAGTGTGGGGAGGTAATGATACCACATCTTACCATGTTCTCAACCCACTGCAAAACAGACAGTGGAGCCAGATGGAGCAAAGTAAATCAGCCACAGTTCACAGCAAGGCTGTGGGTGGGTGGATGGGTGGATGGATAAATGGATGGACATGGGTGATAGACAGATAGTCATTCAGATCATGGGCAGATGAATAAAAAATGTATAGATGGATAAATGGGTGGAGAGATGGATGAATGAATAAATGGACAGACATGGCAGCACTGATCCTCATCCCACTACTAGCTCAGCATACACCTTCCCAGACTAGACTGCTGACATGCAGGGTTCTAAGGAGGATGAGCTTGTTCCAGCACACAAGTCATATCTGACTAGTGATCCTGATTAGCTTAATTCTACTCCCAGGAAAACTGGACCAGTGAGGGCTGATGTTCTCAATTCACCAGTCAGATAGGTGTCACCTCCTCCTTGTAAGGTGGTTGAAAGGAGGCAAAGAACATGGCAGAACAAGACAGAAGCATCTGTCTTTGTAGAGAACTGATGGAGGTTAGGAAGACCTCTAGTTTAATAACCAAGGCAGAAATGTGGGGACCTGGGCATCCCTTAACCCCACCCACTATGGCGCCCAATTTCTGGACAAGAATCAAGTTTGGTGACTCCCAGGCCTGTTCTAACTTACTAGCTTCACTCTGCCCCTGGCTTTCCTTTTCCAAGAAGCACATTGGAATGCCGTGAGTAATAGCAATGACGTTATATGGAGAAATCCTTTAATCTTTTGAATTAGAGTCATTTATGAATAGAAGTCATTCCCAGACATCTGTGCTGTTCAGTTGGTAATAAGTGACTTTTTTTTTTTTTTTTTTTTTTGGTTTTTCGAGACTGGGTTTCTCTGTGTAGCCTTGACTGTCCTGGACTCACTTTGTAGACCAGGCTGGCCTCGAACTCACAGCGATCCGCCTGCCTCTGCCTCCCGAGTGCTGGGATTAAAGGCGTGCGCCACCACGCCCGGCCTCTTTTTTTTTTTTTTTTTTTTTTTAGACAGGGTTTCTCTGTGTAGCCTCGGCTGTACTGGACTCATTTGTAGACCAGGCTGGCCTCGAACTCACTAAGTGACTTTCTATATACCTTTACTATTGGGACTTGCCAGCAGACACAGGGGCTGGAACTAAGGCATACTGCCTCACCATGACTTTTCCAAGAAGCATTTTAAAAAGTGTTTTGCCTTTGTGGGCCTCAGCTTCCTCATCTGTAAAACAAGAGGCTTAAGATTAGCTGTGGCTGTAGGGAAAAAAAGTACTCCTAATCTTCAACTGAAACGTTAATCAGTGAATATTGCTATACATTAATTATCCTTGTTCAAGTTCACTTGTATCCATCCATCTGTCCACCTGTCTACTCCCATCCATCTGCCCGTTTATCTCCTCATCTATCTATCCACTCATTTGTCTGTCTATCCATACATCAGCCCATCCATCTGTCAGTCTACCCATCACCCACATCATCATTCGTTCATCCATCCGTCTATCCACCCACCCACCCATTCATCCGCTCATATGTTCATCTATTGTATAGTATTACCTTTTGTCATATACCAGGCATTATGAGTGCAGTGTTGAAAGTAGGCAAGGATCCAGATTTCAGGGTGGGGGAAATTGTCATCAATCCCAAGGATTGTCACTGTGTCTAATGCTAGGTGGCCCTGGGATCCAAGGCCAGAGGGGCTTCACTGAGATTTCTGGAGAGGAGCAGAAAGGCTCCAGCAGGAGATCTCAGAGTCTGGGCCACAGCTGTCAGAAAAACCCACACAGGTGACATTTCTAAGCCATTGCTCTGCCTGCTGTCCGGAGTTCAAAAAGAAGGGAGCTAGGGTGCATAGGAGACAGATAACCGTGCCTGTCCAAGTGAGAAGCTGGTGTAGACGGTATACACAGAAAACAGCTCTGAAGCCAGGCGATGTCTTGATCTCTCTTTGCATCAACAGTTCCTTCCCTTCTTCTGCCTATACCTTTTCTGGGAACATTTTCATTCATGTATACACGGGAGACATCTGCTCTGCCAAGCTGATGTGTAGATTTAAAGGAAGTTGTAGCTTGGAGTGCTTAGCATGGGCTTGGCCTGAGCAGATGCTACGTCCATGACAACTTTCCACCGCTGCTGTTTTGCTTCAGTTTGTTGGTCTTAATGGCCGGGGATGCAGCAGCCATATTTATATTCTCCAGGTAGCCTCCTTCTAGGTAAGTATCTCTGGGCATTTTCAGACCTGTACATTTAGGAGCCTAGTCAGATATGTTTGTATCAAGGCAGTGGGGAGCACCTTTTCTGTGCCCCCCAAAATGTTCCTTTAGGGTGCTGTATGCAGAGTCTGCCCCAGAAAGAAACTGTTATCTTTTGTCCTTCCCGATCCTCAGAGCTGAAAGACCTCCATTGAGGACAGACACTTGCTGCCCCAGCTGATTGTGAGCACAGCCAACCCCCCACCCCCACCCCAGACATTTTCACTCAGTCTTGAAGCATAAAAGGAATTATGTCAACTGAGTTAACACAGAACCCTTAACAGACCAGTTCTCAGAATTTCCCCTCCCCTAAGGCAAATCTGCTACTGGCTTTAGTCTAACTATAAGAATTGCTTCTGATGGGTAATCAAAGAGATCCTTGGTCTGGCCTTATGCTAAATAGACCAACCTTGGACTCTTATTCAGAGGAAGTTGTTGTGTGTCGCACACTCAGTAGAAGATTCATTCTTGGTTGCTCTCTGATGTCAGTGTACAGAGCTGCATGGATCAGCCTGTCTCAGATGCTAATGACTCCAGTCAGCCGTGGACTCCCCTTCACTGGCAGTCCCTGCTGGAAGGCAGTCTTGGAAGTAGCTTTGTTTGTTTCATTTCCAGTGGGATAAAGAGGCTCAAAGGGGCTCAAAGGGGCTGCAGTCCTCAAGCTAGCTGGCATATATGGAGCACTCTATTAGTCTCATCCTCTGCTAAACTGTTTGGCCTGTTGCTGGGCAGGGCATACTGAAATGTAAAGTCCTTGTTAAAAAGAAGAGCATCCAGGTGGGGCTCACAGCAGTAATGGGGCCAGTCCATTGAGGTGCATAACATTATTCCGGCTCCCTTCTGGGTACTTCCCGAAAGGCCAAGTCCACAAGCTTTGCTCAAACTCTGGGCAGCTTTGCACATGCCTGCCAGTGCTGGACCAGCTGTCTTCATGTTCTGGGTGACCACTTGTACACTGGAGTACACAACCATCATCCTCTACTCTGCCTTTGATGACTTTGCTTTGGGATCATAAAATCCTAAGTTCTCGGGAGGCAGAGGTAGGTGGATCGCTGTGAATTCGAGTCCAACCTGGTCGACAAAGCAAGCCCAAAACAGCCAAGGCTACACAGTGAAACCTAGTCTGGAAAAACAAAAAAAAAGCTAAGTTCCTTGAAATTGTAGCCAGCTCCCGCTTGGGTCCTTAGGCACCTATCCCTCCTCATATGTGCAGAATAGGCATTAGGTAAAGATGGCTGACAGGGCAATGGGATGTCCATACGTCCTTGGAGGACATAGATGATGTCCCTTGCAGAGGTGACTGGCTTGGCAGAGCAGCTGCAATGGGTGGAGTACAGAGTCTTCTCTTTTCTTTGGAAGCTTTTGTCCTTTCAGGCAGCATGCAGAGAGAGTAGGAAGACGTCCAAGCAAGATCCAAGTGCAGCCTCCCTGTTCTGTGTTCTCGGCTGCAAATAACGGTGGTAACACCCATGGCATCTACTGCTCACTAGGTTTAATGAGACGATCCATGCCAAGCGTTGACATCATTCCGTCCATTCCTGTTTCTCCACTTGTTACTTTGGAAAGACTGAAAGGTCAAAGGCATCAAAAAGAAAGGACAATAGATGTTCATTCAGTAGACGCCCATATGCTTGCTTTATTGGTCTACTTGGGCTGCCATGATAGACTACCAGCCAAACAACAGAGGTATTTTCTCACAGCGCTGGCAGCTAAAAGTTCAGGTCAAGGTGCTGTAGGGATAGTTTCTGGTGAGGCCTCTCTTGCGGGATTGTAGAATTCATCTTCTCACAGTGTCCTCGTGTGGCCCTCTTCTGGGTGTGTGCACCCCTGCTGTCTCTGTCTCTTTACATAAGGACACCAGTTTTCCTGGATTAGGCACTCACCCCGTGATCTCATTTAACTTTCCCCGCTAATCTCCAAATAGTCATATTGGGCATCAACATAGACTTGGGGGGACATACAGGTCAGCCCGGAGCACATATTTATAAATTGGGGGGTAGTGGTAGTGGGTAGTGTGTATTCTGTGTGTGTGCACATGTATGTTAGAGTTTGTTTACGCATGTGCATGTGGAAGGTAGAGGTTGGCATTGAGTCTTCTATTGTTTCCACCCTATTTCTTTCTTTTTTTCACTCTATTTCTTAGATTTTAATTTATCTTATTAAAATAATATACTTGAAGAACCATTAAATAACTGTATCTTGTCAGACACAATAAAAACAGTTATCAAAGGTTCTATACGCTTTCTTTGATATTTGTTTCTTAAAAAACTTTAAAGGAAATGACTTTTTATTTTATTATTTTATTTTATTTATTTATTTATTCTTGTTTTTTGACACAGGGTTGCTCTGTGTTAGAAAATGACTTTTTAAAGCCAAAATGAAGCTGGAGGGTTAGCTCAGCAGTTGAATGTGTATGTTGCTCTCACAGCGAACCTGAGGTTGGTTTCCTACACTCATGTTGGGTGGCTCACAACCACCTGCAACTCCAGCTTTAGGGCTCCCAGCAACCCCTGCTGGCCTCCAAGAGCACTAAGCACATACTCACCCTCCTACCTACCCCATCCACAAAACTGAAGATGGGAAATAAAACATTTAAAATTAAAATCCAAAGCTTTGAAAAAACTGTATTTTTGTTAACTTTGCCCTAAGTAACTTTTCTCCATACCAGAAAATACTTAATCGTAGCGAGTACATAGAATCACAGATATAAACAACAAAAACACCCTAAGAAACAGGGCAGGAAACCAGGAAGAGAGGTGACTAGCCTGCTGTAAGCAGTAAGCACAGAAGAGTGTTTTTCATAATCCTGTCTCATTCGTTACATTGTTTATAAACTTATAATTCAGCTGGGTGTGGTGGTTACCCATAACCCTAATACTTGGGAAGTGGAGGCAGGAGGATCAGAGATTTAAGCTCAGTCTCAGATAGCAAGTTCCAGCCCCTCTGAACTATGTAAGACCCTGTCTCAAAACCGTAAAAATAAAATAAAGCAAAAATAGCACTTAAAAAAACAGAGAACTGAGCAATGTATTAAAATATAGCATGCAGTGATCTGCATTACAGTGATTGGAGGGTTGGTAAGTGACGGTGGCACCCTCGGTCTGAGCTAGGCTCCTCCCAGTTCCCTGAGTGTGTCACAGTAGTTGGCTTTTTTTCCCCACACGTAGGTAAGTGTATTCAAGTTAAGGCAACCATGGTATGAAGGTATCAGCTCTCAGGTGATGTATGCTGGTCAATGGAGAAAGGCCATTTAAATGACAAGTGATTTGGGGATTATGCCTCTCACTGTATCGCCATAAATTGTGAAGAATCAGCTCTATTCAAGAATAGCCCTAAAAAATAAAAATAAAAAAGAATAGCCCTCATCAGGCATGGTGACACACACCTTTAACAGTTGGGAGGCAGAAGCAGGTGAATCCTTATGAGTTTGAGGCCAGCCTGGTTTAAAGAGTGACAGCCCAAGCCACATATGGAGATCCTGTCTCCAAAACAAGACAAACAAACAAAGAATAGCCATCAATTTCAAATCACAGTTTCCCCAACTTATGCCTTTTTCTCAAATATGAAGGATCCTAGAAATGCTTGTGACCATCTTGTAATTATCCAGAACTTGTTTACCTTTGACCTACTCCACACGAGATAAGCTGATGAATGTACTTGCCTGGCAAGAATGAGGGCCTTAGTTAAAAGTCCCCAGAATGCACATTTGAGAAAAGACAGGATTGTGGTGTATGCTTCTGATCCAGCACTGGGGAGGCAGAAAGCGGCATATCCCTAGAGCTCAATGCCATAGCCTGCTTGGCAAACTCCAGGCCTGTGAGATATTCTATCTCATAAAAATGAGGTATTGGGACTGGAAGGATAGTTCAGCGGATAAAATACTTGCTGAGCAAGCATAGAGACCTGAGTTCAAATCCCGAGAACCCGAACAAAAGTCAGATATATAGCAGAAGCTTCTGTACCGCCATGCTGCTAAAGGAAGATGGGAAGCGGAAGCAGGTGACTCCTTCTGATGTACACAGAGGAAAAAGAACAAAATATTCTGTCTCAAACAATGTGAGGATCAACACTCTATAAACATGCACACACACACATATATGCACACACATGCACTCGTGCTTGCTTATGGGCACATGTGTGTGCGCGCATCATGGGTTTTCTGAATTTTATCTTTTTTTTTTTTTTTTGGTTTTTCGAGACAGGGTTTCTCTGTGTAGCCTTGGCTGTCCTGGACTCGCTTTGTAGACCAGGCTGGCCTCGAACTCACAGTGATCCACCTGCCTCTGCCTCCCGAGTGCTGGGATTAAAGGTGTGTGCCACCATGCCCGGCTTATTTATCTTATTTTAGTTTATTACTATTGTCAATGAATTTCCCTATTTCCCTGCCTACTACTGACCCGCATGGAAGATCCCATACCTGAATGTTTGAGACTTCCTACATTGGTTTTTGAAGAAGCAAGGGCATGCATGATGATTATGGGCAGAACCCCACAAGCTGCATGGGCTTCAGTGTGGTTTTGGTGGAGGCTCCCGGTAGCCTTTTGTGGGGGTCAGAGTGGGGTCATTCTGCCTGGATTTGGCTCTGTCTTTAGCGTCTGTGAGAACCAATGAAACAACTCATGTTTTGTTGTTGACAGCACTGGGCTAGGAGGCTCCTGCTCTGCTTCAGAGAGTGCTGGCAGCCTGGATCCGTGCACTGTATCCCCAGAGGTGACTGAGCAAGGGAAGCAACCCCAGGAAGCCAGGGGGCCAAAAGGTTCTCCACTGCCCAGATCATCTCTGTCCCAGGAACAGGTGTGCCCCTCAGCCTCCATGCCACTCACCGAGTGCCCCCCAGAAGGTTGCTTGGCAAGCTCGAAAGCAGTCCCTGAAGATGGTACCCTCACTCATCACCTTAGAATGGAACCTTCCCTCAACGTCCCAGGGGACACCTTAGGAACATTTGCTCCCAAAGGGGATGGCTCAACCCAGCACTCAGTGGCTGCCACGACCCCCAGTGCTGAGGGAGACAAGGAGCTGAAGGAAACGGGCTCGCCTTCCAGTTGCGCTGGCCAGTTGCCAGGAATTTCCCTAGTGCCTCTTCAGGAGCCAAGGACGGAGCTGCGGTGTGGAGAGGGTGACTGGCCTGCTGGTTTCGAGTTCCAAAGGAAAGAGGATATAGCTGACTGTCCACCCCCAGAGTCTGCCACTAAGGACCCTGCTATCACTCATCCAGACATGGAAAGCTCAACTGTCCCTGAGGAGTCACTCCCCAAACTTGAGACCGCGGTCCCACAAGATCTAGCCCTAAGGTCGTTGGACAGAGAAAGTAGTGGAGCCAAGGTGCTACCTACGAATTCAGGGAAGAACTTGGCACTTCTCAAAGGCTGCCATCCCTCTAAAAGCAGCTCAGAGGCTAGCCCTGGGGTGGGAACAAACAACGCCTCCCAGGGAAGCAGACAGCAGAAAGCGGAAGTGCGTCTGCCACATGCAGAACTGCCCGCAGAGCCACGAGGTTGTGCCACAGCACCGGGAGGCAATGGCTCCAGTGATGCTCAGAGCCAACCACAGACAGGGACATCAGGAACTGAGCCCCAGCAAACTATCTGTGTGGCAGCAGCCAGCCAGCTGGGTGCAAGCTTGCTTCTGAGTCCTGAAGCCCCTCCATTCACTAGAACGGAGGAAACACATGCAGCTTCAAGTCCCACCGCACACATGGCTGCTTGGAAGCCTGTTGCCCCTGAAGAGCCCAGCTTGGCCAAGGAGACGGTTTCTGAGGCTAAGGTGCTAGTTTCTGCAGATCCGGCCACAGAACAGGTGGATACAGAGGTTGTGGAACTGAAGACAGCATCAGATCTCAGAACACAAGAACCACCAGGAGGTAGCCTCCAGGTGATTCCTGCCCCTTTCTTGCAGGGCCAAAATGATACAGTCCTAGAAGGGGTGTTGCTGCCAACTTTCTCCCATGGGGTTTCAGCTGAAAGTTCTAGAAGGTCAGTAGGACCAACTGATGGTCCTAAGGATCTCAAGAATACTGAAAATAGAGTTGTGGCCATAGAGGAAAGCAGATCACTCCCAGACAACCCTAAGGGACAAGAAGCCACCAGAGCCCTTGATGGTACAGCATCTGGGAACCATGCAGAAGAGATGTCACAAGCCTTTTGCTGCACCAACCAAGATGAAGTTTCTAAGCTACATAGTAATACAGAGAACAGAGTCATTCCCAGCTCAGGCTCAACACAGCCGCCTACACAGGAGGTTGCCAGCCACATGGATGGGCCCCACTCTGGGTCAACAGAGGCACTGCAACAGGTGGCTGCTGAATCCCATATGACTGGCACAGCTACCTCCCTGCACAAACTCCATAAGGAGGACCCCGTCCTGCCCTCAGCATCGGACGGAACTGGTGAGCACGTTCCCTCCCAAGAAGCCATCATGTGGGAAAGTTCGAGATTGCAGACCAGAAGCCCCATCATGCTTCAGGGCAGGGGAGGATTGGGAGCAACAGAGTCACTTCCTGCTGTAGAAGCTGAGAAATCAGATTTCCGCTCTGCTGCAGCTGTGGAGGAGATACCCAAAGCTGGGGAGGTGGAGAATATACTAGAAGTAAGGAAAAGCCACTTGCCCTTACATCAGCCCCACAGCTGTGGTGGGGAAGGCTTGCCGATATCCCCAGGCCAATCTTGTAGGCTGGAGAAGGTTGAGCCTGCACAGGAAGTCCATGCTGAGGTGTCACCTCCCCCCAATGGGAAGAACTCAACAATAGGCCATGGACTTATGCTTAGTCTGCAACAAGACTGTAAGGAAAAACTGTCCTGCCCAGAGGACAGCATCCCAGCACCTTCTAAGGACCCTCTCCAGCCATTCCAACTGGACTCAGAAACATCCATGTTTGCTGTTCTCTGTGAGAAGGACCAACCACCTACAAATGGGCAAGGGGCTTGTCCAAGTGGCCCAGTTCTGAAGAAGCTGAGTACAGCTCCTTCTCCAATCCCAAAGCCAGAGGGAGAGAAGCCTTGGGTAGATGTGAGCTTGCCTTACAGAGGAAAGGAACAGGCTTTAGAACCTCCCCCCGAAGGCGGTCCGTGTGATACTTCAACTTCATCACCCAAGGATACAGTTCTGGGAGGGCCGCCATCGGAGGAGTCACAACCGTCAACCCCTCTGGGACAGAAGTTGCCTGCACCAGGGGAAACCGAGCATGAGGCCATAGGCAGTGGCAGTCGGCCCTCGGACATCCTGCCTCCTGCAGAAAACTTGGGTGGAAAGGATAGTTGCAGTATTGGGCAGGGGCTGAGCAAGTCCCAACAGGAGCTTGCTGATGCTTTGAAAACAAGCAGCCAGCATGAAGAAGCATGTTGTGGGGACTGCATTTCAGAAGCAGGTGACGCACTGCCCCTGCCTCAGGCCTTCTGTAAGACAGAGACGGCAAGTAGAAACTTAGCAGAGGCCCTGCCTTGTCCAAAGGATTCGGTAGCTCTCCCAAACACATCACGCTGCCGCTCTCTAGACCCAGTGCCTACCAGCCCCGGGGGCACACCCACCCAGGATGCCCTAGAGAGTGAGGCCTGCGATGAAAGTCAGGAAGAGTCAGGCCCACAGCTGGAAATGGAGCAGCCGGGCACACTGGGTGCAAAAGCACAGAGCCTTCTTGGAGGTTTCCCCACAGTGGAGGAGCAAGATGGTAAAGGTGGGTTTCCTGAGGTGAATGTTGATGCCAGTGAAGGAAACCCTGGGATGCAACAGGCTTCAGACGGACTGGAAGCTGCTCCGAAAAGCGGCTTCTTTCAGACTGAGCAGAGCCTCATCTCCACCTTGACCGAGGCGGGCCAACTTGAGCAGCTTGAGGCCAGGTGTGGGGGTGCCTTGTCGCCAGCTGGAGAATCAGATGGGATCTCCAGAAGTACTGTGGACACTCTGGCACACAGCACTGTTTCAGGCCCACAGAGGCTTCTGCGGGCTGAACCACCCAAAGAGATTGTGCCTGACACTCCTTACCTGCATATCAATGGTGCTGCCAGGAAGGATGCAGAAGATGGCAGCATGAGAGCTGTTCTTTCTGAGGACCCCAGAGCATCCCATGGACGTCCCTGCCCCGTAAAGGAGCTTCCACTTGCTTTGGAAAATGACACCCCTGGAAAGGTATCTGCTGTTTCCGTTACTACACTCTTGCACCCAGGAGCTGCAGGTGGGGACATCTCTGCAGCAGAGACTGGTAGGAGTGGCCCTCACGCTGGAACCACTGAGGGACCTGGACATGTCATGCCCTACCTGGACAGGATACCTTTCCTGGCCAAAGATGAGCAGACGTTAAGAGAGGTGCATGTGGCTCCAGCTCTAGAAGTAAATGCCAGGCCCTCTGAGCTGGCAGCATGCCCTGCCCGTGAGGGTACAGCACAAGAGACAGGAGTTAACAGGGAGAGGGCAGAAGAACTTACCCCAGATCTGAGGGTTGTTACATCAGGGAGTGAGGGTGCAAGCCCCAAGCAGACTAGCATAATAACGGGGCTTCCTGACTTCAGAGAACACATCACCAAGATCTTTGAGCAGTCTGTGCTTGGAGCCCTGGCTGTTGATCGGCCTCAGAGTATACCTGGTAAAAAGGCAGCAGCTCCAAAGAATGTGCTGGTTGAGGGCCCTGACGTAGCACTAAGCCCAGAGAAGCTTCTAGATGGGGCTCAAGGAATGGCTGCCGCCCCTCTCCCTGTACCTCCTGCTGGACTCCAGGCACAGATGAAGCAAGAATCAGAAGCTGAGGCTGAGGTTTCTCCTCCTCTGGTTCCCCAGGATCCAGCACCAGAGGAGCGGGTGGGTCTGGTGGACACAGCCTTGGAGGAGAGCGTGCCACCTGCCAATGCTGAGGGAGAGAAGACCTGTGTCCCATTGATAGTGACAAGTGAGAGGCTAGACAGGACTGAGGAGCCTGGCCAGGGAGCTCAGGCTCACTCACAGCAGGACACAAGCAGACAGGAATTAGCATTGGGTCTTCCCTCCTCTGTAGCTGTTCAGGGGACACCAGCAGGAAGCACTCCTGGCTTCCCTGTGGCTTCCCAGAGCCCCACAGACAAGACTTCTGCTCAAGGTGACAGAAGTCCTTCTGGCAAAGAACTCCTGGGAACATTGGCCAGTAACAGTCAACACGGAGAAGATGCCACCTGTGACCTTGCTCCTACCAAGGGGCCGAGTGATCTACTAGGAGCCAACTGTGCCCTGGAGGAATCGCCTCCTAATGGAAGTGTTTTAAATGTGACTGGATCTAACAGTGAGCCCCAGGTCCCTGCCACACTTGGGGGTGAAAGACAGACAGAAGTTGCTGCCAGTATTGCAGACATGCAAAATGTGCTGGGCTACCAGGACACCCCCGAGCCCCAGGCTGGAGAAGTGTTGGATCCTCCCCAGGAGCCTAGCAAAATGGCAGGAGTTGCTGAGGAAGCAGAAGGTGAGGTCACACCAAGCACAGCTGAGACGTGGGCATGTGTGTCTGGTGACCTCCTTGAAACAGGTACTACAAGGATGTTTCCCCCTGTGGCAGGTGACTCAGCACTGCCTGGGAGCTGTCAGGACTCAGGAGGATGCTCCGCCAGGGTTCAGGCAATGGAGGACACAGCCACCTTTCAAGGGGACAGCCAGGTCGGATACCAGCAGGCCAAGGAACAGCTGGGGCCTCAGATCTCTGCTCCTGTACAGGATGGGACGACAAGTATCTCTTCACCTCCAGGGCATGATGAAAACAAAGACGCGAAGCTGGGCCTCTTGGCTCCAGAACTCCACAATGACAGGTACTGAGGTGCGGTGTCTATAGGTTCAGATGCCATATGGTGATCGCTACCCTCATGTTCAGTGAGTCAAACAGATGGGTGGTTTTCAGGAGGCTACATTTCCTGTATCTGCAGGGCTAAGTAGCCCCACTTACTCTCTCTGGATGTGCTAGGATTCTGAATAGTAGTGTGAGAGGGGTGGCTGGAGGGATGGGAGCTATTTAGATGACACATCTTGTTTCTTTTCCTGTGTGCTTCAATTCATCTAAAACCACCGGAAAAGTGTGAAGCATTGACTGGCTGTGAGTGGTTGGGCGAGAGGCTGCAGGCAGTCATGTTTTCTGGAGGGCAGACACAGATGCTTTCAAATGTGGAATGATTTAGGTGGAGGGGCCCTATGTGATTCAAAGCAGCTCCAAGCCCCTAGCTGCCTAAAGCTCTCTCCTCTTCTTCCCAGGGTGCAGTAGCCACTTAGTCCTTACTGGGAAAGGCGCGTTTTCAAATAGGGTTTGGGGAGAGACAGTGCTCTCCAACTATCTGATTCTAGCAATCGCTTTCTTTCTCCATCGCAGAAAGAGCCCAGGGCCAGGCTCAGCCACCTTACCTTCAGTTCCTGGGATATATGCTCCGAAAGTCTTTTCAGCAGAGGCCAGAGATTTGGGAGGACCAGAAAGGTCAGTGACACACAGGCCTTGGGAGCCTGTGATGCCTTTCTTAGACAGGTGCGTTGTTGACTTCACAAAGGATGATAGTAGTGTTTGAGAGTGTCTCAAGTAGCCCAGGCTAGCCCCACGTCCATTAGGAAGTGGAGGATGACTTTAGATTCCCGACTCTCTGCTCTACTCCCCAAGTGCTGGGGTTAGAGGCATGTACCACAATACTAGGTTGACAGCAGGTTCTCTGTGTGATTTCTTATATATGAGAGGAAACCGGGGTGATGGGACACACCAGTAGTCAGTCCCTATATGTTGATATAGTAAGCTGAGGCAGAGGAATCATTAATTTGGGTCTGAGTTACATTTAAGACCCTACCTGGGGTGTGTGGGGAGGTGGCACAAATAACCATTTCTAGCCCCTGTGCACTTTAGTAGTGTCTGCAATGACTCAGAGCAGTGTTGCTGCCAAACAGGATGTTTGCTTTTCTGCCGGAGCTTCCACCTTTAAAAACAAAACAACCCCACTAAGCTACAATTCGCACAGCATATAATTCACTCATTTAAAGTCTACATACACATACCCACACCCAGACACAAGGCACACAGACACACACACCTAGTATAAGTCTTAGTGTATTTAGAGTTCTTTGGTGAAGGTCACAATCAATTGCAGAACACTGTCACCCTCCCCCCCCAAAATAAGCTCTGCAGCCCCTAGATGTCACACTCTAGTTCCCTATGCCCTTGGCATGGGCACCCACCAATCTAGTGTGATGCCTTTTTGAAGGTAAATGGGTCAACACTGCTTTAATATCTGAAGCAAGCGGAGCTCATCACAGTGGAAGCCACACTCCACAGATATCCTCACATAGGGAGGGTGGGTGACAAAGGCAACCACGTCACTCAAGCCCCTTATTCTTTTCTCCAAGTGAGTGAGTGCCACCTGTGGTCCTGCAGAAGCTGGTGTCTAAACTTATCCTTACAGGCAGAGGCAGGCGGATTGCTGTGAGTTCGAGGCCAGCCTGGTCTACAAAGAGAGTCCAGGACAGCCAGGGCTAACACAGAGAAACCTTGTCTCCAAAACCAAAATATACAAGCTTTGCTGAATACCTAGACCTTTGGTTGTTGAGGTGCTGTGTGTGTGTGTGTGTGTGTGTGTGTGTGTGTGTGTGTGAGAGAGAGAGAGAGAGAGAGAGAGAGAGAGAGAGAGAGAGAGAGAGAGAGAGAGAATGTGTGCTATAGTCTAAATTAGTACCTGTGCCCTGTGTCCTTCCAACAGCTGTGGATGTTTTGCAAATTATTTGATTCATATTTTCACATGCTGAAAGAATGCATGGTCACCTGTTTTTCGAGTCTCAACACTCCCCCAGCTCTCAGCTGCGTCTGCTGCCCTGCATGGACCACTCCCAGGACTCTGAGCCAGCACATGTGGCCTGAGCTGTACAAACAGATCTTACTCGAACAATTGCCTGCAGCACTCGCTGGCATGTATCTCTTGCATTCCAACTTTAGGTGTAGGAAAAATATCTGTGTGGCCAGGAAATCTCTTCTGCCCCACAAAAGACTGTCTCAACATTTCCTTCTCAGCATTCACAGCAGGCACTTTATCATCTTCCTGGGGAAGTGCTGGGCCAGACACAGAGCAGGCTGACAGATAGCTCATGGCTCATTGTTTTAACCACTTTAGAATTGAAAATTGTATTTTTCTGAATAAATATTAGAAATTAGGGTTTTGCCAGGTATGATGGTGCACGACTTTAATCCCAGCACTTTGGAGGCAGAAACAGGTGGATCGCTGTGAGTTCAAGGCCAGCCTGGTCTACAAAGCAAGTCCAGGACAGTCAAGGCTACACAGAGAAACCCTGTCTCGAAAAACCAAAAAAGAAAAGAAAAGCCCCTCCACCCCCTCTGCCTAGCAAGCCCATTCCTACTGATTGATCACAAGCGAGAAGAACTCGTCTTCCTGCAAACTTGTGTGCCTCAGGCAGTATATATGGCCCTAAGAAACTTCTGCCAAGGCCAGAGGGTACGTGACAGGGGCAATAGGCATTGCATTTAAAGGTCAACACCAGCAGCTGTCTCTGGGAGAGGGTGGGTGGATGATGACAGAGGCTCTGTGATAAAAGTCAAGGCCAAGACAATTCACCCCCTCCTCTGCTCCTCACTGGTTCCACAGGAAACCCATGTGTCTGTAGGATGGTAACAACAGCAAGTACACCTGCTTCCCCAAAGGACTGAACGGTACAAGTGGCTCAAGTACCACACTGACATACCCTGGGCTTGGTGGGTTGGGCTTCTGTGGTTTTGTGCTAGGCTTTCCTAGTTTGATGAGCTCAGCCACCAAGCATCTCTCTCCAGTGTGGAGATGATTGCTGGGATCTCCGCATGTGCACCCAAGCTGAACCTCCAATCTGCCAATTTCTGTTTTCCAGAAAGGATTTTTTTTTTTTTTTTTCAAGCTAAAATGTCTTGGAAAGGCAGTTATGCCTACCACTACACCATCAATGCCACACCATCCTAAAATATCATGATGGCTGAGAAAAAACACTTTCTTACCTCCTACCCACCCAGAGCCCACAGTGATCTTGCCTGATACCAGCTAACTTTTCTTGAGATGGTTTTTTTATTGGTGGGCTTTATGTACCTTTTGTGTGTCTTCCTCATTGTATTTCAGTAGCAAAATAATGTTGCAGATCCAAAATAAGTTGCATATCCAACCAACCCCAAATTTCTACTCTCTTGTTGGGAGGTTAGGGGAGTTGCTCCCATGGAATCTATTGAGTTAAAACAATCTTGCGGGCTGGAGAGATGGCTCGGAGGTTAAGAGCACTGACTGCTCTTCCAGAGGTCCTGAGTTCAATTCCCAGCAACCACATGGTGGCTCACAACCATCTAAAATGAGATCTGGTGACTTCTTGTGGCCTGTTGGCTCATATACAGGCAGAACACTGTATAAATAATAAATAAATTCATATTTTTAAAAACTCTTGCTAATTTGGGATGATAGCACCTGTCATCTTTAGTATTGTAGGCAAGTGCTGGACTCCTGAGCTATAGCCAGTAGGTGCTCTTATTTTCAGTAACTTAGAAGTGTCACTTTTGTTCTTTTGGGGACAAAAGAAGTTGAAAACCTGATCTCACATACCCACCTAGAAGTAGGTGCTATCTATCTATCTATCTATCTATCTATCTATCTATCTATCTATCTTTCTTTCTTTCTCCTTCCCTCCCAGCTTACAATATCCGGTTGGCACTGTTGGTGACAAGCCAACTCAGACAGACTATTTGCAGAATATTTTTGTGCATTGTGTAATCCTGATCTGGATAGAAGCCCAAGACACAGACACTTCACGTTGAGAATTGATTTGATCTCTCACCATTGTAGATCATCTTCCATGCTGGTGGAAATGGTTAGCAAGTAATTTTGTCCAATCATTAGTATGTTTTCTTTTTGAGACAGGGTCTCAATTGTGTAGCCCTGGCTGACCTGGAACTGACGTGTAGATCAGGGCTGGCCTTGAACTCATAGAGAGCTACTTGTCTGTGTCTTTGGAGTGCCAGGATTAAAAGTGTGCACCATCCTGTCTGGCTCAATTATTTGTGTGTCACTTTAAGAGAATCAAAACATGTTCCCAGATGCTTAGGCTGTTGGTGTATATTTAGGCTACTCACAAAGGACAGCTGGGTCGAAACATTGAGGACCGAGCTGAGAGAGAGAGAGAGACAGCTGGCTGCTTGCCGAGGAAGCCCTGGCGGGACCTAAAAGCCACACAGGACAGCTTCTCCTCTTCCCACCCACGCCATCTTCCCACGTGGTCTCTGATTCTTCCTTCTCTCTTCATCCCTTCTAAAATTACCAGCAGTGACACCAGGTTTCAAGTTAAGAATAAGGTTAGAGGATGCCACAGCCGTACAGATTAAGGGGGGAAAAATTTGCAAACAGTTTTGTCAGCAGAGAAAGCAACGATAAAAGCAGGCATGCACACATGCACACATGTACGCATTCACATACACACATATGCACACACACACACACACACACACACACACACACACACACACACACACACACACACACACACACTGAGCCTCCTGCTTTGCTTTTCCAGCAATAGTCTTCTAACATGTCCTTCTGCTAGGAAGATAGACCTACTCATGTCTCTGTTGTCAGCCTTAGATGAGCTGCCTGGCATTTTTTGACGGGGTGGTGGTGGTTTAAGACAAAGTCCTGCACTCCCTTTGTAGACCAGGCTAGCTTCAAACTCACAGCGACCCGCCTGCCTCTGCCTCCCTGAGTGCTAGAATTAAAGGCGTGCGCCACCATGCTAGGCTTCTGCCTGACTTTTTAATCCTCCATTTCCATAGCTATAAGGTACGACAATAAAACTAGCATCTTCTTGGTTGAAGGGGGCGGTGGAGGTGGGGTGAGGTGGTAGGGGTGGGGGGGTGAGGGATGTTTTCAGGACAAGGCAGGGTATGTGGTGCGAACTTTTTGTAACTGGTGGCTGCTACTCACCTATAGGAACATGGGTCACAGGAACAGGAACTTAGCCTCTCTCTGGTCACATGCCTTTGCTGCTGGGATCCACTCACCCTGCCTCCGCCCACACAGAGCTCGACCATGGACTTTGAACACAGATCAAAACGTACTTAGGAAACCAAAGACAGGCAGGCAGGGAGGATCGCTGTCACCGCGGCCCTCAGTCATGGTGAGCAGTCCTATAAAAGAGTCCAGGAGCCCTGTCCCGTGTAGCCTTCATATTCTCAGGCGTTTGTGTTTCACAATGAAAACCAATGTCTTAAGCGACTAATCTGCCCTTTGAAAAGGTGCCATGTGTCTTTATGAGCTGCTAGCCTCCTCAGAGGCTGAGGTGGGAACACAGGTACCCTGACTAACAGCTCCTCCCTCTTTGCAGCCCTTCTGCCATGCTCCCTGCCTGCACTACACCTGGATCCAGCGCAGGGGTGACAGCTCCTTCACTGGAAAGGCCAGAGGTAGTCTTAGGGCAATGTGGTCATTTTCCAAATTGCATGTGGCCAGGTTGACAGCTCCTCTTGTAGCCTTTCATTATTGTCAACAGGGGAAGCTATGCTCAGGCTTGAGGTCAGCCTTGACACAGGAGGAAGGTTTAGGAAACGAATTTTTTTTTTTTTTTTTTTTTTTTTTAAATACACTGCCTTGTTGGTGCTGGAATAAAACTGAGAGCATTCTTGTCAGGCCTCATATTACTAAGAGGAAACTGAGGCTCTGACTAGGGAAAGCCTGGGGTATAGAGATAGAACTGGCCTCTGGCCATGTTGGCACCCAATATGGTATTCCTCCTGCATGGGTGGTCAAGGCTTACGTCTCACACACCTGTTGGAGTTCAGGTGTTCAAGTCTTCTTCTCCGTTACCCTTTCCTTCCAGCTGCCTAGTTCTGCGAGTGGTGAAGACCAGGGCCTCCTCAGGCATGCTAGGGAAGCCACCTACCGGAGCCATATGTTACCCTGGGAACGCGTGCCTGTAAGATATGAGGTAGAGTGGGACTTTAGAGTTTACAGTGCTACTGGCCAGTCATGCAGGCCAGCGGGAAGGGTCCTACTGTACTGATCTAAGAAGGATGCTGGGTCCGAGATCCTGGCTTTGCTTGCTGACCACACACTCAGGCCTGCAGACCTGCCTTTCTCTGAATTGTCGGCATTGTACGGCACTGAACAGCAGCACTCTGTTGTCTTTTGGGCAACAGCACCAAATGGGAACCCTCTTTGCCTGCACATCTCCATGTGGCTGCATCTGCCACATGGGTGCTTCTTGCTGGTTCTAGAGAGAGCCAGAATGGGCATCTGTGCTGTTTTTCAGTTAATGTTTCTGTGTTGTTTTTGTCCTGAGAGACTTGGCAGGGTCAGAAAAAGAAAAAAAGAAGAAGAAAAAAAAGAAAGAAAGAAAGAAAAAGAAAAAGCAAAACAAAACCACTTAATGTGCAAGATCAACAGGCTCCAGCCCACAGCAGCTTGATGCAGATTTTTGTTTTCTTTTTCCTCCCTCCCTCCCTCCTCCTACTCTACCCCCCCCTACCCCCAGTCTCATTCATTTGGCACTTACTGTGTATCCCAGGCTACTCTTAAACCCATGGGAGTCCTACTACCTCAGCCCTCCAAGTACTTGGATTACAAAAGTGATCCACCGTGTCCTTTCTTTTTTTAATGCTTCTCAGTTATCTGGTGTTAAATACTTTAGCAGCCCGTCGAGGCACACGGAGATAGCTGAACATTTTTCTGTTTTCAGAGAAGGCACTGGAATGGGTTCAGTTACTGCTTTGCTTAATGTCTTTCAAGTTTTCAAGGCCAGCGTGAGGGGGTTGGGATAAAAATATCAGCAGCAGTCCTCAGCAGAATGTGCTAGAAGGCACTCTGGGGTATGGTGGCTCCTCGGGTCAGTACTGACTTCTGAGGCCAGGTGCCCCATCTCTGAGGAGGACAGCAGGCTGCTGCAGGTGCTTTAGGTAGCCAAGGAGAGTACAGGACATGAGGCTGTGGAAGAAATCAGGCTGGAGGCAAGCTCAGCTTCCACTCTCAGCCCCTAGCTCTCATGTTGGGAGGTGACAACAATGCACCAAACCCCAGTCGTTTTACAGGTGAATGGAACTGACTATCTCTTTTAGTAAGAAAGGAGTGTTGAGGGGCTGAAGAGATGGCTCAGAGGTTAAGAGCACTGGCTGTTCTTCCAGAGGTCCTGTGTTCAATTCCCAGCAACCACATGGTGGCTTACAACCATCTATAATGTGATTTGATGCCCTCTTCTGGCCTGTAAGTGTATGTGAAGGCATAATAAATAAATACATCTTAAAAGACAAGAAAGGAATGTTGAGGTGGGAAGCAGGCGAGCAAGACACAAAGCACACTGCCCAAAGTCGGCTCACAGCAAACAGTGACTGTGGCAGTAACAGAGCAGAGGCTATCAGCTCCCACAGGCTGTGTGGGGAAGAAACTGTGAACTGTGAGCATCTCGTGGACAGTGGGGTTCCCACAGTCAACTCAGCGGTTACCTTGTGAGTGTGCACCAGCTGCAGGCTGAGAACGAGAGGCCAGCGTCTTTCCCATCAGGGAAGCACTGAGATGGGTGTTCAGGGTACCCTGGGCACAGGCCCCCTCCCTTGGAAGGATGCACAGGCAGGCAGTCTCACTGCAGCTGGATGGTGCATGTGGTTTCTGAGGCCTCTCGCCTGGGTCTCAGCTGAGAAGTCAGCCCCAGGTACCTGTCTGCTCCCCAGGTCCCCTCTACAGAGGAGAGTGCATCCTCCACCCGCCTGGGCTGAGGTGCCTTTACATACAGTTTGGGAAGTTGGATGTCAGGGCCCTGAGCTCTTGGTCTAGTCACGGCCACATGAACAGACAGGGGTTCTTGGCCTCTAGCCAAGAGGATATGCCACGTTCATATTTCTTAAGGAACTCAGGCTTGCAGGCCTGGATCTTGGTTACTTAGCACCTGATACTCTGTGTAACTCCCTAAGTCTGCTGAATAATTAAAGGCAACCAGCTACCAGGAGAATGTGGGGTCAGGGCAGACTTCAGAGACAACCAGGCCTGCTGCTAACCTCTTCCAGCCTACGCAAGTTCTTGAGTCCTGCTTCCTCACCCAGAACAATGTGTGGCACTTGTGACCTCAGAGAACGACTAGGCAGATTATGTAAAAGTAAACATACGTTGAGGCTAGTGAGTTAGATCAGAAGGTAAAGGTACTCGTTGCTAAATCTAATGACCTAGACCCACATGGTTAAAGGAGAGAACCAACACCTGCAAGCTGCCCTGTGATCTTCACACATGCACACATGCGTGATAAATAAAGTATAACAAAAATAGCAGGTATAAATAGCCTGTCAGAGTTCCTATGTGACCCTGTAAGCACCTAAATATCACAGGTTGTTTTCATTAATATTATCTTATCATCGTCATCATCTGGATTGATGATAATACTATTAAGGTACATGAGTAACGTAGTAAAGATTGTATTTTCACCCAGCGGCCAATAGAAACCTGCTGAAGTGCACACGTGTCTGCTCTGCATTCCCTGGAATGTGCTTGTTCCTTCCCATTCCTCCAACTACCCCATCCTGTAGCCACAGCCTTCAGTGTTACAATATGGTATTGGAGGCAAGGTCAGACCCTGGTGGAGAGCACATTCTCTTCCTAGTGGAAACCAGGGCTTTGGGGTTAACCTTTCACCAGGAGTGGCTGCAAAAGGCTACAAGCTAACATTAGTGGGTGAGCCAGGGCGCAGCGGCAGGAAGCCAGCCCCGGGCTTTTTAACCATCTTGGCAGGATACACAGGGCTGCCAACCCACCCAGGCCTCCCTGGGGTGGGGAGTAGAAAGTATCTGAACCTGCTGCCTGCTGAACACCTGGCAGATGACCAAGCAGTGGGTAGTAAATAGTCATGCCCGGAACTGGCAGACAGGATCTGGGGGAGGGGAGGGATGCCAAGCCTGGGCTTGAGGTCTCACACCTAGGCCAGACTGCCTTATCAGACCCTCTATGGAGGATATCTTGAAGATCCCTCTCTGGCTTCTGCATGTGGTAGTAAGGGTGGTAGCCTTTGCAATGGAAGTCACTTCATGACTGGCTCAGCCATTCATACGAAAGCTAGACAGATCTCCAGGGACCTTCTGCCTCCGCATTTTTACAGATAGGATACCTGAAACCCAGAGAGGGTTTCAGACTTCTCTGAGCCTTTCAGGGTACCACTTATCCAACTGTCATCGGATGTGATTCTTTAGCTGCAGGCCTGCTGGCACTGCAGCAGGCAGGTCACTCCTCTGCCGCAGGGGGAGCACTGCTAGGGAGGACCGTAGGAGCTGATGTTCTGGACTGGTAGTTTATCCAGGGTAATCTTGACTTTGGATATCGTCCAAGGAAGCTGCTCCTGCTGGTTCACTGTGGCTTTTTGTAAAATAAGTAGGCTGGAGTCTCCATGCTGTGCAGCTGGCTCTCCTTCGCTGTGGCTAGTCGCTTTTGCAGAAGAGGATTGCAGGCAGGTAATATCGAAGCGCGTGCAGAACCTCTAATTTACAGCGATGTGGGGAATATGTGGAATGCTGACGGGGAGGAGAGTCTCGCTTAGAGTCCACCAGGGAAAAGCTCTGCTGAAACCTGAGCTTCGTCTCCGGGCCCGCAAGTCTGCAAGCAGTCCATTGAGGAAGTCTCAATGGACATGGCTGTCTGGGTCAAGTTTCTCTGTGAGCACTGGGGCCGTGGATCCCTCAGAGATACTGTGCTGTTTCTCAAAGGTCACTGCAGGGCTTGGTTTGGTTTTGCCTGATGATGAGAAACGTTATCTGTTAGAAACTACCAAGCCCCACCTAGAACCAATATTTATGCTTTTCAGTTTCATGTTATAGCGTCTGTGGAGGGGACTCTGGGCAAATGAGACCTAGAAATGACCCCAGATGGGGAAATCTCTTTTCCTTTGCAGTTTGTATGTGGGAGCTAGGGATGGTGCAAATAGGAAATCTGCTTTTAAGGGCTAGGTAAGGTCCTGTATGTCTGTTCTTCTAAGTCTGTCTCCCTTTGGTAAGGCAGCATGGAGCAATGTCAAAGGGCTGAGGTGGGTTCAGACTTGAAGGCACTTGTAAGTAGGAGATCTAGTGGGTCTGAGATGCTGGACAGAGCCACACACTCCCATCTCATGCATGTGTGCATGTGTGTGGGGGGGGGGAGGGAGGGAGGGAGGGAGGGAGAGAGACTACGTGGTGTACGTATGGGGGGTGTATATATATATATATATGTGGAGGGCAGAGGAAGGCGTTATGTGTCCTCTATCTCTCTACCTTATCCCTTTGAGGCAGGGTCTCTCCCTGAACCTGGAGCTCACAGCTTTGCACTTTTCAGCTAGGCTGGCAGCCAGCAAGCCCTAAGGATCTCCCTATGTTGGCCTCCCACAGTGCTGGGGTTTAGACACATGTGAGCCTATTCCTGGCTCGTTACAAGGGTGCTGGGGTGCAAACTGGTCCTTGTGGTTGTACAACAAGTGCTCTAAGCTATCCATCCCTCTGCTCTCGAGTTTTGTTGACCCTTCTACCTGCCGGCCTGGAGGGAACCACATGCTACTTTAAGATGGTTGATGCCTGACAGAGGAGGCTCCTGGGGAGCTCCTGTTTCTCCAACTATCCAGAAATCCCCTTAGTTCTTGCTCACATAGAAAGAGTCCTTTCAGCAGCCTGGCTCCAATTTGAAGGCAGGGGCCACTGTGCCCTGGTTTGTTGACCGTCATTTCATCCTCGGCCAAAGAGATGGGGTGTTTTGAGCTGGACAGATGTGGGTTCAAGCCTGTCACTTATTCATGGTTGGACAGTTGTCTCTTAGTCTCTTCTGGTCTATTTCTTCAACTCTAAAATGAGTATAAAATTGGTACCTACCTTGTGAGGATTCAGTATCATGATGTGGGAACAGCTTGCTCAGGGCTGGCCCAGGCACAGGTTCTTGGGATGTATGTCACTGTGAGAGAGTGAGCTCTCCAGGGGCAAGGACCATGATGGACCCCTAACCTTTGGCACAATGAATTGCACACAGTAGGCCCTCCACAGATGCTTGTAGAATGCCATGTCTTTTATTTATTTATTTATTTATTATGTATACAGAGCTCTGCCTGCAGGCAGAGAAGGACATCAGATCATATTATAGATGGTTGTGAGCCACCATGTGGTTGCTGGGAATTGAACTCATGACCTCTGGAAGAGCAGACATTGCTCTTAACCACTGAGCCATCTTTCCAGCCCTACAATGCCATGTCTTGCTAGCAGATACAGTGTGTCTGGAGCCTCCATCAACAAGAAAAAAAACCTGTTGGCGAAGCTAGTTCAACAAACTGTAATGGTTAGAAGGCATTCACTCATTAGTGACCCAGCCATTCACACTTCTTACACAAGGGGCTTGGTCTGGGCAAAGTCTCTCACGTTCAGCATCGCTGCCATTTTGGCCTGGCTAACTGTTGTGAGAGGCTCACTTAAAATATGTGAGAGGTGGGGCCTGGAGAGATGGCTCAGTGGTTAAGAGCACTGTCTGCTCTTCCAGATGTCCTGGGTTCAATTCCCAGCAACCACATGGTGGCTCACAGCCATCTATAATTGGATTGGATGTCCTCTTCTGATGTGCATGAAGACAGAGTATATATACATAAAGTGCATAGATAAATTGAAAAAAGAACTTCAGGGGTACTCTGAGTGTCTTAGAGTGCCCACCCATCTCTTGTTTAAAAAAAAAAAGAGAGGGAGAGAGAAAGAAAAGGTGGTGAGAGGCATAGAAGGGTGGCAGTATTATAAGTCAGTCCATTTCACAAATGATGACTGACAGGCAATGGTCCCAAGGTCCTGGGAGAGTGTGAACTCTGTGATAGCCTGAGGCCTTAAGTGTGATCTCCAGCACCCATGTGAAAAAGCTTGTAATCCCAGCACTGGGAAGACAAAGGTAGGCTGGTTCACACTGATTCCTAGCACTGATTGGCCAGCCAGCCTAGCCTCATAGGTGATCCCCAGGCCCAGGAACACAGTGGGCTGGGCAGGAGAGATGGCCAAGTGGCTAAAAGCATTTACCCCTCCTCTAGAGAACTCAGGCTCAGTTCCTAATACCCCTTCTCAGGCAGCTCACAACCACCTGTAACTCCAGTTCCAAGAGGATCTGCTGCCTCTGGCTTCCAGGGTCACCCGCATTCATGTGCACATAGCCATACACAGTTATACATACACGTATTAAAAATAATAAGAATAGCTGGGTTGTGGCGGCGGCACACACCTTTAATCCCAGCACTTGGGAGGCAGAGGCAGGTGGATCTCTGAGTTTGAGGCCAGCCTGGTTTACAGAGCAAGTCCAGGACAGCCAGGGCTACACGGAGAAACCCTGTCTCAAAAATAAATAATGATGATGATGATGATAAATAAAAAACATACAAGGTGGACAGCACCTGGGAAACAATACCTGAGGTTGACCTTTGGTCTCCACATGCACATACCTGCACATATATGTGCATATTCCCCTAAAGTCTCTGAGGGGGCAAAATTGTTCCCTGCAGAACCACAGGTTAGAGTTCTGAGGCCTGAGACCTGGCTCCTTATGTTAGGAGCATGTCCTGGGAGCTTGAAGAAATTCAGTGTCTCAGGCACTACCTCAGGCCCTCTTAGTGGTCTCTGTATTTTATTTAGCAAGGTACTCAGTGACTTTTCACCCACAGAACATTGCTACCCATGTGCCACCCTTATCTTTGCTGCACACTGACGTATTCTGAGGAACTTCTGAAAAAATGCTAGGGCAAGGGCTCTATGACACTGTATTTGCCTAGTAAGCCCAAAGCCCTGGGGTCAATTTAAAAAAAAAAAGCCACCTAAAACCCCCAGGGTGATGCCTACCTCTCGGCCTCAGGGTCTCTGATTTAACAGACAGAGTTCATGCAGGATGTGGAAGACTTTCACTGTCCCAGTTGCATCTGCCTAGTGGTTTTTAGATGGTTATTGCTTAGTAGAAGATGAAATGTATGCAGTACCCCTATGAGGAATGCACTGGAACCTGCCTCCCCTCAGTCCTGTCCGGCCCTCAGAGTGTCTTATTTCTCATCATTGCCCCAAAAGCACATGAACATTTGATTCTGTTTCCTGGAGAAAGCTTTTTGTCTGCCAAGGAAGACAGAATGGCTTCTACCTTCTGTTTAGTCAGAGATATGTTGAACGTTTATTCTGGGCTGAGTTCAAGAACAAGAAGAGCACTGTAGCCCTGTGGGGGGCTGGGGTCTGCACCTCAGCGCTACGTGTATGCTATAGCAGCACAGGTGTGAAGTAAGTGCTATGGACTTCATGTGCCCACAAGGAAAACCCAGTGACCACACCTAGAACTTTCCGACAGAAAGCTGCCATCGAGGGTGTCTCTCTTTTCTCTGTGTATTTTGGGTTCAAGGCTGGCAGTTCATCTTAACATGGGTGGAGGCGATGGCTAAATTTTTTAGAAGGCCTGAAGGAATCCGTGTCTCTGCCCTTCATCCAAGTGCTGCGGTGTGGCAGTTGAGGAATGTGCCTTGCTGCTTAACAACGCTCCAGGGAATGTGAGGACTTAGAAGCCCAAGCAGTGATTGGTTCTAGAGAAAGTAAGAAGTTCCTTCAAGTGAGCTAGTGAAATGGACACTGTGTGAGGGCCTAGCTCTTATGGCCTGTCCTGGGTTTGTTCTGATGTGCTCCTCTCTAGGTCTGCAGAGAAGCTACAAAGAATCCCATCATATCTGTGGCCGTGGGCTTGGGAAGGAACTCCGGTTCTGTGTGGCCTTGTAAAGTCATCACTCTAAGCCTGGCTCCTCCTGTGCCAACTAAGGGTCATGGCCACGCTTCCCACAGGCTCGGGTGGGAATTAAAGGAGAGCAGAGGCATAACTACTCCCAGAGAGCGTTGGTTACAAAGTCAGTGCTCACAAAGCTCACCGGATACCAGGGCCTGGAAGAGGTCTCTGCCACTGGAGAAGTTCTTGCTATGTAAACAAGAAGACCCAACCTGGAATCTCCATTGGTGGTGCAACCCTGTGCTGGAGGGTGAAGGCGGGTCAATCAATCCCTGAAAGTTGTGGGCCAACTAATCTAGCCAAATCCATGAATATTATGTTCAGCAAGAGACCTTGACTTAGTAAACACAGTTAACAATGACTGAGGAAGACACACACACACACACACACACACACACACACACACACTGTGTGGACAACATTTTTTTTTTAAAGACAGGAGTTCTCTGTGTAGATTTGGCTTTGTAGACCAGGCTGGCCTCGAACTCACAGCGAGGGGATTACAGGCGTGTGCCACCACGTCCGGCAGATGTGAGAAAAGGTTTGCTTTGCTTTATGGCTCCAGGAGATTCCATCATTGTGGGGAGCACATAACGACAGGCAGAGAGGGTGCAGTGGCAGGAGCAGGAGGCTGGCTTGTCACGTTGCCTGATGCTTAGGCAGCAGAGGGTAAACAGGAAGTGGGAGCTCGATGGCTCGCTTCTTGAATGAACATGCAGCACCTGAAGACTCAAGCCTTTCCAGATGGGACTCCAGCGTTTGAGGTCTCAGCCTTTGGCCAGCTGCCTCCATACTTTTAGGCCTGTGGTGAGGGAGCGGATTATGGAGCAAAGCTGATCACTCCATGTCTAGGAAGTAACTTGCTTGATAGAAACAGCATTGCAGCGGGTTGCTGGACAGGGAGAGGAGATGCTGAGACCCGTTGGTGATTCCGAAGGCTTAGCCTTGAAAGGCTCCCAACCGCTTCACCGTGTAGCTAGCATGCATTCAATTTGTCTCTAAGAGTTGCCAAAAATTTAAGGGTGCCAGTGTGGCTCAAAAACCACATTCAGTGTCTCATTTAAGATCCAAGGAAAGGTGGGCGGTGGTGGCACATGCCTTTAATCCCAGCACTCCGGTAGGCGGAGCTACGTGAGTTTGAGGCCAGCCTGGTCTCTAGTTCCAGAACAACCAGGGCTACATAAAGAAATCTGTTTCAGACCCTTCCTCTCTCCAAAAAAAAAAAAAAAAAAAAAAAAAAAAAAAAAAGAAAGATAAAGCAAACTCCTAGCTGTAAACAATGGTTTCAAAGCCTTCTCTACTTTATAGTTAGCTCTGGTCATATCAATGCCCTGTTTCTTGATTTCTGTGTCGGCCAGCTCTCCGTTGCTATAAAATGGACAGTTCCAGGGGAGGAGGCCACAAAGATGGGGAAGGTATAGCAACAGGCAGCAGGAGCAGGAAACCAACTGTTCACATTTTCTCTCTACCCAGGAAGCAGAGAAAAGCCAAATACCATTGTCTTTTTGGTTTTGTCTAGCTGATTATTAGTGGGGAGGGCACTGAGAAATCCTAAAGTAATACCAGCCAGGTATCTGAAAACTCAGCCAATGTCTTCCCTCGTCTAGAAAATCTCCCCCACACCTGGTGGTGGGTTAAATGTTCATTTTCAGTCTGTGCTGTGTGGCAGCCACCCTCTCCTGGCTGTAGGACTGAGCACAGAAGCCCTGCCACACGGGAGTTTAATCCTAGTGCATTACAGGCCGCAGAGGACAGTGGGACCGCTGCATCAGTGTGAGCAAAGCTTCTGCAGTCTGGCATGTGTGGATGCCCAAACCTGAGGCCAGCGAGTGTCTAGAAAGAATGCGCTTAAACTCAGGGTCCCTATTCTTAGTCCCTCTGCTTCCCAGGTGATTTCCGGTTGTGTTCAGTAGCTTGCGTTCATTAGCATATCAAATAGGTGCACCTCACTCTGGACTTTCAGCCTCTAGCAAGAAGTGAGTGTGTTTGTCCTCCGTCTCTGTCCTGCAGTCTGTCTTCCCTGTCAGTTATAGCTGGCCTCCCACATGTCCTGATACAGGCCTCCTCACAGGGATTTCTCTGGATATAACACTGTGGCATTGCTAGTTCAGGGTAGGAGTATGGTGAGCAAAAAGGAGCCCTTGGCCCAATGGGGAAGGAAGCCCGGCCTTGGATAGAGCGGAGTGGCTCTCCAGCCTCTTGCCAGCTCTTCTAATTGCTCACAGGGCAGTGGTACAGGGCTCTGATGTCTGTTGATATTCCAGGTTTCACACTGTGGCTTCCTGTCTCTTAGCTTGGAACAGAGCCTGTCTTTAACCTCTTTCTGTCCCCAATGGGCACTGGGGAGTGGTGAGGGCGGGTACTCGGTGATTTAATCAGCTAATGGTAACTCTTGCGTTAGCCTAATGCAAGTGCCGGTTTCTAGCTTGCCTTCCATCTGCAATCTCACTCCCTGCAGCACGGTTGCCACAGCAAGTATTAACAGGTGCAATGCAAACAGAGCAAAGCCTCCTTGGTGCCAGGCTGTTTGTATTCCAGAAGTACCCCCCTCCCCGGTTCTTTCTCCCTCTTGCATTTAGAAGGATCTCTGTGATTAAACTGGGCTCTTTAGGACACCTGGTTAATCCAAATGAATCTCTTATTTTAAGGTCAGATGATTACCACCCCAACTCCACCCGCAATCATCATTTTCTTGGCCATTGTTCTAGTTTCTTTTCTATTGCCATGATAAAATGTCCTGCCCAAAGCAGCTCAGGGGAGGGAGGCTTGATTTCAGTTGACGGTTCCAGGTCACACTCCGTCACTGGGTGACACCAAGGCAGGCAGTCTAGGAACCAGTTCACACCACATCCACAGTCAGAAGGAGAGAGACACCAATGCAGCCTGTCTGGGCAGCACTCAGCTAGCCATGCCCTACTCTTACACCATACAGTGCCCCCAAACCAGGAAATGGTATGCCCCACAGGCCAATCTGATCTAGACAGTTCTTTAGCTGGATGCTTCCCAAGTGATTTCTGGTTGGGCCGAGATGAAAGTTAAAACTTACCAGCACATCCATGCTCACAGAACGCAATCGTAGACTAGGGGGTGGGACTAAGATATGAGTGCCTTAGAGGAAAGGGAGCTTGCTTCATTCCTAGTTCCAAGGATGCAGGCGCTTCCTCTGGCTTTTTAAAAATTTTTTATTTAATTAATTTATTCAGATTACATCTCAGTTGTTATCCCATACCTTGTATCCTCCCGTTCCTCCCTCCCTCCCGCCTTCATCCTATTTCCCTCCCCTGGGTCTGTGACCGAGGGGAACCTCCTCCCTCACTATATAGTCAAAGGCTATCAAGTCTCTTCTTGGTAGCCTGCTTATTCTTTCTCTGAGTGCCACTAGGCCTCCCCACCATGGGGAAGTGGTCAAATATGGGGCACCAGAGTTCATGTCTGAGATGGTCCTCGCTCTCCACTCAACTGTGGAGAATGTCCTGTCTATTGCCTAGATCTGAGAAAGGGTTCGATGTTTACTGCAAGCATTGTCCTTGGTTGGTGCAGTAGTTTGAACTGAACCCCTGGGCCCACATCTGCCCATCATGATATTCTTGTTGTAGGTTTCTAGGACCCTCTGGATCCTTCTATTTCCCCATTCTCCCATACTTCTCTCACCTAGAGTCCCAAAAGGATGTCCTCACAACTATCCCAATCTCCTGGTAAGTAAAGACTTTCATAGGACATGCCTCTTGGGCTAGTGACCAATTATAAGTGAGTTTATACCATGTGAGTCTTTCTGCCTCTGGGTTAACTCACTCAGTATGATCATTTCTAGTTTCCTTCATTTCTCCACAAACTTTGGAATTTTCTTGTTTTTTATAGCTGAGTAGTATTCCATAGAGTAAATGTACCACAGTTTTGTTTTGTTTTTTTAATCCATTCTTTGACTGAGGGGCATTTAGGTTGATTCCAGGTTCTGGCTATTATGAATAAGGCTGCTATGAACATGGTTGAGCATATGCCCTTGTTGTGTGCTGTAGCTTTCTCTGTCTTGAAGGCTCTGCAGTTGTCACCTAGGAAAGAACATTTCCCATGGGAAAGGCCTGGCACCTCAAAGACATCTTTGCCCAGCTGGAGAGCTCAGGCTCACAGGCTGGCTAATGCAATGTTTCCCCTCCCAGGCAGGTGTATAAAAAAGCCAGTAAGCTGCATTTGTCTGAAATTTCTGCTTCAAGTTCCTGCCTTGAATTACTTGGCTTCCCTCAATAATGGGTCGGGCTTCAGGGTTTCTCTCTGTAGCCTTGGCTGCCCTGGAACTCAGTTTCAAGACCAGGCTGGCCTATGAACTCACAGAGATCTGCCTGCTTCTGCTTCCTGAGTGCTGGGACCAGAAGTGTGGGTCAATGATGGATTGTAAGGTATAGGCTGAGATAAACCCTTCCCTCTCATAAACTGCTTTTGGTCACTGTTTTATTACAGCAACAGGAAGTCAAACTAGGGTACTTCACCAACAGAAGACAGTGTATGTAAGTAAATCAATAGAGTGGGGTCCTAGTCTGTAAAATGAACACAATAACAGAATACCAGTGTGCTCACAACAAGCAAATAAGCCAGAATATATTAAATGGTCTTCAAAAATCTGACTCTTAGAAATAATGGTATATATATTTTTTTAATACAGAAAATATTTTTTTTGCGACAGCGTAATCTACAAATCCTACTACATAATTCTCACCCGGGGCCCTCTTAGGGCATCTGTTTCTTTAAGGAGAGGAAAGGAAGTGTCCAGTCACTGTGAGTCTTCTGCCCTTTGGTCTCTGACTCTATAAAATGTAACAGTGTTTTCTTTGACACAACCTTAAAATAGGAAGCCCGACACCCACATATAGCCACATTTCCTTCTCAAGTGGGGTCTAGTGGCAGAGATTTCCAGAAAAAAGGTGTGGTGTGGGCAGGTAAGTACCACTTCTATATATGAGGGAGATGTAAGTGAAAGAGTTCATTTCAGACCCTAAAAGGAAAGAAACAAAAACAAAAACAACCCCTCTCAAAACCAAATAGAAACGTACATAGTCCCTAGAAATATTCCTGCTTCTGAGGCTGCAATGGCTAAACAGGCAGGGCAACAGCTGTGCAGAGTTTACTGAAAGTTTCTGTGGCTAAGCGTCTGTCCGGAAGGACAGAGCGTGGTTCCAGGTAGTGTCCTGCCCACAACCACCTCCAAGTTCTTGCTAAGGTTTCTCCGGCTAGCAGGCTGGAACCAACCCCGCCCCAGCTCTGGACTCCAATCCTTCCTTCACGTGGCCACGCGTAGGGGAAAGCGCCGTGGAAAAAAGACTTAACAAGGGTAACAACTTATTGTGACTCAAAACCTCCTGGAAGAAGTCTGCAGGGTGTTCCGGAGCGGTCCTGTCGTCCCTGGGTCCCCCGCCTGCCGGTGCGCTTCGGCGGGCCCCTGGGTGCGTGTGGGCGCGCCGGGCTGCACATTCCTGGCCGGGGAGGAGAGCGCGGCGGGCGCCCCTGCGAGCAGCTGGCTGCGCTGGCCCCGAGCGCTCGGAGCTGGGGGGAGGAGCCTGGCCCGGTCGCGGCGCTCTCCCAGTCATTGGCCTTTTGTGCTTTAACTTTTCCCCAGCCCTTCGGGGGAGCCCGCGCCCGCCCCACGCCACCGTTGCTCCGGGCAAGTTTGTGTTTCCTGGGTCCACCCGGTGGGGACCAGGTCAGGTTCGGAGGACTCTGTCTGGGGGACTCTTTGGCAAGTTCCGTCCCGGAGGAAGGCGGCTACGTGAGGGCCAGCCCTGATCGTCCCGGTAAGTGCGCAAGTGCGCAGTGGCCACAGCGGGCGCACGTGGGGTCAGGGAGGAGACTTACGACCCCAAGACTTTGGCTGGCAGACAAAGCCGTGCTAGAAGGGGCTGCGAAACTCCTTTCAGCTTTCTTAAGAGGGACTTGAAAGTAGAGAAGTACAAATTGTGCTCCCTGCTGGCAGAGGCGTGTGTCTGTCTGGGAACTGGCGGCACTAAGCCTCTGTCCCAGAGGTTGGTTCCCCTGAGTGGGCCACCACGAGTCAGCGCCTGTGGGCGGAGTGTTGAGGTATTCCAGGTTTCCTGGGGAGGGGGGGGGGTATCCCTGACCAGGGGCTGCCTCTTGCCATCTCTGCCGGACTCTTTATTTTTCTAGTCGGGTTTGTTACACAGGGTCTCTTGGGGGGCATCTTTGGCGGTCACACCGATGACTGTGGGTGAGTCTTAAAGATCTGCACAGGATTTCCTCCAGAGTTGGAGACTTTTAAATTCTCGAACAGTTACGTCAGCGCGGCGGAGCGCACTTCTGGGCTCCAGGGCGGCACGTGACCTAATCGAGCTCCCTCCGCCCCCCAGGCGTCCTTTGGCTCTGCTAGGCTGCCACAGGGTTCTCTGACTTTGAGTGTCCTGCACACACAGCCTCAGAGGTGCTGTGATGGTCTAGTAACACCGCTCAGCTTGCCTACTTTGTCTAGCGTTGGTCTTTTCTTTAAAACCAAACCAAACTGGCGACTTGACACCGTTGTCTTCTGGTGTCAAATGCAGAGACAGAAATTTGTGGTAGCTGGTTGCAACAGAACTGAACCCTTCCCCCCTCCCCCCCACCCCCGCTGAAGAGGAGGGAAAGGAAGAGAATGGGGGAGGGGTACATGTGCACCTGTGACCAACCCAAGTCCCTACTGAACAGAGGGTCTCAGGGCAGACTGTTGTCTGTTTTATCCCGGGGATGTGTGGGGTCTGGTGAGTACAGTTCTCTTATGAGGCAGTGAGGCGGGGGTGGGGGGGAGAGAGCGCTCCGTATTCACTTCTCTGATTTACTCTGGAGGGGCCACATTTCAAAAGCACTTTCTTTTATACAGAGCAATGACTTTGGCTGGTTTTCACGCATTCAGATCCACATGTAGATTTCAGAGGTGAGTCCTCACTTCTGACAGTTGGAAATTGGAAGGGAGACTAGGGCTGACTGTATTGGGTAGTGTGTGAGAGGCTTTCCATGGGACTCTTCTTCGCAGGCCCAGCCCGGTCCTGGGCATTTTTCTCCAAGGAGACTTGGAGCAGGAAGCAATCCAGCAGCTACCCCCTATACAGTCACTAGGGTGAAGTCAGCCTCCGCCTCCTCCCACTTATGTGCTCACTCAAAAAGTTAGGTCCGGAGCTGATGCCTGGCTGTGTGCCTGTAGCCACAGCTCCTAGGGACGGTGCGTTGGGATGTCAGGCGGCAAGGTATAAAACCTGTCTTTAAAAAGTCCTCAAGTTAGCTCAAACCTCACACTGCTTCCAGGAGTATGGTCTGCTTGTGTTGCAGTTATGCATATACAGGCATTTCTGCTTACGGAAGTCTGAAGGGCAGTTGTCAGGCCCCTGTGAAACCTCTGCATGAAATTAGTCCCTGCCCTCTGTCTCTAGTGTTTGAACCCTTGGACTCTTTAAGATGGAAGGAATCTTTAAGATCAAGGTTTCCTGAGACAGATTTGAAAAGGAAGTTGTCAAAGGAGTCCAGGGTCTCACCCAGGGTCACACTGTAAAGTGGGGCTCCAGTGCGGGACCCCGACACCTGATCCGGTGTATTGGTACCTTAGCGCATGCAGCCTCATTTTTTTGTTTTTAGTTTTTATTGCGTTGGTGGTATTTGTTTGTTGTTTCTATGGAGACAGACTCTGCATGAGGAAAGGCACATCTAGTTCACAGAGCCACTCTGGTAAAGTGACAGGATCCTGGGGGAGTTGGTGGCCGGTGAATGAAATAAGACAAAGCACCTGACCTCCAAGACTGTAAGGGTGTGTATGAAAGGAGGAGAGGGAGAGAGAAAATGAACAGGTATATCTGTATCTGATGGGCAGACTTTGGTTGAGGCCAGAGCTCCCTGGAAGGGATAGCCAGAAACACAGAAGGTTATTTCTGGTTGTCTTGGTGACTGAGTGTGGGTGAGAGTGTGTGGGGTGTGTGTGTGGGGGGGTACTATGCATGGGACAGGCCTGTGTCACCAGGACTTGCTACTCAAAGTGCCAGTAGTGACCTATGTAAAGAGTTCTGCAAAGGTCACAGGAATTCGAGAGATACTTTTTAGGAGGGCGCAGAAAGGAAGCTATGGCTGCCAGGTTCCAAGCTGTAGGCTAGCAGACAAGGAGAGCTTGGTGGAACACATTGGCATGCGCGCGCGCACACACACACACACACACACACACACACACACACACACACACACGCACGCACGCACACGTACATGGATGTGTGTTTTCCTGGGATTTGGTACCTCAGCCCGAAACATGGTCCTTGGATTATTGTGCTTGGATTTGGAGACTCTCACCCCTGGACACAGATAATCAGGAGATCCGAGAAGCTGGCAGAGGGCATTGGCTGAGGTTGAGCAAACCTAAGAATGGGAAGGCTTCAGGGCCATGTCCCCGGTCTCTCCCACTGTGACCAAGGTCTGTGAATCCTGACATAGGGATGGAGATGTTTCTGCCTCTGCCCTACTGAGACCACAGTCCTTGGTTTGTAACCTTAATAATCATTGCTACAGCAACTCCGTGGGATGACAAAACATCCGTGGATTATGAAATCACTTGGGAGAAAAAAAGAGGCACAAAAACAAAGATCCAGGGAAAGAAAAGTTTGCAAGGCAAGGCCGCCAAAAATAGAGCAGTGACCTCAAGAAACTCTAGTGATGAAGTGTGGTGGGGGTTCTATTCCAGACGTGGTGGTGGGGCTCAGCACCCCCTCCTTACCCCCCCCCCCCACTGTGTACTTGGTTATAGGGTTTTAGCTTCAGGCCTGCCAGTTAGGAGAAAGCAAAGTTCTCAAGATTCATTCATTTCCCCTGGGGTTGGGAGGGGCAGTGTAGAGACTGCCCAGGATTTAGAGACAAAGACTCAATCTTCTGAGCCCTGCCTCCCCCTCTTTCCAGCCGCAGGGCCTTGGAACAGTCATCAACCATTTAGGAATCTCTTTCCTCCTCTTTAATTAATGGTAGGGGTAGGTATCCTGGCCTCTCTGCTTCATGGAGCCAGGGATGCCCGTGAAGCCGTATTCATGAAGATACTGGCAAATTGTAGAGTGCTTTGCAAAGGAACAGTCCCTTGTGTTAGTATTTTTTTGCCTCCTAGTTAAAGGCACCTGTTTATTGGAGGTAGGTTTCCAGGTGTCTCCTGTTGTCTGTGTTTTATTATTGTATTATTATTAATTATTATTATTGTGAGATGTAAGCAAGGGGTCCCACACATTAGAAGCTACTGACTGGCCTTTCAGTTATCTGGGCTCCTTTATGCTTTCTCTAGATTAGGTACAAATAAAGGCTATGGAACCTGGTTCTGTTCACTGAGGACAGATCTGGGTAGGAAGAGACGAGAAGGGAACACCATTGCTCCATTGGCTCACTTCCCCCGCTGTCTTCAGCCCTTTCAGTTACTCTCATTTGGGGTCCCAACGTCCATGAGCCATCTCAGTGTCTTGTGTCATTTAGACTTGAACGCTCCTGGTCATCATTGAATTTAAAGCCTCTGAGGTCATAGGACTTCAACCATACCTGTCCAGAGCACACTGAGACAGTGAGAAGCTCTGTCCTGTCAGCTCAGTAGCCGTTTTTTCCCCTTCTTCCCGGTATTGTGCACACAGCCCTTCCTTGGCCCCAGGCTTCCTGTGGCGGTTAGGTTGTCCAGGTCCCTTCTTCCCACAACAGGAAGAGGCCATGTTACCTCCCACCTTGACTGAACTGTGTTCATCTCTTGAGTCACCCGGCCTCGGAGTCTGTTTTCTAAACATACCTGCTTATGTTACCAGAACCTTAAGATCAGATCTGGTTCTGTGAAGTCCTGCTGGCTTTGGGGAGACTCCCATGGTTTGGAGAAGCAGTTTGGTTCTGGAAGAGATGATTGCTTCTCCTGGGGGGAGCACTTTTGGTGTATCATGGGATGATTGTCTTCAAGGCTCAGTGTTCTTGGTGTTTAGAAAATGTTGTACACTTTTCTCGGTGTCTTCAGCCTTGACGTGGGTGGAGAGAGGGTCAGGAAACTTCAGAGCAGTCAGCCCTGTATCACTACTTTTCAGACAGAAGCCCATGAAGTTAGTAGCGTGTTTGCCTGCAGAATTGAGGAGGAATCCTATCCAGAGGTGACAACAGCCACGGCAGCTGTAGGCCCAAGGGGAGAAGTCAGTGCTTCTAGCAGAAGCTGCCTCTCTGGCTCTGCCCCTTCCTGTTTCCCAGGTTGCCCTGTGATCTGCTGTGGTCAAAGTCTTGTTCCCTGGAGGTCTGACAAGACCCTGCCAATTTTTCTCTATGCTCAGCACTCAGAGCTGTGCAGAACATTTCCCCAGCAGTTCCTTGTTGGATCAGGGAATGAATGGATCATCTGCCCTCTTGACTTGTGGGAGAAGGATTTACTCCAGTCCAGGATACAACCTTCTTATGTGACAGGGACAATACTAAGTAATGTTACTGCTTGTGTGCTTTTAGAACCAGAGAAAAATCCATGCTTCTGATACATTTTATTGTCTTATTACTTTGCTTTTTATTTATTTATTTATTATTATTTTTTTGTTTGTTTTTGTTTTTCGAGACAGTGTTTCTCTGTGTAGCCTTGGCTGTCCTAAACTCATGTTGTAGACCAGGTTGGCCTCGAACTCACAGTGATCTGCCTGCCTCTGCCTCCTGAATGCTGGTATTAAATGCATACGCCACCACGCCCAGCCCCTTGTTGTTATTTTCAAAGTTGTCTCCTGTCTGCATAAAAATACTGGCGGCTTCTGCCCAGTCATCAGCTTGTTGCTTGTGGGCTGGATGCCTGTTCTCAACTCAAGCAAGTTAGAGGGATGGTCATTCTGGCCTGAATGAAGTGGCAGCCAGAAAGATCTAGAAGAGCCAGCTATAAATATCGTCTTGTTTGGACCTCTTCCGTGTTTCCACATGATACACACCTGCTGCTTCCTGATGACCCGAGGTGAAATGAGTACCACCCTTTACTTAAGGATTTTTATTGTATAGCCGACCCGGCCGGCCTGGAACACGCTCTGTTGCCCTGGAGTCCAGACTGGCTTCCAATTCACAGTCTTCCTGTCTCTACCTTCCTAGTGTTGGGATTACTGGTGTATGCTCCCTCTCACACCTGCGTAACTGGTGCTTCTAAACTGCGGTTAAACAAATCGCTTGGTGTAAGGTTTTGCATCTTAACTTTACAGCTAAATGTACAGTTCAGCAGCGTTGACGTGGTGGTATTGTGGTGTGGTCAGATCCCCAGCACTTACCTTGTCAGTCTAAACTCTGCCCTTCCCCTCTTTCAAGCAACCACATTCTATTCTTCCCCCTCCCCCCTCCTCCACGACCTGACAGCCACCGTTCTATTTTCGTTTCTATGAATTTCATATTTTTTTGTTCTTATTTCTTTTTACATTTATTCATTTTGTGGTTTCTTTGTTTGAGACAGAGCCAGGTAGCTCAGGCTAGCCTCCGACTCACTCACTGTGCTGCAGGAGGATGGCTTTGAACCGTTCCTCCTCCTGCCTCCATCTCCCGAGCGATGGCATTGGCCTGTGCAACTGGTTCAGTTTATTTCGTGCTGGGGACGGACCCCCAAGGCCCTGTGCAAGCTAGGTAGACACTCTCCCAGCTGAGTGGCATGCTCAGTTGCTTTCTGTGCTTTTCTGGATAATGCACTTCATCCTTCTGTGACAGCTTCAGACACAGGGTCGGGATGATTTGATGGGCTTTGCCTAAGATTATGAATGGCCAGTGAATAGCCCAGCTGGGTTCAAAGCGTCACTCTGGGCTCCACTTGAGGTCCTCAGCTATTCTGCCCAGTTCCCAGGGACTCCTCTGTATGAGTTTCTTCTGCTTGCACCTATGTATTTGGAGCTTTGGGACAGCAGGCTCAGGTGGGATCCTGACCTGGAAGGCTGGCCCACTCTGTAGCCTATGAGTGAGCCTTGCCTCTGTGCTGCTTTGATGAGGGCAACAGCTGTGTGGTTGCTCGCCTGACTATGTGGTTCCTCTCAGCACCTAGAAGAAGGGTTTGTTTCTTTGTCTTTGGAGAAAAGGGGTGGCTGCTCTCTGCTTGTCCTGGGAGTGACACCTCACCTGAGCTTATCATGAAAGCCAGGCCCGAGTTTGCTTACCAGGAAGGTGTGGGTACAGTAATAGCCGGGCTTTGAGGGCTGGTTACGTTGTATGTTCCAAGGCTCCTTGCCACCTGTTGTCCTGCCTTCATTTACCAGGGTACCCTGGGTGGCCAGAGGTGAGTCAGCCGGTCTTTAACTCCTGGGGTTGGTCCGAAATGTGGGCCCTGCCTGTGGTCTGTTCTCCTCTGTCATTTTATTTTATTTTTTCTGAGACAGGGTTGTATATCCTTGGCTGTCCTAGACTTGCTTTGTAGACCAGGTTGGCCTCGAACTCACAGAGATCCTCTTGCCTCTGCCTTCCAAGTGCTGGGAGTAAAGGCATGTGCCACCAAGCCTGGCACCTCTGTCATTTTTTTTTTTCCAGCTATGCCAGGGGTCTGTGCCTCCGAGGCCTTTGGGTTTCTGATCAGCCTGTCTTTGGGTTAGATGGGCTCCTCAAGACCAAACAGCCCAACTCTTTATGTTGTGGGCAGAAAGCCTAGGGCCCTGGGAGAGGAAAGGCCTCCCCTGGCTCACTGCTTAGACTTCTTGGAGGTAGCTCCCAGTTGTCTCTTCTGCACCTCATGTCACTAAATGCTGCCTGAGACCACCATGACCTTCATGACCTGGGGCCTGTGCTCTCAGATCTGGAGCTGAGGTAGCTGGGATGAGTGTTCATAGGGGGGAGGAGTACCTTAGTAGTGACCCAGTAATGAGACGCTTAGTGACACAGACTGAGTAACAAGGAAAAATAGTTTCATTTTGATTGTTGTCTCTAATTGAGGTCAAAGGGCTGCATCTGGTGAGAGCCTTCTCATTGCCACAGTGACAAGCCAGTACAGGGCATCACATGACAAGAGACTAGGAGCATGTGAGAGACCTAGCCAGACCGGCTTTTATAACAGATCCACTCTCATGATAATCCATTAATCCATTAGGTGCATAAATGGATTAATCCACTCCTGAGGGCAGAGCCCTAATTAACTCTTACAGGTGCCACCTGGTGCCCCCTTTTAATATGTCTTGGTGGAGAATACACTTCAGCTTGAGGTTGGGAGAGGTGAACCCTGTTCCAGCCACCACCAGAAACTGTGCTCGCTCACTCCTTGTGAAGACATGCCTGCACCATGCCTAGCATGACCTGCTTGCTTGTGAATATCAGTCCCACCATGTGCTGCCATCTGTGCCCTGTCCGCTCTTGATCCCCACCCGACTGGTGCTCACACGGCCTGGGAGAAGCAGGAGTGCAGGGAAGGCAGGAGTGTGGACCTGCTGAGTCTATGCTGATGGTACCTCTCTCTCTAGAACACATCCCACTGGCCAGACGCTCTGCTGGAGAGATGCTCTCAGCACTTGTTGCCATGAGTCTGACTACTGCCGTTGCCTGGGTGACAGATGGGGAAGCTGAGCTTTGGCCAGACCTGCCCTAAGACTGCACTGCTCTTTATTGCCGGGGTGGGGTGGGGTGGGGGGAAAGGGGGGCTAGGGAGGTGGAGGGCTGTGGGGCGGGGGGGGGGGGGGAGGAATGACCTACAGTCTTTGCAGCCATCCACCTTCTAACAGGGGTGGATCAGACATTTGATTTCTTCATCAGCAAAGACCCGGTACTGAAGCCCAGGGCTTTTCGGAATAGTAGGAAAAATAAATTTGAGGCTTTAAAAAAACCAATTGAGACTTTACAAGATATGAAAAGCACAGGTCATAGTTGTAATGCGCAGAAGTTCAGCTTGAAATGGGCGCCAAACACTGCATTATATTGACCTTTGTGGCCATGGCTCCTTGTGGCTGTACAGCCACCATTGGTCCCTTCATTCATTCATTCATTCATTCATTCCCATAACTTACTTTTGAGCTCTGAGTTGAGGTCTGGCTGTGAAGGGAAACGTTCCCTCTTCTGTTGCTGCGAAGCCCTGTGAGTCCCAGGTCCCTCCTGGGCCTGCTGTTTACTTTCTCTCTGTCTCCTGAGAGATCTCATGGCTTCTTGCACCCCTCCTCAGCCATGCCTGTGCTCCATACTGGGCTGTGGCTCTTTCTGAGGGAAGACTCCAGAAGACAGCCTGGCTCCTGAAGGGCAATCTGGATCAGCGGTGGGAAGCCCTCATTCTGCCCAGTTTCCCTTTGACAAGTCACTTCGCTGCCAAGACCTGACCTCCTCTTCTATAAAACAATATAGCTGCCCTTTTGTCAGGAGTCCTGGGGAATCACAGACAACATCTGGTAAAGTCCTAAGATACCATACACATTTTCTCTATAAAAGAGTATTTCCTTTTGTTTTAACTGAAGGCCAAGTTCTCTGCCTCGCTGGAATTGCTTATCTGGGAGTGGACTTGCTTGTCTGTTCTCTGCCTCAGAGTCATTCCCATAAGGCACGTTCTCTAGAGTCCTGTGGGAGGCACCTTCCTGTTCCCTCTCTCTGGCCAGGCCTTCTGGCTGGCTTCGCGATTTCCTGACTCCTGTGCCCTTGGCCTCAGCATGATAGTATTCTTTATCCTTGCTAGAGGAAGATGAGGGTGTGGGAGCTCTTTACCCTGGGCCGGGCTGTTCTTATGAATGAGGCTCTTATGTTAATGTTAGTCTCTTACCAAGTTCATAGAAATTAAGAGTGTTAGCAACAGTCAAACGAGCAGTCCTAGACCTCGGTTACGTACCTCAACCATCATAGCCTTGAGTTCCCTGTCTGATCTTAGGCAACTTGAGCTTGCTGGTCTTGGAATCTCTGCTTGTGCCTGGCCCACAGGAATGCCAGCCCATACTTGACCCGCTCTCACCTGCTAGATCCAGACAAAGAAAGCCCAGCCTGGCTTGCCCCGAGCCTACGTTAGTGAGTAAGAGCAGAAGTAGAGCAGAGGGTCTGTCTGCTTCACTTCTCAGAGGACAGGTATTTGATCAGAATGCCCTGGAGAGCTCGGGGAAGGCCACGCCCTGGGTAGCTTCCAAGGGTCATGGCACTTTCTCTCTGCCTACTGTGTCATGCTGGCCCACATCTGGCCTACAGCTTGTGTGGAAGAGTCCCAATCAGAGACGTTTCTATCCTGCTGAGCTTTAGCATGCCTTCCAAAAACCGGACAACAGAGGTGAGCTGCACTGGGCTGGCAGCTGCTCCCTGCAAGAGCTCTTCCCGGGGAGCCCAGCTGTGAGTTTAACTTCTACATTAGCGGACACTGCTACACACGCACAGCCTCTGCTAGGAGAGGCCTTGTCATGGGAACTGGACTAATCTGGGCAGCGTGGCGAGACCACCCTTGTGAAGACAAAGTAAGTTTCTCAACTTACGTTAGGAAACTAGAAGAAGGAAACCAGGGACTCAGCTGTGTGGAGCTCAGTTGGGAGAGTGCTCGCCCAGTCTGAGCAAAGCCCTCAGTTTAATCCCAGCTACATAAACCTGGCCCGGTAGCACTTGCCTGTAAGTCCAGCATGCTGGAGGTGGCAGAGGCAGGAGGATCAGGAGTTCAAGGTAAGGTCCTTCTCACCCACATGGGTAGTTTAAGGCTAGCCTGGACTATATGAGATTGGGTCTCAAAATAGAAGAAAACAAGGCTGGAGAGATAGCTCCGTGGTTAAGGGCACTGGCTGCTCTTCCTGAGGTCCTGAGTTAACCCCGAGCACCCACATGGCAGCTCACATCAATCTGTAACACCAATTCCAGAGGATCTGACACTCTCATAAGCATATATGCAGGCAAAACACACATGCACATAGAATAAAATTTAAAAAAAAAAATAGAAGAAAACAGAACAATTTAAAAAGAAAAAAGCAGCAATGCCAACAACAACATAAAAAAACTCCAGGGATCCTTGGTCCAGGTTATTAGTCAGAATGATGTCAACTTATTTAAGTTGAACCGGACTTCCTTTAAAGATAAGTAAACAACCTTAAATCCTTGGTAAAGATAAGTCACTAATGACACAGGAAGTCCTGAGTTTTTATGTGTGAGGCTTGTAGTTAGGAGTTTGCCAAGCCATTAGATGCTCAAATCACAGATGGTCCCTGATTGCTCCCTATGTCACTCCCGTAGCCCTGGGTGGACATGCCGCGCCCCCTCCTCTGCAGCGGCGGCTTGTAGCCTGTCCAGCCTCACCTGGCTCCTGAATAGACGCAGAGTTCTTACTGGGGCTCCCTCATGTGGGATTTCTCTCCTCTGTGGTCTCAACAGCAGCATGACTGTCAGTGTTTAAGTGTTCTGCCACATGCCTGCAAACGGCTCTGTGACACTCCTGTTAGCCCAAGGCTAGAGGTTCATGACCTGATCTCCTGACATTCTGAGGCCTCTCAGAACTGTATCTAGCCCCAGCCATCCAGGTGTAGGCCCCATGGCCACCTTAACAGGCCTGCTGTCCTCACAGTCCACGTCACAGCCTACGTCACAACCCATCCTGCCCTCCAGAGCCAGACAAGGCTCCTTGCTGGTACAGGGTGCTCCCAGAAGGCCTTGCTCAGGAAGTCCTTGTTTATCTGTTACCGTACACATTGCTGTTTCAGAAAAGCTGTGAGACTATCGTAAGAACGCCCGCGCTCTGTTTACCCAACTTCTCCAGTTGCTGATATTTTCTCATGTAGGCTCTGCCAGTCACCCATCTCTCTGTATGTATCTCTGTTACTATTATTATCATCTGAGTCATTCAAGAACAAGTTGTATGAAGTTGTGCCCTCGAAGCCTAAAACCCAAATCCTCCAGAGTTCCAGCGTGCGTCTCCCCAGACAGCAGCGTCCTCTGGCTTGATGCCAGTGCCGCCATCCGATGGGGAGTACTTAACCTGTCCTTAGAGTCCACTCAGTGTCACCACCTCTGCCCGTCACATCCAGGATGTGGTCTTCCGCTGGGCCTACCCCGTGCCATACCACCCAATTTCTTTCAGTCTAGAATCCTGCTCACCTCTTCCCAGTCTCCCTTGACCTTGAAGGGCACAGCCGCTTCATGGTGGAGGGAGCTTCTCAATCCATGCCCGTCTCTGAGCAGACTAATTGAGCATTTGAATCCACCAGGGTGACACTGGGCCTTCCCAGTGGTGGCAGGTGGCCCTGGTCAGTACCTGGCGAAGCTGGAGCCTACCAGACTACTCCTCCGCAAAGCTATCAGTTTTCACTTTGTGATGAGACAGTATTTGGTAGAAGATGCTTAGAGACTGTACTACCATTTGTTTCGTATTACCATTTGCTTCTTCTTTAAAAAAAAAAAAAATTATTTAATTTTATGTGCATTGGTGTGAAGGTGTCAGATCACCCAGAACTGGAGTTACAGACAGTTGGGAGCTGTCATGTGTGCTAGGAATTGAACCCAGGTCCTTTGGAAGGGCAGACAGTGCTCTTAACCACTGAGCCATCTCTCCAGCCCCTATCATTTGCTTCTTTATACCTCTGCCCAACTGCCTTAGTGTCCTCTCATGGCCCCTGCCTGGCCTGCACTCGCCTCCTCTATGATGTGTCCTTAGTGGCTGCATCTTTGTTTCCACCACCTTATACATATAAGACACTAGAAGGCTTTCCTTTCTTATTCATCCATCTGTCCTTGTCTCCTCCTCCTCCTCCTCCTTTTTAGCTTTTAATTTTATTCTATGTGTATGGATGTTTTGCCTGCATGCATGTCTGTGTACCATGTATGTGCAGTTCCCTCAGAGGCTGTTGGATCTCATGAGGCTAGAGTTACAGCTCATTGTGAGCTGCCCTGTAGGTATCGGGAATTGAACCCTGATCCTCTGGAAGACCAACCAGTGCTCTTAACCCCCAAGCCATCTCTCTACTCTCATATTTTCCTTTCTGAGGCCCAAATAGCCCAAGGTTTGACTAATGACTAAACCCTTTTGAGGTGATTCTTACATCCTTTTGCCAGGACCTTTCCCAGGAGAGGGAGCTGGGAAATAAGATAAACATGTGCTTCCGTCCACACAGGCACACACATGCGTGCACATGCACGCTCGTCTCTCTACTTCTATTCCAGGTTAGCTGATAATCTCCGATCAGTGCCTAACCCTGTTTTTCTTTTTTCTCCAGCCTAATCACAGTTTACACATGCTGATCCTCTTCTCGCCAGAGCCTGGCTGTGCTGCCTTTGATCTTGCTGTTGCTGTTTCTTGGCCATTCTCTCTGTGTTGCTGACTTCCTTGGGACACTGGTCTTCCCTGTGCCGTTGTTGTCCTTGCCTTCTCTCTGACACACCACCAGAGGAAGGGAAGGACAGCCAGTGCTTTTATAACTGACCATAGGGGAGAGAGGGAGAGAGCTTTTGTTTTGCTTTGTGGTGCTGAGGGTGGAACCTCACGCTGAGCTGCACGGCAGCCTGAGAAACTGTCTTTAGTTTGCAATGCTCTTTGCACACACTGGCCCAGTGATGCCCTTTGCCTGTTTCAGCTAGTCCTAGAATGTTCCTAGAACCTCACCAGGTCACTCTGGCATGGAAGAACCCTGTATTTCTGCGACAGTTTGTTCCTGCGCTAACCCTTGTTCAGGTCTGATTATGTTCTCCCAAATTCATGTGCTCTGATGAAATACCATGTCCGAAAGCAACTTGGGAGGACAGGGTTATTTTGGCCTATATATCCTGAGTCATAGTCCTTTGAGGGAAGCCACGCCAGGAACTCAAACCTGGTAGGAACCTGGAGGCAGGAGATGACGCTGACTCCGTGGAAGAGTACTGCTTACTGGCTTGCTCAGCCTTTTTTCTTACAGACCCTGGACCCGCCCACAATGAGCTGGGTCCTCCCACATCAATCACTGATTAAGAAAATGTCCTGAAGGGTTTTATGGAGGCATTTTTTTCCCCAACTGAGGCCCCCCCTCCTATCCATGACCCTAGCTTGTGTCAAGCTGATATAAAACCAGCCAGCACAGACCTGAAGGCTCAATGTGGTTGGTGGTGTTAAGAGGTGGGGACTTCCTGGGTGTGGTTGCGCACACCTTTAATCCCAGCAGGCAGAGGCAGAGGCAGGCAGATTGCTGTGAGTTCAAGGCCAGCCTGGTCTACAAAGGGGAGTCCAGGACAGTCAAGGCTACACAGAGAAACCCTGTCTGGGGCGAGGAGCGGGGAGGAAGAGGTGGGGACTTGGGGAGGTGGCTAGGCATAAGGGTGAGCTTTCATGAATGGGATTAGTGTTATATGGAAGGAACCAGAGAGAGTGCCCTGCCCCTTCCCACCAGATGAGGACATAGTGAAATGGAACAAACTATGGTCCTGGAGGAGGACTTTCATCAGACCCTAGATCTTTGGCTTTGATCATGAAATCTCAGCCTCCAGAATGTGGAGAGATGTAGAGCCTTGTCTTACATGGCTGGGTGTCTGTCACAGTGCACTAACACACCACACCTAAGATACCACCCCTGAGAAGCTGTTCTTTGGATTTTGAGCTTACTCTGCTTTGGATTACCTTGTCAGCCTGGACTGTGTGGTCCCGCGTAAGTCACTCTGGTGCCTGCCGCGATCTTGATGGGGCATGGATGGACTGTGTAAGGTGGAGCCCAAGGTGTTGGTTGGCCCTCTCACACTAGAACATGGGCACCTTCCTCTCGGAAGCAGGGCTCCTGCTCAGTGTCTCTCAGGGTGACTCACAGCCTTGTGGAGAAGCACTTGTTGGCACAAGCTCCCCACACATTCCAGTGGCCACTCAACCTGCCTAGGTTTGCAGGGCTGGCCTAGCAGCTGGTGGTAGCAGCTGGTGGTTGAAATCCCTATCCAAAATTTGCCCCTCAAAAATATTTCAGTCATTCTAGACTCAGTGTTACCAACTAGTAGAATTTAGAAACTGTTTATAGCTTCAGATGTAGGTCTGTGAAGAAATGTGGTTTTTTTTTTAATTAAAAAAATTTTTTTGAGACAGGGTCTCTTTATTTAGCCCCCACTCTCCTAGAACTCACTATATAGACCAAGCTGGTCTTGAACTCAGAGATCTGCTGAAGAAATGTTTATAGAGTTTTATTTATTTTATTTTATGTTTTGCCTGCACGCATGCTTGTGTACCGCATTGGTGTCTTGTTTCCACAGAGGTCAGAAGAGAGTGTTGAATTCCCTGGAACTGGAGTTTCAGATGGTTGCGTGCCACCCAGCTGGGTGCTACGAGCTGAACCCAGGTCCTCTACAAGAGCAGCCAATGCCCTTAACCACTGAGCCATCCCTCCAGCCCGTGAAGACATGTTTTACAGGAAGCTCCATAACTGTCCAGAAATCAGTTTAGTCCCAGCCAAAACTATCTTGAAGCTTAAGCAGGCTACCAGGAAGCACAGCATGTAGGTCTAAGGGCTGGTGGTTCAATACGGATTTGATTTGTGTACATATAAATGTACATAGATATTCAGCAATTGCCTTTGCTTCGTCTTATTGTGTATGCACATACATGTGTATTTAAAATCATATATATATATATATAAAGAAAATGCCTATATGAGATTAGACTGTAGGCAAGTCTGTAGGGCATTTTCTTAATTAGTGATCTATGGGGGACGATCAAGCTCATTGTAGGTGGGGCCATACCTCGGCTTGTGGTCCTGGGTTCTACAAGAAAGCAGGCTGAGCAAGCCATGAGGAGCAAGCCAGTAAACAGCACCCTTCTATGGCCTCTGCATCAACTCCTGAAACCAGGTTCCTTTCGTTTTGGAGTTTCTATCCTGACTTCCTTCAGTGTTGAGTAGTGATATGGAAATGAAAGCCAAATAAACACTTTCTTACCCCCCCCCCAAATATATATGTATGTGTGTGTATATATATATATATATATATTTTTTTTTTTTTTTTTTTTTTTTTTTTTTTGTACGAGAGGTTGTTAGACCATTACCGGAAGCTGGTTAATGCTTTCTGAGCACACTGTTCTCACTTGTCAGTCTGCACATCAAGACAGAGAGCTGTGTACACAACAGGAAGAGGGGACAGACTTAGTAAGCAGAGAGGGAAGGAGCCTGACTGGAGCAGCCCCGCGGGGCTGGAGCGGGGCTGCTCCAGCCCAGGCCTTCAGTCTTCACAGATGGAAAAGCTAACGTCCCATGCAGTCACCTGGCGGAGACCCCAGGGTGGGGCTGCTCTGGAGCTCAGCCCGTCCTGACATCACTGGCAGTTGAGTGCAGCGGCATACTTACTCACCACCGTCATAGCTGATCAGGACATTAGTCAAGATGTCACCCAGAGACTATTTATGTTCAGAAAACTAAGGGAAGGGAAGTGCCAGTATTCTTTGGAAAATGCCACTCCGCCGTCCGTGTGGGTGGACGTCTGGTTTTGGAAGCTTCTCTCTTGGTCCTTCGTTTTCTCTGGTGATGCCTAATGACTGAGTGTGGGTGTGTTTCTGCCGTACTGAGGTGGGCAAGTCCTCACGGAGGGGGGGGGGGCGGAGGTGGGCAAGTCCTCACGGGGGGGGGGCGGGGGGGGCGACATGAACTCGGAAGAAGTGTCGCTCTCTTGGTCGCACTCTCATGCCACAAAACATTAAAATCTTTCCTAACTATGTTTTCGTATTTATTGATTATACTTGCAATATCCGTTCAGCGTGGAACCAGAAAACAGGGCCCATGAGGTGGCTCAGCTGCAGAACGTGGCAGCTGCCAGGTCTGATGACCCGAGTTCCATCCCCAAGGCCCACATTGGAAGTTGTGTTCTGGTCGCCACTGTGTCACAAAACAAATTAAAAGTATAACTAAAATTTCTTTTAAAGTACTAGAAAATATATACCAAATCTGCGACAAAGGAGAAACACTCAACGTGAGGAAAATACTGCTAGCGCCTTGGTGTACATCCCACCTTGCTTGCTAAGACTGTTCTTCGCACGGCAGTGCACAGACATACGAAGTCAGATTATTTTCCCTGTTTTCAGTTAATAATGATAATGTCGCCACCTCGATGTGTAAAGCTCTGCCAGTATCTTAAGCCATTGCAGATGAATCTGTTCTGTGGCCTTAATCTGATGAACTGTTGCCACCGTTGGACATTTTGGTCGCCTCTGGTGGCTGCTTCTGCTACTGTGACCACAGCCTCCTTGCCCTCGGCCTTTATCGTCTCTTAAAACAGTATCTGGGAAAGGCCATGGTGTGTCAAAGGCAGCAGGGTCTTTATGGCACGTTCTGTGTGTGCTGCCAAAACCCCCAGGCTGGTTTTCTTCTCTGGCTTCTTGATATGTAGAAAGCTGATCATGTCCGTAATTTAGGAGACTCCAAGTTGTTATCCACCAGAGGTCTCTAGCATCCCGGCCACTCCTCCGCTCTGAGCTGGCTCCCTTTTTCCTCTCCTTGAGTTATCTCCCTCACCCTTGTGCTATGGGACTCCCCCATCTGTCCCAGAGGGATTGGAATGGTGAGTGGGACCCACAGAGGATAGCAATGCACTGGCATACATACGGGCTTGCCCACTGGTGTTTAGAATATAATTTTAGGAAATTCCCTAGGCCCACCCACTCTCACTTGTGCACATGCCAAGGGCCTTGACTGGTGGCTGAGCATTCAGAAGCTGCAGGATAATCCTGTGGCTTACAACCAAGTCCCCGGTTCTCCTTGTGGTCTTGTGATCTGCCCTGTCCCTTTCTCCCCAAATCCCCCACCCCTACCATGGTCCCTCCTTTGTCTGCGCTCTAATTACAGTGAACTTTATAACCTTTCTTTTACTCCGCCACCTTTTCGTCCCAGCCAGGGGTGGTGATGGAGAGGGTGCCTGCTGAGGTCAGGCTTGAGTTACTCAACCCGTCTGTGCCTTTGTCTCTAAGTGGTGATAAAAAAACAAAACAAAACAAAAGAAAAGAAACAGTACCCCTGGGGCTGGAGAGATGGCTCAGAGGTTAAGAGCACTGACTGCTCTTCCGAAGGTCCTGAGTTCAATTTCCAGCAACCACATGCTGGCTCACAACCATCTATAATGAGATCTGATGCCCTCTCCTGGCCCGCAGATGTACATACAAGCAGAGCACTGTATACATAAAAAAACAAAACAAAACAAAACAAAACAAAAAACAGTACCCCAGAGGGACTGGCTGCTTGACTCCTGTGTGTATCGGCACCTATAAATGCTAACCTCCTCCTCTAGGTTTCTGTCTTACGTGTTGGTAGCCAGGGATACAGGGATAGAGTTCTCTCCCTGGACCAGCACCTTCTCTGGACCATCTCTGAGAACCACAGACATCTCCTTCCTGTCACAGAAAGGGGGTGTGAGCCCTGCCCAGGGCCAGATGTCAGTCAAGACACATCTGTGTCTCCTGGGAACTTTCTTGAAAATTTATTTTCCTTTTTTTTTTTTTTTCCTCTGTAGCGCCCTTGGAACTGATGATGTCATCCAGCCAGCTGCTCCGGCAAACCCGGGACACCCTCTCTTAGCTGACTCTTCCCGTCATGGCAACACCGTCAGCTCAGTCTCTGCACATCTGACAGTCCAGAGGTACAAACATGGCTGAGGCTGTCTGAGCCCAGGCTGCATGAATGCTCCCTCCTTCTCTTCCCTCATCCCATACACCCGCCTGCCTCTCTCAGTGTCTGTATACCTGCTCTAACCATGGCAGGTGTGTGCCAGGGCTTAGCCTCTCCTTGTGACACGGGTTATGCTATGAAAGGACAGTGGGAGCCCTCCAGAGGGTGTACGGGCTGTTTTGGGACATGGGTTAGGGAACTAGCTACCTGCCTAGGACACTGGGCCACCAGCTGGGTCAGCTGCTTGTTTTCTGTTGTCTTTGGGTGAAGATCAGAGACTAGCAGAGCCAGAGGATCATGGGAAAAGGAGCTCTCAGGAACCGGCTCCCAGCCCTGCCTCCTGTCCTGCTGCCTCCTACAATCCTTCCTTTTCCCTTGCCTGTCACACCCCAGTTCCTTGGCACCCTGTCTTCAGCCTGGATTCAGCTTCACCTCCCTTTTACCTGCGGCCTTTGCCTTTAGTCCAGGTTTGGTCCACAGTGGCTGTGAAACTTGATAAACGGGGACAGACACACACAAACACACACACACAGACACACACACACGCAAGCATGCGTGCATGCATGCACACACACACTTCTCTGTATAAGTAATTACACAGTGCACATTCATATTAACACATGGATCTCTGTGTTAGTTACATGTCTTGTTGCTATGACAAATATTTGCAAAAGCGCTGGCCTGGGATTTTAATGTGCCCCTTGGCACGGGAGAGCCGAGGTCCTTAATTGCACATCAACTTGCAGGCAGTGTGTAGAAGATGCCGTAAGGAGCAGGTTACACTTCTCCAAGACTGTGCTCTTAACCTCTGAGCCATCTCTCCAGCCCCAGGTACTCTGTTCTTGAGATCCTTTCCTCTCACCCCCCACCTCCACCTCTGGGAGTGGTTCCACATTGGCTGCCTCATATCTGTGGGCTTGATAGAGCATTGCTGTGACTGCCAAGCAGCAAATGGATTAACTTCTGGCCACTTGTGGGAGTGGTTAAGAAGTGTGTCCTGGCAGGTGTGGTAGTGTGGTAGTGATTTTAACCTCAAAGGTAAATCTTCACCTTCCTGCTTAGAGTAGGACAGAGAGAAGGGAAGAGATGGGGCAGGGGGCATGGCTTGCCTTCCTGTGTACCCAAGGCTTGCTGTTTGTCCAACCTATGGGACCCTATTTGTGGAGAGATGTAAACAAATGTTTATTCTCCCCAGATCGGACACTGATGATAGACCCCCAGATAGGATACTGATGACAAGTCAACATAAGGATACACCCAAAGTCCAAGTTGATGAATCACTAAGTTTTATAGGGGCTACCTACAGGAGTATGGGTAAGGGGTTACAGGAGTAGAAATAACTCAAAGCTATATCACCAAAGCCCACCCCCCGTGTGAGTGACAGCTCATGAAAGCTAGAAACCTGGAGCACACTGCACAGCCTGCAGGGAGCCTGCAGGGAGGCAGAGTGTCTTCTGGGCAGCTCAGCCTGTCTGAGTATCTTCTGCCTGTCCTTGATGCTTGTAGACACTTGAGGAAGGAGGAGCCTAGTGAATCTAGTCAGGTTCAGGGGCTTCTGAAGCTTTTGAGTTGTCTATTTCCCAAGTATTAAGGAGCTTCCCTGCAGGGTGGAATGATTCATCTTCCTTTAGAGCAATGTTTCTCAACCTTCTTAATGTTGGGACCCTTCAGTATACTTCCTAATGGTTTGGTGACCCCAGCCATAAAATTATCTTCATTGCTACTTCATAACTAATTTTGTTACTGTTATGAAATATAACGTAAACATCTGATATGTGACCCCTGTGAAAGGGTCACTTGACCCCCCGAAGGCGCTGCAACCCACAGGTTGAGAGCCACTGCTTTAGAACGTCCTAGTGATGGAATGGAGAGATGGCTCAGCAGTTAAGAGCACTATCTGTTCTTCCAGAGGTCCTGAGTTCAATTCCCAGGAGTTGGCGTCCAACCATCTGTAATGGGATCTGATGCCCTCTTCTGGGAGTGTGTGAAGACAGATTATTCACATACATTAAAAAAAAAAAAAAAAAAAGGACATCCTAGTTACAGTTGTTTTACCTCTGAGGAGAATGGTACATAACAGAATTTAAATTGAAAGAACTTTAAAGTGCTTCTTGCTTTTGAGACAAGATCTCACTGTGTAGCCGTGGCTATCCTGAAACTGGTGATGCAGATTAAGGTGTCCTTGAAGTCTGACTGCCTCTGCCTCCTGAGTGCTAAGATCCAAGGCATGCACTGCCATGCTGAGCTAAAAAAAAATTTTTTTTAACTCACAATTATTTTTAGATTTTTGTTTTAAATTTTTTTTATGTATGTGTGCGTATGCCACATGTGTGCAGGTGTCTTCAGAGACCAGAAGATAGAGCTGAGGTTACAGGAAGTTGTCAGCCACTGTGTATGGATCCTGGGTACTGAACTCAAGTCCTTTGCAAGGGCAGCAAATATTCCTAACTGCTCAGCCACCTCTCTAATTCAAGTGAAAACTTTGAATTTTATTTTTCTTTTAAGTGTTTAAAAGATGGCTCAGTGGATAAAGGTGATTGATGCCAAGCCTGATGGCCTTTCCATGCCTACAGCCCACATGATGGAAGGAGACAATTGACTTCTACAAGTTGTCACCTGACCTCCACATTCATGCTTTGTGCATGTGCGCGCGCGCGCGCACACACACACACACACACACACACACACACACACACACACACAGGAAATAAGAATTTAAGAAAAAATGAAAAAGGTATTTTAAAAAAATGGAGCCAGGTGCAGTGTCTCCTGTCTGAGAGTTGCTTGGGAGGCCAGGCAGAACAGGAGGCTAGCCTTGCCCACATGGCAAGTTTGAGGCCTGTGCCTGCTGTATGAGGCTCTCTCAAAGATTTAGCCACAAATCCACAAATGCTCCTGAGAGGGAGAGAAGAGAACAGTCCCCCCACCCCACATGTCTCCCCTCCCCTTCGATCCTGTTGATGGCTTTGGTGATAAATCGGAATTTCTTATGCTCTTCACAGGATGGGAGCTGTCGCTCACTCTGAGGGGTTCCTGGGGTGAAAGGAAAGCAACATCACACTTGTTCCCTTTGGTTTTCAGTTCTGCTTTGCTGGGTAACCCAGAAACCTGGGCCCAAGTCCTCTAGAACATTCTACAGATGACTAGATTGCCCATAGCCATTTGCAGTCTCATCTGTTTCATATTTTCACACGCACGTATGCACGCACCAAAACAAACAAGCAAACAAACAAAACCAAACAGGATGGTTTTCTAAGAGAAGCCTTCCAGCTCTGTCACCTAGCAGGCAGTGGAGCAGGATACTAAGGTCATGTCAGGAACCACTTGAGGACTGGATCTTTTCAGTCTGGAATCAAAGCAGCCTCTCCTGGGACCCTGAAGAGTCCCATCAACACCATGGGAAACCTACTCACCTCCAGCTCCATGCCAGATTTCAGGGTGCATCAGAACAACTGGTAACAGTCAGATGGCTGCCCCACTTAAGTCTCAACTTAGAAACCTGCATGTCCTCAGGGATGTTCCTGCCGCTGTTCTGGAGCCCGCATGTCGTACATGCTAGGCAAAGGCTGTGTTGTCCTGGTCACAGCAACTCAGGACGGGAGACTGCTGGGCCAGCAGTTGGTAGCTGAAGCTGCCTCTGACTTCTTCAGTCAAAAGCATCGTGGCACCATGGGGGAGCAGATAAAGGGGGTCAAGGAGTAGGCATCATGGCACCCAGGGACTGGGTAGCATTGTAGCCTTGGTAGAGTGTTTGCAGACTTCTAAGCAGAGCTTAAACTCTGAGAGGAAGCAGGCATGGTGGCAAATGCCTGTAAGCCTAGCACTCTGTGAGGCAGAGGCAGGCAGATCTCTGAGTTCGAGGCCGGCCTGGTCTACAAAGTGAGTCCAGGACAGCCAAGGCTACACAGAGAAATCCTGTCTCAGGAAAAACAAAAACAAAAGCAGAAGCAAGCAAAAACAAACAAACAAAACCCCACAAAATTTGGAGATGAGGAAACCCAGCTTTCCTACTTTTGTTTTTCCTTTGTTTCCAAATCATGTAGGGTTTTTTTTTCTTATCTGTTTGCACAAAATACTTCTTTATCTTTGGGTGGATTCAGCTGTCTCCCAAAGGTTAGCTGAATATTTAATAATCAGGCAGTTAATAACTGAATGATAAAGTGGAGGGATTGGTTTTTAATCGAGAAAAGGAGTTACCCAGCTTGAAGAACAGAATTTCAGGTCTGTGTATGTGTTCTGTGCCTATTGCAAGTTTGTTTACAGCGTCTGTATTCCCAGCTGGTGACCACCAGATTGTGAGAGACCATCTTGGCAACTGTCAAATAATGATTTTAAATGGCTTATACTAGCAAGCAGTTCTGTTCTTGTTGGGTGTTTGGAGGTTTGCGAGCTAATTTAATCTGTGTATGTACCTTTGGGCTTTGTGCACAAGCGTCCTTGACATCTGAGACCAGCCTCTTTTTCTTCTCTGTAGCTATCTCTGTGTTGATCAGGTGTTCAGGGCATATGAGGAAACTTCACACAGGAACGGGAACAATGATGGGATCTTGAGACCTCTTCCAGCAAGGCTCAAAGTCTCTTCTATAGTTTGGGGATGATGTTATTGATGACTTTTCTTCTAGTTAATAGCTTCTTCCTACTGAAGTTCTGCTTGGGCCAAGCTTGAGGATACTGCCCTTCCTCTTGGGTGCAGACTTCTCTCTGTAAAGGGAGTGTGGATAAAATGAAGAGGAGGACTTGGCCTGCTGTTCCCCTGCCCTACCTCTCACCTCTGAAGTCTTCCGGTCAGCATGTTGGGGATGGTTACGCACTCGCTACCCTGGGGGCCTGGTGTCCATGTGTTGGTGCATCTCATTAATGACTGGAAACATCTGGGTATGTGGCCTTTCTTTCTTTGGACCTTCCGGGAGGTTGCAGCTCAGGATCACAGTCCCCACCCGTCACAGTTCACTTTCCATCACACCCTAGGCCGACTGTCCAGTGTTTACCACAGCAGCAAGTTCAGAGCACTTTTCCTTTTTGCAGCTTCCTCTTCCCTTTCAGTCTGAGCTGAGCCTTTGGCCTCAAGGCCTGCCCTATTATGTGAGTGATCATGTGCACTTGGGGATTCGAGGATGAAAAAAAAGAAAAAAATCAAGAGGCTGTAAGAAAGGCAGTGTGCTAAATGCATTCCAGATGGTGATGTGAAATGGGAGATAAGATGCCCAGCTGGCCCAACAGGACATGATGTGCTCAGCTGGTACCTTGGGGGCCGTTATCACCCTCTTGTGACAGCCTGAGTCACTCTGGTCTTTGTCCTCAGACAGGGGCTTAATTTGGCAGCCCCAGCTGAGTTTTGAAATGAGATTTGCTATCAGTTCAGTGGGAACTGTGCCAAGACGGGCTCAAAAGCCCTGAACAGGGAATCAGAGGCTAGCTGTTGGGGACAGCCTCTCTGCGTAGCTGGGCTATCTATCTGGCTATGGGTCTGCGTGCCAGTCGCTAAGCTGAATTCCCTGTTGTGGGTAGGTGGACACTGCTTCCCAATTGCTACAGGGACCAATTGTTACCTAGGACTTTGGCAGAGTACCAGCTCAGGGACAGCAAACTGACGTGTAGGTAGTGGGTCCTAGACAGTCAAAGCTCTTGTCCAGTTGGATTTTAACATCACCTTCAGTGAGGATAAACCCTGCGTGCCTGCTAACTCAATGGTGGTTTAGGTCTTCTCCAGTTGTCAGGGGAAAAAATTTTAAATTAGGCTGGGGCACAGTGGCTCATGCCTATGATCCCAGAACTCAGGAGGCAGAGGCAGGCAGATCTCTGTGAGTTCGAAGCTACCCTGGTCTACAGAGTGAGTTTCAGACAGCCAGAGCTACACAGAGAAACCCTGCCTTGGAAAACAAACAAAAGAAAGTTAAATTAAATTACAATTTTTTTTTTTAATCTTCCAAAATTAGGAATATTTTGCATATTCTGCATGGATTTGAATTCGACTTCTTGGTTACTGTACTATGATTTGGAAAATATTAATCCCTTACATAGGAAGAAGGAATAGTGGATATTTTTAACCAGAAGGTTCTTTGCGTGTCTCCCCCATCTGCCCATTTTCAGAGGACAGTGGGGACTACTCTAAAGGTGACATGGGAAAGTGGAAATAGATCTGAGTCCATTTTGGAATTTTCTGCCCTTCTCATGCTGTATTTGGCAGGTATCCCCAGTGCAGGCTGGGAGTGGTCCTAGGCAGCAACCCCCAGCTGTGAAGTGCTGTCTTCCTGAGAATAATGTCTTTAAGATGGTCCTTGCCGGTCATGTGGGACTAAGCAGAGAGAGGAGCTGGCCAAGGTTGTTGACCAGGAACTCCTTCCGCCTTCCTGTCTGCTGTAGCAGCCAGAGTTCTCTGCAGGAAGCAGAGAAGGGAGCAGGGATGCACCTGAGGGCCTTTTCAGATCTAGGCCCAGGGAGGCTCTCTGGGTGTGTGACTCAAGAGCTGTCTCTCACAGTGCCACACTGAGAAGGCCCTGTGCCTGGCTGCTTCTTGAATTCCTGATGCTTGTTAGAACATGGCTGGCCATTCATGCTGCCTTCATGTTGCGTTCATTGTGCCTGCAGATTCCATGGCCTGGCCTGCTTAGCACTTAGGCTCTGACATTCCCAGGGCACGGAACACTTGTCCCACTTTCTTTCTTTCTTTTTTTTTTTTTTTTTAATTTATTTTTTTATTTGTTTATTTAGTGTATGAATGCTCTATCTGCATGTACACTTGCATGCGAGAAGAGAGCATCAGATCTCATTATAGCTGGTTGTGAGCCACCATATGGTTGCTGGGAATTGAACTCAGGACCTCTGGAAGAACAGGTAATGCTCTTAACCACTGAGCCACCTCTTCAGCCCATTTGTCCCACTTTCAATGGCCCAAGAGGCTGTGGTGCCAGGTGAGGGATAGGAATGGGCCTGCGGATAGCTTAGAGCCACATGGGGAGCCCAGCTGTGGGCTCATGAGGAATTGGAGAGGCTTTGAGGTAAGGTAAGATCCTATCCAGACTTGAGTTGAGCCATTCCAGTGGCTCTGGGGACATGAGCCTAAGGGGACAAACCCAGCAGGTCACACCCCTGGATATCCCAGGAGTTCTGCTCTAAGAAAAGGAAGACCTGGGCCACAAAGGTGGCTGGACAGAGAGGACTGATTCCGGAAGAAGGTGGTGGTGACTCAGCGGAAGAGGTGATGAGGGGTCCTGAGCCTCTGAGAACAGGAAATATCCCACAGTCCTGACTTCCCGTGCCAGTGTCCAGCCCTCAGAAGAGAGGAGGAGGAGGAGGAAGAAGAAGAGGAGAAGGAGGAGGGACTAAAGAGCATAGAGATGGGGGGAGGGGCTCTGCTGGGGTCAGAAGGGGTCACGGTCCCCAAATGTGGTAATGAGTCACTCAGTTTCTCTGTTGGGGCCTGACTATCTCAGTCATGGATGGGCCAAGAACTGGCTACAGTGGGTGGGAGGGAGGGAGGCTCCATAATTGGGGTGTTGAGTCATTTGTTTGGTGCCTTCAGCTAATGGGAACTGGCCAGGGCAGGATGGGTGTGGTTAAGGAGGAGGGGCTCAGTGAGTGGAAGAGAGGAGGGAGCTGTCTGGTGACCCTTTGGGGATATGGCTGGTTTAAGGACAAGTGGGCTCTCCAGGCTACTAAGCTGAGGGGAGGTTAGCACTGGGTGACTCTGGAAAATGCTCCATGGTGTCTTGGAAGGGACAGTAGTAACTAGAGTCTAAAGGCATCCTTGTAGAGCTTCAGCTGTGAGCTGTCCTCGGACTACAGATGTGAAGCCGTCTTCCCTACTCGTCGATAACCTTCACAACTCAACAACGAGTACACTTAAAGTAACAGAATTGCAAGCAACACCCTGTCAGTGTAACCTTTAATTAAATTACCTCTTCCTGGAATGTGTCAAGTGGAGGGAGCTCAGCCAACAGAGTCTCTTGAGAAAGCTGAAGTTTGGACTAGCAATCCCCCCCCTCCCCAGACTCTATGTAGCCCTGGCATTCGATGTGTAGACCAGGCTGGCCTTAAATTCACAGAACTCCACCTGCCTTTCCTGAGCGCTGGGGATTAAAGGCATGTGCCACCACCATGCCCAACAGCAGTTGTATTTTGCTGACTGTAAGCGTGGATCAGGGTTGTCCAGAGTGACACTCGGAAGGAGAATAAACAGCCCCTAGCAGTTTACTTTGTTCATGTGCTGTGCTTCTTTTATATTTTGTTTTGAGACAAGGTCTTACTGTATAGCCTTGGTTGGTTTAGACCTCATGATGGTTTAGACCTCAGCTTCCCAGGTGTGTACCCCCATGCCTGGCTTACCTTTCAGTTTTTATTTACTATGGGTTAGCTTCTTGGGGCCTACAAGGATCATAACTTTTGGGGCTCTTGTTTCCCCCTCTCCCCCACTCCTGTGGGGCCCTTGAGGAACTGGCAATGTGGCTTCCAGCTCAGGCTGAACTCCTGCCATTTGGTCATAGCTCATGGACACTGTAGGCTCGCCATTCACCGGTGTGATGATGCCTCCTGTTGGTAGCCCGGCTGGATGCTGGGTCACTGGGGAGCACAGGGCAGATGTGGGTGCTGTTAATGTAGAAACACAGCTCTTGGGGCTGAAGAAATGGATTAGCACTTGCTATAAAGCTTGGCAATCTATGTTAGTTATTCACTGATCTCCACATATGCATGCCATGGCAAATACAAAGACACATGTGAGCACATGCGCATATACACACACATACACATGTGTGCATGCACATACATATACACACCAAAACAAAACACCATAGCTCTCACATCAAAGGGAATAAGAGACAGTTTATTTAGGTTACCCCAAATTCCATGGAGTCACATGACGTTTCTATAGTAACAGAACAAAGAAAGTCATGAATGAAGACGTTTTCCAAATCCATTGGTGGGAACATCAGCTAGTGAGGCACAAAGGTGCTTATGTGACTGTTAGGAAGTGGCCTAGATACTGGATGATGAGGCACTGCTGGTCTGCCAAGGGAGGAAGCTGCCTGCCTAGGAGGTGGGCCTGTTATGGGAACAAAAGAGGCTGGGGAAAGCCATGAAGTGTGGGAGGGGCTGAGCTGGGGTTGATTCTGTGGAGCCTGTGAAATCGCCACAGGCTTAAGTAGGGGTGAGAATTCCCTTTCCAGAGCCTGAGGTTGGGCACCTGATGGCTACCATCTGCCAGGGCCAGGGCCAGGGCCAGGGCCAGTCTGGAGGCCGAGCCTGCGAGGCTGGCACTCAGCAGGGTATGGTGACTCAGAAACCAATGCTCCTATGGCTACTTGCCCCCCAAAGAAGAAGGGGGTCCTGCACCACAGACTGTAAAACCTCAAACTCCAGCTGCCTGGGTCTCAGGCCCTGCCTGCCTCTGAGTCACCTAACTCTCGCGGGGCTCTGAGAGGCCCTCAGCCACCCAGCTCCTGACAGGCAGCCATGCAGCTAGCTGCAGATGCCAAAGGGGATAGTTAGAACCTCTTAGGCTCCAAGCTTGTGTTTCTAGGTGCACCCTTCAGGTTCCCCGAACGCTGGCAGGTCCCCTAGCTGTCCAGGAGGGGGCAGACATCTACCACATGAGGGCTGCTTACCGGCATGATCCTTCTGGGCCCAACTTTTCCACCTATACTTTTCTGTCTCTTGAAATTTGAGGGCAAATTTTGAGGAATTTACAGAATTGTGTTTTAATTTAATTCAATGGCATTTACAGAATGTCGTCGCATGCACCAAACTGTTAGAATAACTTTATATAACACTTCTTCAAGCAAACCTCAAACAAGAAAACACCGAAGAGCCCCCAATGCTTGAGTTGTTAATGAACCCCCAGTTTTTCTGGAGCCAAGAGAGGGAGGAACTTGGCACTGGAGGCTGTGACCTCCACCATGTATAAGTGGAGGGGTGGGGGACGACCCAGGGAGCAGCGTGCTACGTCTTTAAATAGTCCACTCCACAAGTGTGGGTGGGTTGGGTGGGGTGAGAAGGGACTGGTGAATGTACCATTAATGAGCCGAATTCCATTTGAAATAATTCTCCCATTGTGTCCCCAGCACCTCCCCATCTGCCGCCCATGCAAGCCTTGCTCCTCCGGCCTCAGAACGTGCAGCCTTAGTTTCCGCCACAGATGGCCATGGAGTAGAAGCCCCCACTGTCTCCTGCCAGCCCCTGGCCAAGGGCATAAACAGGTAATCTACAAGCACTTCTTTCCCCTGTAGCAGCTGCCCAGGAAAACACAAGGCTGGGTGGTCTCTCCCTGTGCCCTGAGGAGAGCTGTGTTTAGGATGTCGCCAGCGAGGCCCTGACGCCATGTCTGTAATCGCCTGGCTTCTAGCTTGTTCTTCTATAGCAGGGGAAACAGTGTGTAAGGCGAGGACTCCCGAAAGACAGAATCAATAGCATGTGAGTGAGAATGTTCCCTCTGCAGGGTCCACTCCTGGGAGACTGTGGGAAAGGCAAAACTAACAAGGACCGGGAAGTATTATGGTAGCCGGGGTGAGAACCGGAAGATCTCTACTATAAGATCATAGCTCGCCCTGCCCTGCATCTCGACTGTGGTCATGCGACTGTGTCGAGTTTATCCAAGGGTGACTGTTTCTGCGTCCCAAGGGATGCCAGTGCTTGCCTCTTGCTTTCTGGGGCCCAGTAAAAGTGAGAGCTGCCCATTTATTCTGCGTCCGAGGCTCCCGGGCCTCTCATGTGAATGGCGCTAAGGTGACTGTGCTGTGCCTTGGCGTGAGTATTTCCTGGAAGCTCCACACCAGCACTTTTTGAGTCTTGTTCATTTGTCCATCCGAGTCCCAGCAGCGTGGGCTTGAGCTACTTTCACCAGGCACCATGCCAGAGACAGAATACAGGTCTAGAACACACAGGCTGCCTGGCCCTCTGGAGCCTTGAGGTCTCTGGAGATGAAGAATGAGCAATTAGATTGTGATGCAACCCCCCTTGCTTCCCCCACTCCCCCCCCCCATTCTCCCCCCCACCTCCCCCCACTTCAGCAGGTTGAATTCTGTGTGAGCTGAGGGCACTGGGGGAAGGAGTAGATATTGCGTCGGGAGTTTCTGCATGTGTGAGGATCCTGGGGTGGTGGAGGCATGCATGGCCAGGGAGCTGAGCTGAAAGGTCTGTAGAGTGTAGAAGCCGGAGCCTGGAGCTGCTCGTGGGGAGTGGACTGTGGCTTAGCCTGCAGGGCTGGGCAGTTACCACAGGCCATAAGAACCAGGGTCTTTATCTTTGTTTCCTTCGGTGACACTTTTATTAATAGTTTTTTTTTTTCCAATACAGTTTTGATTTACAAAAGAATCTAAAAGACATTCCGTTTATCTAACCCAGGCCCATAGTTCCTTCTGCTAAGACCCTAATGGTAGTGTAGTAATGTGGGACTGGGACTGACCCTATTTCTTGTTAACTGCCGTCTCCGTTACTTGGAGTTCTGGAGTTTGTCTTTAGTGTCCTTTCTTGGTCTCAGATATCACTCAGGTGCCCCTTGGTTCTGGCAGTTTTCAGGCCTGTCTTATTTGGAGACTTTGATAATTACAAGAGTTTTGCTTAGAGTGGCACTCAGCTGGAACTTGGCTGGCATCTTTCCTATGGCTGGACTGCAGCTGTGTTTTGGAGGAAGAAGATGAAGGGGTTAAAGTATCTTTTTCTTTAAAAGTAATTTTTTTTTCTTAAACTGAGGCTGGAGAGATGGCTGAGCAGTTAAGAACACAGGCTGCTTCCGCAGAGGCCCCCAGTTCAGTTCCCAGCACCCACATACTGGCTCACAACTGCCTGTAATTCCAGTTCTAAGACATCCTCCACCCCATGTTGGTGTTACATGAACATGGCTCACTTCCATGCAGGCAGAACATTCACAAGCGAAGCAGAGGCAGGTGGATCTCTGAGTTCGAGGCCAGCTTGGTCTACCAAGTGAGTTCAGGCCAACCAAGGCTACACAGAGAAACCCTGTCTCGAAAAAACAAACAAAATAAAAATAAAAATAAAGCCTGGGGCTGGAGAGATGGCTCAGCGGCTAGCAGCAATGACTGTTTTTCCAGAGGACCCAGGTTCAATTCCCAGCAACCACATGGCAGCTCACAACTGTCTGTAATTCCAAGATCTGACACTCTCACATAGAGGCATACATACAGGCAAAAAAACACCAAATGCACATAAAATAAAAATAAGTTAAAAAACAGACAAACAAATAAGGCTTTTGTTTTAAATGTAAAGCATATACCATGGTGTTTATGTGGAGGTCAGAGAACTGTTCCGTGATGCTGTTTTTCTCTTTCCACATTTACATGGGTTCCAGGGATTAAAGTCAGGCCCCCAAGCTTGTGCCATAGGCGCATTTGCCTGATGAGCCAACTCTCTGGCCTAAAGGTATTGTTGTTGTTGTTGTTTTTTATAAAACGGAGGGTCCTGGTGTCAGCACAGTGATGGCTGTTGGTGCTGACTTGGCTGTGTGACTGCATGGCCTGCCTCCCCTGTCCTGTAGCTTCAGGGAGGATGTTACTGTGTGCAGCCCCCATTGAGGGTAGGGAGCCACTCTCCCTTCTGTCAGGGGGAGACCTACATGAATTATTTATGATCCCTTAGCATGGGAGGCTAGCCTCTTCTCCCCCACTTACTAATGTACTTAATCACTTATTTATGTTCAGTGCAGACTCCTGGGTATATATTTTATACTTTGGGCTCCAATCCAAGGCTGCTATATTTTTGTTGCACACAGCTTTAGCCCTGGGCTTCCTTGCCTGTCTTTTTAAGTGTGTTCAGAAGCCCCTGGGCAGGACAGTGATGTGATCAGATTTGCATTTTTAAGAGGCCTTGGGAGCTGCTTGTCAGAGCAGCAGAACACTTGAGGATTGATGGGTGATGTGTCCTGAGGCTCCATCCTTATCCTGCCTCTTGGCTGTACCAGACACGGGCCTGCTGTGCTTCCCTCACCTGTCTAAGTGTGCTCTCCATCGTCTCCTATCTCCATGTTGTTAGTCAAAAAGCCAGGGCCTCCATCCAGCTGTCCATGTAAATCATGCCGTCCCCCTTCCGATGGGTCCTTGGATGGGCCAATTCTGGTTGCAACAATATACAGATTAGCACTTCATCTCACTGAAATGGGAGTCTCGATTCACCAGCCTGGCCAGACTCTGAGGTTCTCTTGGCCACAGGGTGGGGGGAGGGAGGCTATCACCCTGTTCTGTTCCCATTTTCCATGTCGATTCTTCTGCTAGGGCCAGCTGCCTCCTGTGTTCCCATGATCCACAGGCAGCTGCAGGCACCGTGGCTGTGGCTTTGTTTTCCATGTTAGGGCTTGGAGGCAGGAGAGGCAGCAGTGAGACCTGGTGTCCTGGAAAAGGCACAGCTCATGAGCTCTGCGGATGCTCTATTCTTGCAAGCCTGCTGGGTACCTTCTGCAGCCTCTCATGCTTCTGGAGGCTGCTGTGGACATGCTGTCACAACCCCACACTCGAGGCTAAATGGCTTGCTTCCCACTCCCTTGTGCCCACTGGTGAGCATTTGGCCATATGCTCGTGGAGAACAGATGTGCCTGGAAGAGAGAGGAAGGGGAGACCACTTAAGAGAGGGCTCGGTGCTCTGCTGAGCAAACCCTCCTGAAGCCGTGACTGCTACATCTTGCTTCTGGCCACACTCCTGTCTCCTCAGGTATAGCCCTCTTGAGGCCTTTTCCTGACCTTCCAGTGCTGTTGGGAGAGCTATGAGAGGCTGAGGCGAGGCAGGGAGCCCAATCGTCAGAATCTCCAGGAATGCAAGTTGAAAGCCCTTGTTCATGCTAGTGCAGTCTGAGCCAGCCTTGCAGACCTTGGGTCAAGAGCTTGATAGATTGACACGTAGGCCTGACTGAACTTCCCTGACCTCAGACCTGACCATCTCACTGTCCCTTCTGGGGACAGCTATTTCTTAAGAACCAGTGGCTTGGAAACCTGGCCTAGGACTGCCTACCTGAACAGGCCCGGAGAAAGCAGTCGGGAGAAGCAGCTCAGCTCTCTTGGGGACAAGGTTGGTTTCTCGGTGTCAATGCAGGAGGCCCAGAGAGCAACACGCCATGGAAAACGCTGCCCTGAACCATGGCTGTGCGCTTGCCAAGCTTTCTGATAAACTGTTCCCACATGGCCCAAATAGCTTCCATCCCTCAGGAGCTTATCCTGGCCACTAAGCTGAGACTGGAGCTCCTTGGGAACCAGTGTATAGCTTCACGCTCAGCCCCTTTGCCAGCTGCCTACCTCAGCAACTCATTTTGTAGCTAGAGTCTAGATTGGGTTTTGTTGTTGGTTGTTATTATAATGATATAAGGCAGGGTAACTTTATAAAGAAGAGACATCTATTTAATTAACCATTTTAGAGGCTGAGCGGCCAAACAGCAGGGCACGGGTTCTGGAAAGCACATCCCCCAACCCCCTTGGCTGCTATAGCACAGAGCATCACATGCAAAGAGTCTTGTCTGTGTGGTCTCTGCCCCTCTTAGGAAACTACCAAGACTTAATCAGAGGGCTCTCGACACTAATATCTGAGCCTAAGTACACCCCAACGGCCCTACTCTCTAATTCAGCGTCCACTTTCTTCACACTGCTAACTGTGGCTTTGAGGATGAAGCCCGTGTGTGGGTTTGTGGGGACCTCACACAAACCATAGCAGACCCACACGATCCTCTCGTGCCAGGGGAAAGGCTAGGTTGCTGTGGATGAGGGTCTCTGTAGGCTAGAGTCTGTGCCCTCCAGACTGGTAACTACTCCAGTGTGCCATAAGCCAAGTCCTAGCCCATGGCCTGTACTGAGCTCCTCTGTTCCATAGCATCCTGGGCGTGAACATACAGTATAGTCTGTCTGTCTCCCCCCCATCCCCCCGTGTACTCCCCCCACAGAGAGAGAGAAGGGGGTTAGGGTTAGGTTTAGGGTTAGGGTTGGAGTTGGGTGCTGGTTTGGGGTTGGCGTTAGGGTTAGGGGTAGGATTAGGTGTAGGGTTAGGTTTAGGCTTAGGGTCAAGATAAAGGTTAGCATTAAGTTTTGTGTTAGGGTTAGTGTAAGGGTTCGGTTTACGGTTAGGCTTAGGGTTAGGGTTAGAGAAAGAGAGAGAGACAGACAGACAGACAGACAGACAGACAGACAGACAGACAATCCATCCAGGCTCTCTGTCTCCTGCTTGGTCTCCTGTACATGATCAGGGAGACACTAGGTACCTAGTATTTGCTGGGTAAGTCTTCCCTGGCTGGGTAGCTCAGTCTCGCTGGCTTCAGCTGGAGGCTTGGGGCAAAGGGAAGTTTTGCTTCACTCCCTAGAAGAGGTCAAGTTGAAAGCATCTTCTTCTCTCTGGGTGAAAACAGTTATAAGAGAGAGTGGCCTCAGGATCCCTCCCCTGCCACTGTCCCCTTCTTCCGGGAGGAGACAGGAAGCACAGAGACCATGGCACCTCTTGGCCCTGATGGGTAGAGCACAGCTGGAGGAAAAAGTGTTGAACTTCTATTCCATAGTCTTCTGTGCTGGATCCTGAGGTTGTAGAGGAGCCTGGAAGGGAAGTTGCCTCTCTGCAGACTCAGTGAAGAGATGGTGTGATGGGGCTTGGGGGAATCAGGAGGGACAAAACTGGAAGTTCTAGGGGGCAGTGTGGGATCCCTTGTCTTGAGTGGAGGCAGCTGAGGTTCAGAGTCCACCTCCTATTCTGGTATAGCTACTCAGCCATCGCCCTTGTGATGTGTGTTGGAAAGTCATGTTGTTATTCTTCCTCTTCTTCTTCCTCTTTTTTTTTTTTTTTTTAAAGATTTATTTATTTATTATATATACAGTGTATACAGCTGCATGGGTGCCTCCCCACCAGAAGAGGGCACCAGATCTCATCATAGATGGTTGTGAGCCACCATGTGGTTGCTAGGAATTGAACTCTTGACCTTTGGAAGAACAGACAGTGCTCTTAGCCACTGAGCCATCTCTCTAGCCCACTGGAAAGTGCTTTTCTTCTAAGCCAAGTGTGTGCTCTTGAGCCCTCAGACCCAAGTGGGTGGTATGGAAAAGAGGGTCACCAGAAGAGGCCTGTTACAGCCCAAAGGAGGTGAAGAAATAGGCCCCTAAACAAAGGGCAGGGCCTGGACAGAGGCAGGGAGGTAAGGAAGACACGGTGTTCTCTCCAGGTACGCTTGGCCTCACCAGCTAAGTGCTGGTGCTGTATGCTGGCAAATCGGTTTCGGTAGTATCTTGCTGCTTGTGAGGCGGAGTGGTCAGGAGCAGGAAGTGACGAGTGGTTATGTCTAAGTGGGTCCTGCCTTGCTCTGATGGGCTTTCTGGCTTTGGTAGCATCTTTAAAATCCATCTCATTCTCTATATATCCATCCACTGCTTCATCCTTCCATCCTTCTACCTACTTAACATACCCATCTATGTGTGTATCTGCCCATGCATCCAAGCATCACTCCATCTATACATCCCTCTATCAATCTACCATTTCATCCTTTTATCCTTCCATCGACCTACCAACCTACTCCACCACCCATCCACATATGCATCCATCTGTCCATCCATCCACCCGTTTATCCATCCATCCATCCATCCATCCATCCACTCACCCACCCACAGATCAACCTACCCACTGTATCCTACTTGAGTCTGTTCTTTGGTACCAAATTTGAAGGTCACAGCTTGGGCCTTGATCCATGTCCAGCCACCTATCCTCAATAAGCTTACTAAAAGAGCCAAATTAAAAGTGGAAAGTGGGGGGGTGGGGGTGGAGAGGAAGGGTTGTTCATTGTGGCACATTGGGAAGAGAGACAAGATACCCACTGAGCATTTCTACCTCGCCCCAAGTCTGTCTTTGGGCTCCTGGAGTGAGATTGTAGTTTAAATCAAGGGCCTAGGACATGCACATATGAGCCGTCCCAGTCAAGGTTCTGCCCACCACTGACCCATCACCGTGTGGTCTCATCCTGTGTGGCGGTCTGAAAAGTCTACAGAACTGTGTAAGATCTCTTCCTGGGAGGCCACTTCTCTCTCTTCTTTCAGCATGAGATTCCTGGGGGAACATCCTATTTCTTTGGGGCTCTTTGTTTCAATAGCCTGATTCGTAGGTGTGTCTCTTAGAATGCCTTCATTTCTGTCAGGCCAGTTACAACCCTATGCATAAAGCTAGAGGAACATGCCCCTTGGCCTGTTTCTGATCTGTGTGACATTAAACAAGTTACTTGACCACTCTGGGCCTTAGTTTACCTATCCTTTTTTTTTTTTTTTGCGGGCGAGGGGGGGGGGGTTCAAGACAGGGTTTCTCTGTGTTGCCTTGGCTGTCCTAGACTCACTTTGTAGACCAGGCTGCGCCTCGAACTCACAGCAGTCCACCTGCCTCTGCCTCCTGCTGGGATTAAAGGCGTGCGCCACCACGCCTGGCCTAGTTTACCTGTCTTTAACGCGAGGGTAGTAGTAACCAGCTTGGAACAGTTAGTGTGATAAGCGAATATATCAAGGCAAATAGCTTAGAGGGGTTTGCGGTGTGAATAGGATCTGGTGAGGGCAAAGAGTGAAGAGAGGCAATTTGACCAGCAGTGGGGGTATGGAGCAGCCCCAGATCCAGTCAGCAGATCAAGGAGAAGCCAGAGAGGCTTGATCGAGGGTGTAGTTGGCCATGGACAGAGTTGCAGGCTAGTTCTCGAATGGCAGGGGGCTTGCACTTGGGCCTGGGATCACTGGGACCCAAGATGCTGAGAAAGGAATTGCATCTCTTCTCTTCAGTGAAGGGAGACTTGGGATGGGATGTAAAGCGGGGTAATTTCCGCTAGAAGGGGAGGGTAGATGGAAAGGAAAGGCCAGAGGTCAGAGGATCGTTTGGCTGTCACCATGGGCCAGGCAGGAGGCAGTGTCAGCCTGAACTACTGTGGTAGCCATGCTCTAGAGAGGGCCTGAGTCTGTCTTGTGCATCATCTCTTCCTTCATCCAGCCATTCTTACGTCTGTGGAGTGTTTCCTCCAGCCAAGCCTGAAACCAGGTGCTGGTGATGTATGGTGACCCTGCAGATGGTGGCCACATACTGAGACTTAGCTTGGTCATGTCTATGCCTTGGTGGTCTCTCCCAACATTTCCATCAGGTCAGCAAGATAGGGCAAGGCTCTGGTCTGGCTGAGGTCGCAGGACAACTGTCTTCACGGGTACAAATCAATTCCTAAGTATTTAAGGGGGAGCAAAACCGCCTGCATCCCCAGACGAGCAGTTGAGTGCTGGTGCAGCCAGCCATGGGGAAACTGGTATGGAAAGAATTACAGATAGGGCTTCTGGGATTTTTATGGAAAGAAGGTGATATTTTTAGGACTTGGTCACACACACACACACACACACACACACACACACACACACACGCTCACACGCTGACACACTGATTCAGTATCTTCTCATGTCTACTATTTCTGGTCCTGCACTCCAGATTTCTGCTTCTTCTCAAGGAGCCTTGAGTCAGCAGTTCTAAGCCTGGTTTCTCCTGCACTGCTCACCAGGAGGGTGGCAGTCTGCCAGAGTGTGTCGATGGCCTGTGTGGCCGGAAAAGGAATTTACCCCAGAGTGAATATAGGCTCTTTGCTCTCACTGGGGTTTGGGGGCTTCTGGATTTGCTGTTTAGCGTGCTCATCGATTGGGGAGGCCTTTCCATCCTGAGTGGCTTCCCTGCAGTCCCTAAGGACTCGCTGTGCTGGAGGTCGGCAGGTGAGCGTGCTTAGCCTGTTTCTCCAGTCTGGCTGGGGAAACCAGTCTTGCATCCATTCTGGCAGTATCCATTACCCTAATGTTCTTCTTCTAAAAGACCTTTTTATTCCTAGTACAAAGTAGCCTCCAAGACCAGGAGGCTTAAGGGCCAGAGGACCCACACAGCAGCAGTGAAAGCAGACACACTAAGGCTCTCTTGAAAACCCAGGCCTTCTAACTGTGCATATGAAATTTTCCATCCTTACTGTCAAAGGCTACGGAGGAGAAAGATGCTCAGCACTGGTTGTGTTTTTGGACCTAGACAGAAGCCATCACCTGGCCCAGGTGAGTCCACTGGTATAGGAAGAAACTTGATTTTATTTCTAAGTACGAACCTGAACTTAGGAGGGTGGATTTTACTGAGGCAAAAGCTTGTCTTGAGTCACTCTGCTCTTATTTATGATCGGGTCTATAAAGTTAGTTTCAGGAAAGGATGGATGGTAAGGCCTGAGGACAATTAATTACCCGAGAGGAGGCTGTTGAAAGTAAGTCCCCTGAATGAATCCAGACCTGACCCTCTATAGGGGAACGTTTGAGTCTTTACTTCGAAAAAGGAAACGGAAAGAGTGACAGTGACTTGTTTTAACAAGCTGCAGAGCAGTGGTCCTCAAATTTCCTGATGCTGTGACCCTTTAATACAGTTCCTCAAGTTGTGGTGACTCCGCCATCCAACCATAAAATTACTCATTGCTACTTCATTACTATAATTTTGCTACTGTTATGAATCATAGTATAAATCTCTGATATGCAGGACATCTGATGTGTGACACCCCCTTCTCCCCCCCCCCCCAATGGCAATCACGACCCACAGGTTGAGAACTGCTGTAGATTTTGATGAAGTCGATCTGTTAGTGCTTACAATGGACAAGGAATTTGAACCAGATTTTTTTTTTTTTCTGCTAGCTTCAGGGCTGCACATTCCTTACTTTATCCTGACATTTGCTGTGCATGCAGGTGCTTTTCTATAAATTCCACGGAGTTTCTTGGTTCTTGGATGCCTCTGTTTTCTCTCTGAAGTTGCCTTTTGGTCGTCACCCTAGCCAGGTTCCCCTCTTCACACTCAGGCCTGTGTCTGCTTGTTGCTGTTTCTCAGGACTTTGGTGGACACTGACTGAGTCTTTTACCAGGATTTCTTTCCTGCCTCTTGTGCCAGGCTGTGGCTCTCTGTCTTATGATCACTGGCAAAGACCATCTCCCTGCCAGTCAGCAGGAGGCTAACTGAAAGGAATGAGTAGCTGAGACGTGATCTGCTGACAAAAATGTGGCCCTGTTGGTGTCCTTTGCTTCCCTGTATGTAACTGTGTTGCCAGGCAGACATAAGAGGCGGGGCCTTTCGGTCCAGGATGAAGCAACTAGTCAAGCATCATACCTTGTTGCTACGGAGACATAGCCAGAAGGACTCTCAGTACAGGATGGAGCAACTAGACCTACCTCCCTAGGAGACTTCCTAGTTTGTTGATGCGGGTTTGCAGGGGGCAGCTCATTGGCTCCTGGTGTGCCTGATGAACACTGGGTTGGTGGGAGAATATTGCAGAAGTCATCTTTCACTGTATGCCTTCAGTCTCCTGCCAGAGGACTTGGGAGAGAGTGAGTCAGCAATGTCCATAACAAGAAAAGCTGTCCACCTGTGGCATGATTTTGTTGTTACTTTTTAATATTTTTGCTTACTTAGTGTATATGTCTGTGTGTGTGGTATACATGCATGTGAGTGAAGGTACACATTTACCCAGCCTCGGGGGTGGGTTTGAAGCTAACCTTGAGGGTCTTCCCAAGTTACTTTGTACCCCATATATTCAGACCGAGTCTCTTACTGAACCAGGAGCTTACCATTTTGGCTGGTCTGGCCAACTGCTCTGGGAATTCCTGGTCTCTGCCTCCTGGGTGCTGGTGTTACAGATAGGCTGCTGTGCATGCCCAAAATCAACATGGGTTCCAGTGATCTGAAGTCCAGTCCTGAGACTTGTGTGGCAAGTGTTTGGTCCACTGAGACCTCTCACCTATCTCTTTTAAAAAAATGTTTAAAAAAGTTCTTAAGGAAAAGGTTTCAACTGGTGTGGGCTAACCTTGAGCTTGCTATATAGCTGGAGATGACCTTGAACTTCTGACCCTCTTGCCTTTACCCTCAACCAGGGTGCTGGGTTATAGGTATACGCCATGATGAGTATATGAGGTGCTAAGGATTAAAGCCAGGGCTTCAGGCATGCTGTGCAGTCACCTGCACCTGAGCCGCAGCCCTAGTCTCTAACTTTAGTCTCCTAGATTCTTATGAATTGCAGAACTGATGACTCTGTTTGCTTTGCCTGTTGGGAGCTTAGAACCAGCCCTGTAGTTACCTCCAAGGGTTTAGGTGAGTATTTCAGAGCCAGCCTCATCTCCTCTCCCAGCGGCTGCCCACCTTTTCTCCCATGTTCCCTTTCGCTTGGATGGAACATTTATAAGCTTTCCAACATCAGGGAGGCTATATTTTCTAAACAGTTCACTCAAGAAAGCTACCTACCATTTCCTTCTCAAAAGAGCAGAATTGGTTTATACAAAAGAGGATTTGGGGATGTGTAGTTTTCTGTGGTGTTTGTGTTACTGATTTCTTCTTCACATCCGAGTGGCTTAACTTGTTGCTCAGCCCTGTGATTTTTCATGACCAATTTCCGTTCTTCTTTTCTTCTCTTTCCCTTTCTGCTCACTCTCCTGCTCTATAGAAGCTGGTCAACATTGTATTCTGGCTTCTTAATTTTAATTAATTAATTTATTTATTTATTTATTTTGGACTAGCTTTGTAGACCAGACTGGCCTTGAATTCACAGCCATCTGCCTGCCTCTGCCTCCCAAGTGCTGGGATTAAAGGCATGTGTCACCAGTGCCCAGCTTGGCGTCTTAATTTTAAGATAAGAATGAATCTCAGAGCAGGACATGGTGAGTTCGAGGCCAGCCTGGTCTACAAAGTGAGTCCAGGACAGCCAAGGCAACACAGAGAAACCCTGTCTCGAAAAACTTAAAACTCAGGGCTGGACGGATGTCTCAGTGGTTAAGAGCACTGTCCATTCATCTGGAGGTCCTGAGTTCAATTCCCAGCAACCACATGGTGGTTCACAACCACCTGTAATGTGATCTGATGCCCTCTTCTGGCATGCAAGTTACATGCAGATAGAGTACTCATATACATAAAAATAAATATTAAAGCTGGGCGTGGTGGCGCACGCCTTTAATCCCAGCACTCGGGAGGCAGAGGCAGGCCGATCGCTGTGAGTTCAAGGCCAACCTGGTCTACAAAGCAAGTCCAGGGCAGCCAAGGCTACACAGAGAAACGCTGTCTCAAAAAACCAATAAATAAATAAATATTAAAAAAAAAAAAAAAAAAGAATGAATCTCATCTCTCTTTACTGAGTTCTTTGTTAGTGTGTTCTGGTTTCTCTCCCTGGGCCTAACAGTAAGACCTCCAACCCCAGTTTCTGTCACAACTGCATTAAAGTGATGTTTTCTTGGGAAGAGTAGTCTGGCGGGAAATGTGAAAGGTCTCTTGTGGAATTAGGGAACAGGTAGAAAGGGAGACATAATAATCTACTTTTCAAGCAGAGAGCAAGAGAACCCTTGGGAAGTGGTAGAGCATTTGCCTAGAGTACAAGGACCCAGGTGCTGTCCCGAGCATTGGAAACACACACACACACACACACACACACACACACACACACACACACACACACACACACACACATACACACACACACACATGCACACACACACATACACACACACATACACACACACATACACACACACATACACACACACACACACACACACACACACACACACACACACACACACACACACACACACGAGAAGAAAACAAAAAATAAGGAGAAAGCCTTTTGGAAAAACTGCAGACTCACCTAAGCTTGCATTCAACCCCCAGTAGCTACCCACAATCCCCTTGTGAGCTGATACATAAAAGATGAAGGTAACACCTGTGGCCCTGGTGTAAGAGACTCAGTGACCTTCTTTTGTCTCTCTAATCATGGTGATACTGAAGACTCCCGTGACCCCCCCAGGGCTTCCTGCAGCATCTCGCTAGGGGCCTGTGGTATGCAAAGGCATCATGCATTGCTAGAGAGTCACACAGGTAGCTTGTGACTCCTGTGTGAAGTTGTAAAGACACTTGCAAGCTGGGCATGGTGTCGCACACCTTTAATCCCAGCACTCAGGAGGCAGAGGCAGGCGGATTGCTGTGAGTTCGAGGCCAGCCTGGTCTACAAAGTGAGTCCAGGATGGCCAAGGCTACACAGAGAAACCCTGTCTCAGAAAAAAAAGAAAAAAAAAAAAAAAAGACACTTGCTGGTGCAGCCTTCAGGCTGGTGTGGAACAGAGCCTTCCCAGGATCTGCTTGGGGTCAGCCTTGATGCTTCTTGCCAAGAAGGCCACGCTGAAGCCTCTTTGCCCCTACTCAAACACAGGATGGGACAAAGTGATAGATCAAAGCCTGGCGGTAGAATGGGGACTTTGCCTTTAAGGTAGTTGTTGTTTTTAAATTATCAATATGGGCCTAGTAATGTTTATTATCAGGCCTCTAATTATTATTACTTTAGTACAACCCGCTAGCGATCAATCAAGACACCGACACCTGCTATATTTTAAAATAGCCTTAGTTAACCTGGGACAGGGCAGACATTAGTCCTCTAAACTACTTCCCTTAGTGGGGCAGGTATGGATACCGGCCCTAGCTACATGCCATCTGTTTCTAATAATTTCTATCAAGCTACCTCCCATCCATAATCCCAAATACTTGCTAATGTTCTTCATCTGGGCCAAATCCCCATCCACGCCGGCCATGTGCTTCTCTTCCATCTAACCCATGGCGGCCTTCTTCTCCTCCCGTCTCTCTCTTCTTTCTTCTCCTTTCCAGGATCCTCTCTATCTCTCTCTAAGCCTGGGAACCTTAGCCACACCTATCTTGTTTGCCCTACCCAGGTGGGATGGCTTTTTACTAATTATCATAAAAATATATCAGACCAACCCCCAATAGGTAGTGGAAACCTTTTTGGACTTGAGTGAGTGAGGTTGAGTGACAGGAGAGCATCTCTTTCCTGTCCAGGAGCAAGGAACCCAGATCTGTAAAAATCTGTATAGAGAGATCAGCACTGTGCCATTCCTGACCACAGTCAGATGTCCCCAGTTGCTGTGTTGCCTTGCTGGCCTCCTGCTCACATGACTATGGAGTATCAGACTTGGGCTGCACAGCTTCCCAACTCTTAGTTAGGCAAGCCAGTAAGTGTGCTGGGGACAGGGCATGGGCCCCCAAAAGTGTGGGGCACCATGCTGTGTTGTGGAGCTGTATGTGTGGGGCTGCAGGTGGAAGGGCCAGCTGGGAATGGGTAGCCCTGGTGCCATCTGAATGACAGCCTGCATGAAGAGGCCTTCCTGGAGAGAAGGCCCTTGTGGTCTGCCCAGCCACCTCACTGCCTATCATGGTGGAGTAGGTGTCTAGGCTAGGCTAAGAGAAACAGAACCTTACCCAGCCTGCCCACTCTTTAGCTGTATTTACATCCTTAGCATTCTCCCCTGGAGTGTTTGGTGATCTGACCTACTTTCCTTTCCCACATGCTTGGGTAATTAGCGGCTCAGGGGTCCACAGCATTGCTGGGTAAGGAATGCTGTTATGGCAGCTGCAGTCTTCCCTGAAACCTGAAACCAGGACAGGGAACTTAGGTTTGTTTCTTGGAATGTTAGAGGCACTTCAGACATGCTTTTTAAAAAAATGTCCTCTGTAGTCCAGGCTGGCCTTGAACTCCTGATCCTCATGCTGCTGTGATCCTCATACCCGAGTGCTGTGATAATAGGCACAAACCAGCATGCCTGGCTTAGCTCTCATTTAAAACACAACAAAACTATTTTGGGTGTGATAGAGCACGCCTTTAATCCCAGGATTTGGGAGGCAGCGGCTCTGAGTTTGAGGCCAGCCTGGTCTACAGAGTGAGTTCTAGGATAGCCAAGGGCTACACCGAGAGACTCTGTATGGAAACCAGGCCCAATTAAACCAGTGTGTGTGTGTGTGTGTGTGTAACTTATTTATTTATATGTATATGTGTGAGTCTCATGAGTCCATGTATACCACATGTGTGTAGGACCCCAAAGCGGTCAGAAGAGAGGGATTGGTTATGAGCTGCTGTGTGGGTACTGGGAAGCAAACCCCAGTCTTCTGCATGAGAAGGACCACTGAGCCATCTCTGTAGTCCTTAATTGCATCCCAACCTTTGTTCCCTGTGGGATGCGGAGCCTGGATCACACGGTTTCTCTTGTGGTGACAGGGCTTTGCCAGGCTTGCTGCCCATTAGTAACACAAGAACAAATCATCCGAATCCCAGTGCATAGGCCATGCCTGTAATATTATAGGGGTATTAATATACAGTGGACTGCTAGTTACTTTAGAAACAGTGGAGGAGGCATTTCCTGTTGTATCTGTTGCTCTCTTGGAACATCAGTAGCGTTGGTGACAGTGGAGCCTACCTGTGTGGGCGTGGCCTACCTTCAGGGCCCTGGACTGTGCATGTGTACAGGACGCAAAGACCCTCAGAAGGCCTGTCTGAGGTCAGGATCTTACTGGGATTGTGTCTGAAAGTGGTGGGCACCAGTGATGTATTCCTAGAGAGGGCATACTCTGTTGTTCGTCAGCGGGAGGCCAGAGTGGAGACTGGACCAGGAGTGAGGACCGGAAGGATGCAAGGAGGAGCTAGCATGTGAAAGTTGGGAAGTCGGGGGTACTAAGAGCCACCTGTGTGGGCTTTATATGTGACTGGGGGCACAGGAAAGGACAAGGAACTCCACTGCAGCCTCAGCTCTGGTCAGGGCTCGACAAGAGCCATAGTGCGTGTTTGAAAAAGTCGGGGAGCAGATTCACCAGATTCTTGGTGAATCTGGGCTTTCTTGTCATACAGATGGATATGGATCTGTGATTTGAGCTCAGATGGTTTGGGGGCAGGAGGTAGGAAGGGGATCAGGAGTTGAGTATGTACTCATAGCCATTGTGGGAACTGTGCCTGGGTCCAGCCTCTGTGTCTTCAGGCGTCTGGATACCAGTGTCGAGCCATCCCAAGCTGTCACTGTTTGGAGTCTCCTTAGCATGAGTTCAGGTTTTCTGTCTTTGCTCTCCCCCCCCCCCCCCCATTCTTGGTCCAATCAGTGTATCTGAAGCAGCATGCCTTAGTTTGGGCTGCTGTAATAAAGGCAGCAGAGACTCAGGGTGCAACAGCAAACATCTTTTCCTCATAGTTCAGGGAGCTGGGAGTCCCAGGCCAGGGTATGCATATGAACAAACCCTTTGAGGCGGCTTCTGGCTTAGACATAGCTGCCTTCTCTCAGTGTTTTCATGGGGATGTAGGAGATTGCATGACTCTTTTCCTTTTTATAAGCGCACATTATGAGGGGACCCATCATGATGTTCTCTAACCCTTACCATCTACTATAGGCCCGTCGTCGTCTGAATTCCAGCACACCAGGGATTAGGGCTTCCTTAGGAATTTCAAGAGACACGTGGAGGCTGTTGAGCTAGCCTTTCCCTCCCCTACTTTCTTCAGCTTTGCATTTTCTGTGAGCTAAATTACCAAACCTGGTCCAAATCGCGGGCATAGTCAGAATCAGAAAGTATTGATTAAAGGGTCTGAGTGGCTCTTCAATAGAGACTCACACAGTGGAAGTTTAGCCGTCGTCAACTTTAAAGGTGCCCAGCTCTGTCTACCATGATTAGGGGCACAGTTTTAATATCAGTGAGGCGATGTTATCCACCATGCAGTATGCCACTGTATTGTAACTGTGTGGTTGTTGAGGTTCTAATAGAAGCACTTGACTGTGTTACTGTAATGGTCTTCCACCCGGGTAACATGGTCCTTAGAAAGGAGGACCTGGTCCCAAGAGTTCATGGATTGTGTTTAGCTTAATTTCCCAATGCCCTCTCAGAGTATTATGTCCACTTTTCTGTGTCAGGCGGTACTTGCACGCAGCCTGCGGTTACCACCTTCAGTTCAAGAGCATATAGCATATAGCCACTGGGGGCGGGATTTGAACTCTGTTGTCAAAGCCTTCACTTTTGGCAGAAACCCCCTACTCAGGGTCAATTCATTCTGACAGCCCTGTTGTGCCATACACAAACCAACCCCAACAGGTTCTGGTTGTGACCCTGTCACCCTAGCTCTGGGAGTCCCAGCACACCAGTCAGAGACAAGGAGTGGCGAAGGACGGAGTTAATTGACGTGGCGATGTTGGGCAGAGCAGAGCAGATAAAGGATTTGGTATCTCCAAGCCTGTCCTTGTTGGATTGGTGGGGACGTTGATATTTTATAAAGAAACAAAAGGGAGTGGGGAGTGGCCAGGAGAGGAGGGCTGAGTTCCCCTCACTTGTCAGGCCAGGAGGCCATCACCTCAGTTCTTCCTGCCTGGGGCTCTGAAGACCTTGCTATCACTGTTGTCCCTTGAGAGTGACAGTCTGGGTCCCATGAAGTGCTGCCCTCTCCCTTTGAAGGGAACAGTCTGGGTCTCAGGAAATGACCCCCCATTCCCAATGCAAGCTCACCATTGGGGACTGTCCGCTTCTTTAGAGGGAGATGTGTCCGGAAAGCCCCACCCGTGCTTGGGGGTCATTTGTCATGAAGATATCAGTCGATCCAGACTGTAGGGTCTTTGTGGCAGAGTGATTATAGAAGCAGAAAGTCAAAGAGGCAGAATAGAGCCAGCGAGCGACAAAATGGGGTTAGTTCAGCCTGGGGCCTGGTACTCTCTTTCTGCTCTTGTATTTTCCTAGTGTAACCCAACTGAAGTCTGTACACTACATGCCCAGGGAAAGGTCCCTTCCCCAAGAAGACTACATTAGCATTCATGATTTTTTTTTTTTAACTACACACTGTAAGCAGCCGGGTTGAGAGGACCGTGACCTTCTCTCCCTGTCGTGACTTGTGCCTGTCCCCCTCATATCGGTATACTCTGAAAAGGGGGAGTCATCTGGCAAGAATGTCACATTGCCAGCTGTGTTCAACACTCCCATTCAGCCGGATATCGTGAACTTTGTTCACACCAATGTGAGGAAGAGCAACAGACATTCATATGCCTGTCAGTGAACCAGCAGGTCATCAGACCAGTGCTGAGTCTTGGGGTACTGGCAGCGCTGTGGCTCGGATTCCCAGAGTTCGAGGTGGTGGGACCCACCGTTCTGGCCAGGGTGCCTTTGGAAATGTGTTGTGGGGGCTGCATGTTCGTGCCAACCAAAACCTGAAAACCTGGCGTTGTTGGCACCGCAGAGTGGACACAACCCAAAAACGATAGGCCATCTGTTCTGCTCTGGCTGCCTCAGCCTTACCACCTTTGGTAATGTCTAAAAGCATTGAGGAAGTTCCTGAGCTACCTATGGTGGTTGAAGATGAGGTTGAAGATTACAAGAAGGACCGAGGAGGCTGTTCAGCTTCTTAAGAAGCTTGGAACGAAGCCGGGCGTGGTGGCTCACGCCTTTAATCCCAGCACTCGGGAGGCAGAGGCAGGCGGATCGCTGTGAGTTCAAGGCCAGCCTGGTCTACAAAGCGAGTCCAGGACAGCCAAGGCTACACAGAGAAACCCTGTCTCGAAAAACCAAAAAAAAAAAAAAAAAAAAAAAAGAAAAAAAAAAAGAAGCTTGGAACGACATCAAAAAGGTCTATGCCTCTCAGAGAATGAGAGCTGGCAGGGGCAAAATGAGGAACCAATGATGAATCCAGCGCAGGGGCCCCTGCATCATCTATAATGAAGCTAATGGTGTCGTCAAGGCCTTCAGGAGCATCCCTGGCATTACTCTGCTTAACGTGACCAAGCCCAACATTCTGAAACTGGCTCCTGGTGGCCATGTGGGGCGTTTCTGCATTTGGACTGAGACTGCTTTCTGGAAGTTGGGTGAGTCGTACGGCACTTGGCGTAAGGCTGCTTCCCTCGAGGGTAACTCTAACCTTCCTGTGCCCAGGATGATGAACGCAGACCTTAGCAGAATCTTGAAAAGCCCAGAGATCCAAAGAGCCCTCCGAGCACCACGCAAGAAGATTCAGAGTAGAGTTTTGAAGAAGAATCCACTGAAGAACCTGAGACTCACGTTGAGGCTGAACCCTTACACAAAGACCGTGCACAGGAATAGCACTCTTCACCAGGCCAGAAATCACACACTCCGAGTGAAGAAACTGGAAGCAACAGCACGGGCAGCCACGTCTGAGAAGTTTGCTTCAGAGAAGGGGACTGCAGACAAGACGGCTGCCCCTGCTAAGAAACCAGCAGCTGAGAAGAAACCAGCAGAAAAGAAACCTGCCACAGAAGAAAAAAAAGCCTGCTGCATAAACTATTAAAATTTGTTTCATTCCATAAAGAAAATAGAGGCAAGCCTATTTGAATAAAGACCTAATCAAAGATGCAGTGGAGAACAACAAACAAACAAACACCTTTGGACACTAGGATAAGACTCACTAGGATAGATAGTGGAATAATTTCTCCAAGATTTCCAAATACAAATGGACTGGTCCTTGTAAGTGTGACTTTTACTGGTTAATTCTCTCATAATTATTGTATATTGTTTATTATATTTAATAGAAAGGGGGAGATGTACGGAGATAAACCTGTTTTTGTTTTGATCCCAAGTATGGGATGGGGGAAGAGAGCAGGATGTTTACTACTTAGATGTGAGAGAGCAGGATGTTTGGAGCTTGGTTGTTGCCAGCTGAAAAACATCCTTGAACAGACTGAGAGGGTACAGGAGCCTGGGTGCTTTGTTGGGGCTTGGTATCGTCTGACTGACCATCACTCCACTTCGGGGCTCCTAAAGAGAACTGCTCCAGGGAAGGCTTCATGGCTTTGGGCTCCGGCTGAGGCTCCAGGTTCCGGTTGCTCCACGTTCCAGCAGCAGCTTTGGTGGGACTTGCTGGTCTGCTGAAATCCTGTTGACTACACCAGGAGAATTGTTCCTAGGAACTGACACCCAGGTTTCACTCTTGTTTTCCTTGATCTCCTGTTCCTCTTATTTATGCTAGTTGGGTTATAAGGGAGGTACGCTCGTTTAGTAAGTTCGTAATAAAGTAAACTTGTTGAGGTAATTGAGCCTACACCACTACAGATGTGGGGGTGGCGGTTGGGATCTGTTTCAATAATACAGAGCCCCTCCTCCTCCTTAATATTGGATAATTAAGTTGCAGGATCCTTGCCACCAGATTGACGCCAGGGAGGCAGGTTGTGGGGGTGCTGCCTTGCAGACAGTCACCTTCCCCACAAGACTGGCAGTATCTTTTGCTACTTTCATTTAAATACAGACGAAACCTTAGTGTTTCTGGGGATCTCATGTCACTGATTTCTGGGAAGCCGTTTTGATAGGGTAGTGTTTTGACACAGAGAAGAAAGGTGAGCCCAGGAAACTCAGCTGGCCCTCGGGCTTTTTACAGCTTGTCATGAGCAAGCAGGACCTCTAGCTGTGCTGGCCTGGGCAGACGTCCTTAGCCACACTTTTAGAAAACAGGCAGCATATTGCATGGCATCTTAAAATGTGTTGAGCCGCTTGATTTTGATTTTCTTGGGTGTGTTGATCAGTTTTTCTTTGCTCTTATTCTGGACCAAAATGTACACATTTGCTTGTTATGAGCTAAGTGGTACGGGCAGAGGAATTATAAAACAGAAGAATCCTTCCACTTTCCCATAGGCAGTTGTGTTGGAATTTGGTTGCAGTTGTTTAGGGCTCAGAAAGCTGTCCCACCAAACGGAAGGCGGAGTTTGCCGGGTGCTGGTGGTGGTGGTGGTGGGTGGCTGCTGGAGGTGGTGGTAGGTGATGGATGTTCCCAAATCGCCAGCACCAGCAGGTACAGGAAGTTGGAGTGCTTTTCTACTAGTCTCCAGTGAGAAGGTTCAAAGCTCAACTGTGGAGACTTTCAGAGCTGGAGCCGGGCCTGGCTAGGTCCCAACAGGGAAATGGGGTCTGGCTCCGGGTGTCCCCAGCATTTATTTATTTATTTTTGCTTTTTTTGTTTTTATTTTTCGAGACAGGGTTTCTCTGTGTAGCCTTGGCCATCCTGGACTCACTTTGTAGACCAGGCTGGCCTCGAACTTACAGGGATCCGCCTGCCTCTGCCTCCCGAGTGCTGGGATTAAAGGCGTGCGCCACCACGCCCGGCCCCCAGCATTTAAACCAGCCTGTGTTTAGGATCAGAGACAAACCTTTTATATGTTTCTCGCAGCTACCTTGCCCCTGTACATTCTTATTATATGAGGGGCCTGACTCAGTAGTGCCGCCTGCAGAGTGCAGGGCATGTCTTTGTAGAAAATTCTTCTGGGGCCAAAGTGTGCAGATGCAGCCCTGAAGGTGGCCCTGCCTTTTTTTTTTCTATCCAGCTTTCCGAACCTCCGCAGACGTTGTCAAACTATGAAGGTATCCTAGGAGGCCTGGCTTCGATGGGTTGGATCATGCCAGGTCACTGCTCCTGGGACAGACTTTGGTCCTTTCCCTGATCTGTGGTCTGAAGAAAGTTTAGGTGTGTGGTCCTCAATTTTCACTGCATCCTGTGCTACTAGTTCTTGCGTCCCTCCTACAGTGGTGGTTGGGGCGGGGGGGGGGGGGGGGGGAGGTAGGAGGGAGGGAACAAGAAGGGACCTGTTTCCAACTCGGTCAATTGCTAGACCACCTTGCCCCGCCCTTTAGGGGCCTCATTTAGTCCTCGAGCAGTGCATTTACATCTCAAAAGACACACTACACTCGCCTGCAGTCTGGGCTTAGCGGGGACGCTTGCAGCTTAGTGTGTGAGCAGAGGGAGGGTCTTCACCCTCCTCTCAGCAGTTTCTGGAGCTTTGTGGAGATGCGGGCGTCAGGCCGCTTGGTGGTGGTGACATCATCAAGTCCCAACACACAGGCTGAGCAAGGGGCTTTAAGAGAAAATCCTTTCCGACCACGCCAGTGCTTGGGCTCACACTCCCTCCTTTCAGGCAGCTCCACGAGCATCGGCCACACTCACGCGCACACCTAGGCGCGCGCCCGCCCGCTGTACTCGCGCGTGCACACTTCCTTGGTGCTCGCCCTCCCAGGGCCGGCTCCGGCCTCTAGCCGCAGCTCCCAGTCGCCGCCACCACGGATGCCAGCAGCTGCTCCCATCTGCAGTGCAGCAGCCCCGGCCGCTGGCCGGCCCGCCCCGGGCTGGAGGAACCGCACCAGGACGCTGGCCCTGCTCGCGGCTAGTCTGCACGCCAGGGCTCAGCGAGGATGGGAGGGTCGCAGTCCCTGCAGCCAGCCCCAGCCAGTGACCTGAACCTGGAGGTTTCCGAGGCCATGTAAGTGCAGTGCTCTGCCTCCCGGAGCCCCCGGGGGGAGGAGAGGCTGCCCGGCTTTGTTAGTGCTTTTCTTCCCCCATGCGGTACAGCATGAAGCCTAGGCTGGCCTGGGAAGCCTTGCAAGGCTTTACCTGGTGGCTGCTGCTTGTAGTGTTTTGTGTCTTAGCTGGACTTGAGTATCTTATAGTCCCAGGATACTCCTGGAGCAAAGATAGCCCCCTGGAATTCGGGTTTGGTTGTTAAACAGCAGGGTGCATGGTGGGGGCTTGCGCGTTGTCAGCATCTTCCTCTTCACTAGCTCCCCCTCCCCCTGGTATTTCCTGCTAGGGGACCGGAGGCATTAAGGAGAGAAGGCCTCCAAGGAGGAGTATTGTGCATCCCGGAAACAGCGCTGGGTTAGCTACTGGCATGGCAGGACAGATGGCATGGAGCTCAGAGTGTGTGTGCAGCCGGGCTAGCCCAAGCATCACCCCTGTACTCTCCTGCTGACACTGAGGACAAGGCCGCTTGCTATTATTAGTAAAGGCAGCCAAACAGCCTTGTCATTGGTGGAGGCAGTGCCTGACTATGCATCGATCCAGGAATCCGATCTTTGCTCTAAACCACAGTGCTAATGCGCTCAGAAGTGGGTTTTTATCCTGATGAGTGTGTGTTACAGTTGGTGTTTTTGTTATGGTCGTCTGCATTATGAACGTAGGCTTCCTTGGGGGATGGGGCTTATTGACTAGGTCTGCCTACCAGGTCACAATTCAGCAAGTAAGGCTGCTGTCCAAAGTGGGCCTGCTAGTCACCTCCGAGGTCTGCCCCCCCTCCCCTTTCCAAAGAGGAGACTATTTCTGGAGACTTGAGGGGTGAGGGTAGCAGAGCAGTGTGGGTTCTTGTGAGTATTAGATTTGTAGATGAAAAGAGAGCAAGGACTGGTCTGTGTGTTGGAGAAGGGTTTGGGTCGCATGGGAGGCGGGGGATGGGGGGGCGTCCACCCTTCACTGGGCTTCAGTGAGAAGCTGGACCCATGTGGTGATGTAATGCTGGGCTGAGTCTCCTGGTTTCTCAGGCTCCGGCTTTTGAACAGCCAGTCTTTCTGTGGAGCAGGTGTGCATCGTCCATTCTTTGTCTTCATCCCCGTAACTCGAGCATGTACTATCTTACAATGGAGGAGCTTTGTGTTTGGGAGTTTTACGGTGCGAGCCTTGCGCTGCACTGGCCTGTCCGTTCAGGTGCAGTATTGTTAATGCGTGGAAGACTCGTACTTCCTTGTAGGACTCGAGAAAAGAAAATTTCAGCCTTGTTTCCCCCCCTCCCCCGCCCCAATCTCTGAATTGGAAATCAGTGACAGACACCGCTCTGTAGCAAGCACAGCTGACACCTCCCCAAGCACTGGAGGGACCAGAAAGGATAATGTGTCCCCAGCCTTGGGAAAAGGTGCTCTTCAGCGTAGGGAATGAAGCTCCCTGGTCCCTAAGGCTGAGTCTGGAGAGACTGTTAGGTAGATGTTCTTTTAGTTAAGTGTCTTTAGGGGTCTGTTCTGTGGGGACAGTGGCAGTAAAGTAAAAGTTCAGGCCCAGAGGCTACCTGGGGAGGGAAGCTCTCATCCAATATTTTCGTGGTCCACTTGTTTCCATTTTTACCACTTGAGGTTTTTGAAATGTCTTGGAGTACAGAAATTAAGATGGTATATTTACTTCACAAAAATCCCACCCTCTGTTACCCAACATAGTAGAAAAGCAGAGAGAGGGAAATAGTTTGGGAGACAGTGTTCCTAGTAGCTAGAACCTTCGCAGCCCCTCTGAGTAATGGGGACACTTGTTTCCACTACAGATGCACTCTGTCCAACCTTGAAGTTAGAAAACTACCTTAAGAAAGCAGCTCTTCCCTGTGCAGGCGTGGCATTTTCATAGCAGTGTGTATGAAAATGCATGCCCACCAATGAGACAGGAGCACCACAGGCTTCCTGACAGAGAAGTGCCTCCACCATCGTAAGATGATGTCAAGGGTTCAAGGTCGAAGGTGAGGTGCGCTCACCTACTGCGAACAGGTTCTTTTTCTTGGGTGAAAGCCTGCATTACAGAGGACCACACGTAAAGGTGAAACCGAAAGAGGACCGGGAAGTGACCGGAAGGACTTTGTTTGAAGCTTCTCTCTTAGATTTCAAGTTCGGGTGTTAGTAGTTTTTGTAGTCCCAGTCAACAGATTTGTCCACCTCAGTGAGCCCTGGGATGAGGGAAGTGAGGTAGAGGGTGAAGGTTTGAGGTAGCCGGTCCCTTGCAACCCCAACGTGGTTAAGCAGCAGCCTCTGACAGAAGTGCAGTCTCTCAGGCTCTTGGGCTCCATTGCAGATTCAGATCTTCTTTTTGACCAGTGCTCATTAAAGACTCCTGTGTGGCTTGGGGTAGGGCTTGAGAAGGCCTGGGCCTGCTGTATCCCCTCTGTCCAGGTCTTTGTGAAATCCCTGGCTGCTGTTCTAGCTGCTCCTTTTCTGTCTGGGAAGGAAGTTCTCACCGCAGCAATAACCACTTCCAAATGGAAAAAAAGGGAGTGCAGAGTTGGGGCAGGCGGGGGTGGGGGGGAAATGCCACCCTAAAACACTTCTCATGGAGGATGAATGAGGTCTGTTGATGAGCCTCATATTCGTCCTTCTTTCTAGAGGGAGCCCCTGGGAATGCAGCTTTCTCCACGTGAAGCAGCAGCAGGCACTTTGTCATCAGTTCCAGGGACTTCACCACCTTCTCCTAACCCGCCTCCCCTCACCCCTCCCAAAGGCAACCATGGCAGCCAGTGCAGCCTGAGACAAAGCTCGCAGGGGTTAGCTTACAGGGCGGGCCCCTGGTAGACTCTCAGAAACAATTTGCAAACATGGAAAGCCACAGGACTGTGGTCCCTGGAGGAGCCAGAGAGACTGGAAGGTTGAGCATCAGCAGAGAGGGAGTAAAGACAGGCAAATAGAGAGTAGAGGTTTAGGGGCTGCCAAAATGGCTCACCTGGAGAGGTGCTTTCCACCAAACCCGAGGACTTGAGCTGGCTCCTTAGAGTCTACATGTTGAAGAGAGCTGACTCTACAGAGTTGTCCTCTGACCTCCACATGTGTGCATGACACACACACACACACACACACACACACACACACACAGAGAGAGAGAGAGAGAGAGAGAGAGAGAGAGAGAGAGAGAGAGAGAGGTAAATAGAGTAAAAGTTTGAAATGACAGTGTTTTACTATGGATTCCAGACAGTCTAAGTTTCAGAAAGTATTTTTTACTTCGGATATTATTCCTGTGCTTACCTAGTAGTCCCCCCTCCCCCATAAGCTGCAAAGTTGTCTATTGAACAGAGTGGGTGCAATCTTGAGTCCCAAAGTCTCCTTGTAGGTGTCGTTTCTTCTGCCATTGTTCCTAGATAGCTGCACCCTGGCTCTGTGGCCCAGTGCCCAGATTCACAGAGTTCTGGTCCTTTACCATCTTGGAGGCTTCCTCTATGGGGGCACCGAAGGGCAGTAACATCCCAAGGCCTTCCCAGCAACTCCTAGGCATGCAAGGAGTCACACAGAGACCCCCTTTCTGCTGGGGTCTTGGATATGGGGGCGGAACCTGTTACCGTAGTGTTTGTTGGTTTGGGTTTTAATCAAGTATGAATGACTCTGCAGGTGAGTGTTACATCAAAGCCAGGAGAGTATGGGTCAGTGCCTCTCCTCCCTAGCCCTGTTTCTACTAAATACAGTCTGTTTCTATGACTATATTATTGGTTGCCTAGGAAACTACATTAGCCTAAAATATGATTGGCTCCTCTTGTCAGGTGGATTACTGGAGCTAGGGCAGTACTTTGGGTCAGCAAAGGGTGCAGACAGTTCCTTTCTTACCCCTTAAGCTTAACAGCGTGGAATTGGCATTGAGAGCAATTGTCCCCCGAAAACCAATTGTTCACAGACCTCCTGCTTTTGTTTCAGCAAGGGGAGACCCACTGAACACAAAGACCTGACTAAGTCAGACCTGCCCTCACACGCCCATCCTGTATTGGCTGCTCTTGCTCAGATGACTTTACACTGTTTATATTTATGAATTCTCTTAGCAGTTGTTTCTGCAGGGCAGGTGGGTGCAGTTTGTCAGCGCCAGACGTGGGAACAGAGCTGGCTGAGGCAGACTCCGTGCCATGAGGGACACGTTCTTTACTTAGTCTTGCTGAGGAGACTCAGATTCAGCGGAAACTTTTGTGCAGTCTCTGTCAAGCGTTTTCTTTTCTTTTCTTTTTTTTTTAAGACCGTGTCTCGTGTATCCAGCCTGGCCTCAACCCTGCTGAGTAGCTAAGGATGACTTTGAACTTTTGCTCTTTCTGCCTCCACTTCAGTAATGCTGGGATTGCACCATACCTCGCTTATGGAGTGCTGGCTATGTGGTCCTCTTGCATGCTAGGCCGGCACTCTCCCAGCTGGGGTATATCACTAGTCTCTGCAGGGCTTTTTGTTGTATTTTGTTTTTCTAGACAGAGTTTCTCTCTGTAGCCCTGGCTGGTCTGGAACTCCCTCTGTAGACCAGGCTGGCCTCTCTGTAGGCCTTCTTTGGTATAGAAATATTACATTCATTAACCTTGCAGGCAAATTTTATAGACGAGGAAACTGAATCTTCTGTATCGTTTAGTGACAGGGTTAGAAAACTAAAAAGGGTCAAGTGGTAAGTGACTCTGCTCTTACAGTGCAAAAACTGCTATAGAGAATACATAACTTACTGTTCCAATAAGACTTTATTCATAAAAAGCAGCCTTTGGGCTATAGTTTGCTAATGTCTATAAAGATGATTGATACAGAGCTCAGGCCTGTGTGTCCTGCCTCTGCCTAGTCTTTGAGACATCAGTCTATTATGTGCTGGAAGCTCCCTCATGCGTGCCTTTCCCCCTGGGCCAGCATCCTTGCCCAGCTTCACGCCTCGTCTCCTCTTGGACTTCGTATGGAGATCTCAGGCTTACTAGGTCCAAGAACTTTGATGCCTTCTTCCTCTCAAGAGCAAGACAAGGCTGGGTGCCTACTGCTCAGAGATTGGGGTCCTGCCTAGCCTGAGAACCTCCAAACAAGCAGAGATAAAGAGACTGGAAGAAGGTTCGGTAGGTGAGAGCTTGTAGAAGTCTTAGTCTCCTCACAGTGGGGTCAGGTGGAGCCTTTGGGAGCCAATAAGGACCTGGGGGACTTGCATTCTTAGGAAAGAACCCCTCCCTTTTGTATCTGTGAAGCCCATCAAGACATGCCCACCTATGGGGCAGGAAGAGAACCGACCCTCACTTGTACTGCTGAGGCTTGGCTTTTCCAGGCCCCAAGGCCACGAGAAATAACTTTGTTATTTTGAACCACTCATCTTGTGATGCTTTGCTTTAGCATCAAACAGACTAAGACAGACAGACATTCTGAGATCTTCCACATCCCATAACCATGTGTCAGTGCTGTCTACCTTGGAGCTTCCTGTCACCAGGGCTCACAGCAAATGAGGAGTTTGGGGGGCATCTCCAAGACAGGGAAGACCCCTCTTTCACCTGTTCAGTCTCTGGGGTTCCCTTCTTCCCAGAGTCTGGAGCTTTCAGGTGGTTTTGGAAGACCATGCCTGATTCTGGCCCTTGAGTGCCTTTTAATTCCACAGTCTAGACTCTTCCTGAGGTATCTGCCCTATGTTGTCAGCCCCATCACAGTTCCTTTGGCCAGGCCTCATTGCTTCCCCACTCACTGGGTCACCATTATAAACTTTAGGAGGCACTGTGCACCACCACACCTGCCCCTTCCAGCTGCAGCTCCCACAGTGGGTACCTCCCCCTCTGCCCCCTTGCCTCTCTCCCCAGCTTCTTCTAGAAGGAGGCGGCTTTCTTTTCTTAAAGCTCTGAAGTTCTGCTTGCTAACTTGCATATTTAGCAATCTAGGTCACTCTGGTCCTTTGGTTTTTAATATATCTCTGTCTCTCCCACACTGTGTGTGTGTGTGTGTGTGTGTGTGTGCGCACGCTCATATATATGTGTGTATGTGTAAAAATGAGTGAAGATCAGAGGACATGTGGGACTCAGGTCTCTTCTTTCACTAAATGGAATCAAAGGATCAAACTGAAGTTGCCAGTTTGGGTGGCAAACATCTTTACCAGCTGAGCCATGTTTCTGGGTCTTAGTATGTTTGCAGGCAATTGGGACACGCAGCAGCACGATGCTATCATTTCTTCCTGAGTAGGAATGAGCTGTAAGCTTGCCATAGGTCCTTGAATGCCCTCGAGAGCCACAGCCCAGCCTGTTTCAGCAAGTCTTTTGTTAGGAGCCATCTTCTACACCCAACCACTGTCTGCTCTGAAGTGTAGTTTCTACCTTGTTCACCAGGGAGGCCCTCAAGGAAATGCAGGAGTGCCACACAATTATTAAAGGCACAAACAGTTCTCAGGTTTGTTTTTGTTGTTGTTTTGTTTTTTTAAAGATTTATTTATTTGTTATGTATACAGTGTTCTACCTGCATGTACACCTGCAGGCCAGAAGAGGGCACCAGATCTCATTAAAGATGGTTGTGAGCCACGGTGGCTGAGAATTGAGCTCTGGTCCTCTGGAAGAGCAGCCAGTGCTCTTAACCTCTGAGGCATCTCTCCAGCCTCAGCTCTCAGTTCTAAGGCCACCCAGATCTCCCCATGTAATGGGTGTGGAACTTCAAATGACACAAAGGCCACTCAGTGACACTCTGCAAGGCAAGAAACACATGTGAACTCTTCCTTGCCTTTTCTTCTTTTTTCTTTTTAATCTTGACATGAACCTAGATCTCGCCCCATGCCTCACATTGGACTCGCTCTACCCCCTGCTACTCCTCATCCTAATACACAGATCCTGACTTCCCAGTGCTTGAGCCAGGCTCAGTGCTCATCCACTTCACTGGCCCTCCAGGCACCTTCAGGGCCCTATCCTTACTCCTTCTGCCTGCTGCATCTCTCATGGCCAGCAGGGTCTGTGGAAGCATTACTTCTTCCACACTGCCCTCCTGTGCTGCTCTCTAATCTGCTCACTGACTGAAGACTCCATGGTACTCACAGCCCATGTACACAGAGTAGGAGTCCGCCAAACAAACAGTATCTAAGAACTGCGGAGTTGGAGCCGTCAGCCTGAACTGGGAGGTGTAATATGCAAACCCAGACGAGACAGGAAGGGCAGACAGACGGCACCCTGAATGGAAGGTCTGTGTAGGCAGGTTTATAGGGCTCAGTGCCGTCCTCTCCATCCTCACTGAGAAGCCCTGTTCTTAAAAACAGCTCAGAAGAGGAACTCCAATGGCATCTTCCGGCAGTCCATCAGCAAGTCAGTGCTTTTCTCTCTTTCTGCTCTTTTAAAAATCACCGTTGCCCAGGATCTCACTCCCATTCACAAGATAAAAATACCAAGGTCCTTCTAGACTGGAAAGTGGAAGCAGGACAATACAAGTGTACCAAATGATTAGCAGCTTTGCCTTTTATATCTGTATGAATTTGGTGATTTGTTGTCCATTACTGCACTGAACTTGTGGGGCTGTGTGTGAGGAAGCGCTTGAGCTGCCAAGGGCCTTCCTTGAGTTCCTAATGTACCACTGCAGCTTTAGGCTCTACTTCATAGATACTTAGTATGCCTTCTCTGCAAGTAAGTAGTTAAGTACTGGAGAAAAAGAGATTAGAAATATGGCTGCCAAGGACTAAGACAAAGAGGACGGGAGATGCTGCTCAGACTTGCAATTAGACTGGGGGATTGCATTGAGGGCATCTGTTCAGTGTAGTGACTGTAGACTTCTCAACCTCTGGGCCAGGACAACCCTTTCACAGGGGTCTCACGAGATACCCTGTATTTATCAGATAGTTTATACTATGATTCATATCGAATTTACATTGCAATTCCTAACAGTAACAAAATTATAGTTATGAAGTAGCAACAAAGTAATCTTATGGTATGTGTAGGGGGCAGCACCACAACATGAGGAACTCTATTAAAGGGTCGCAGCATTCGGGAAGCTTGAGAAGCACTGCTCTTGCAACTTGCCAAGAATAGGGGCTAGAGAGATGCTCAGCAGTTAAGGGCACTTGTTGCTTTTGCAGAAGACTCACGTTTGGTTCCCAGCGCCCTCATGGCAGCTCAGAACCATCTGTAATTCCAATATAGACAAAGATGATATTGATATAAATGATGCAGATACAGAGAGAGAGATAGAATTTTAGCTGTCCAAAAGAAGACAAGAAAAACCGCCACCAGGGTAAGATTTCACAAGTAATTTTACCTTCACGGTCCTCAGACAGGCCAGTGCAATTCTCTCCCTTATTTTCAACAAAGGCAAAAGGGAAGGGATGCCAACCCCACTAGCCCATTGTCATAACTGAAGTTGGCAGCCCACACTGAATGGCACTGCCACATGCTTATGGACAATCGGCTTGAGGCCAATGTCCCTATCTACTGGACAGCAGTAACGCTGACGGGGGACAGGCTTGTCTGTGTTCTTTGGGTGTGCTCTCCACACTCCTTATCTTTGGAGCAGTGGGTCAGACTGTCTGAACACTCTGGGCTCCATGCCACCTGCCCTGCTGACCCAGGAGCCCACAGGTCACAGGTATGACCTGCAGTGACACTTAATTGGAGAAACAAAGAGGAAACTCAGACCTTCAGTTAGGAGAAAAGGGTGCGTGTGCTGTCCACTCTCACACAAACATGGCTGACAACAGCGACATGGCGTCGCACTGTGAGTAAGGCCAGAGAGAAAATTCACTGACTGTGGCCACTACCTGGCCATGGCTTCTGTCCTGTCTGTGGAAGCAGGCAGCTGGCAGCCCCAGGGCCTTGGAGTTTGGGGGCAGCTCCAGACTGTGTAGTCATCTGGAGAACGAGAGCTTTGGAAGTGGTCAGCACTCAAGGTATGTCAGGCAAGAGCAACACAGCCATGCCCCGCCCCCTCCTTTTCTTTCTTGAATGTCTGGGCAGGAGAGATATGGAGAGCTATTACATCTAGCCTTTATACTGCCTCTCCTCATCTATCAGCAGCTGAGCACTGAGGTGGCCAGCTTTCACGCATGGCCTTTATTTCTTCTTTTATTTCTTACCCATAGAAAGCCCTACTGAACCAAGGACTAAAAGGCTGTGGGGAACTGCTAGAAGCCCCCAGCATCCCTAAACCATCCATTGCCTTTCCCTGCCCTTTGTTTACTTCCCTCAAGCTTTTCTCTGGCACCCAGAGATGCTTGCTCTGGCAGTTGGTGCCAGGCTGGCTTCCTGTGGTTCTCCAGTTAGGGCAGGAGACAGGTAGTGGGCTGTAGACTGGCTTTTGTGGACCAAGCAGAGGCCCAAGACCTGATGCCTCCTCTTCTATCTCCTATCTGGTCTCAAGGTCAGAAGCTGGGGCTCAAAACACCCCCAGCAGCTGTTAGAGGGGTGACGGGCTTAGAGAGCCAGAGAAGCAACTCAGAGGCTCCATATACAAAGGCGGCGATGTTAACCACAGAAGCCTGAGGCTTGAGTGTTTGGTGTTTCTCTGTGGGAGATCCAGTTTTCTAAAACCACGGTGGCAGTTACTCTGGTGAAATCCCACTCAGCAATCACAGGAGACTTAATTTCTTTTGCTTCTTTTCTTTAAGTCCCTTTGATTTCATTTCCTACTTGCGACCAAGGCCACGGCCATAGGCAAAGCCCAGATATCCCTCTTTAGACACTGCCACACCGTGGCCACACCTAGGCTCCTGGTCACGTGGCCAGCCTTGCTTAGAGCACACAACTCAAGCACTGGAACTGGTGGCTAAAGGTAGGAGTGCCCCCCAAATATAAAGAGGCGCCTCACATCCACCCCAGGTGGCCTCTGCTTAACCTCTGTGCACTTCTGACCCTACACAGCTCCCCAAGAGACTATGCATACTCTCCCAGCAGCCCTGTACCCCAAGAAAGCCATAGGGCCACTCATGCAAATAAATGCGTCTTCAAGGAGTCTCTCTTAAAAGAATCTGGCATGACTGACCAGTGTGTACATGGTTTCCCTAAAGCAAAGCTAGCCTCTAGAGGGAAAATACTTCCAGACCACTCCAGGCACCTCCCTGGAATGTGGAACAAGGAACAATTAGCCGTTTCCACCATGGCTCCCACAGATGACCATGGTAGGGTGCAGTCTTTGAGCTGGTTGCTTCTGAAGCTGCCGCATCTGAACCACATTTGAGGAGACTCTGCTGATGACTGGGTTCCTCTTAGTGGCCAGTAGGAGCAGAGAGCAACCCGTGTGGTCGCCTCCTGCTGGATGTTCTCCGCCAGCAGTGACAAGGCTCAGCCTGCAACCCCACCCATTGACACATGTCTGCCTCCCTTAGAACCAAACTCCAATATCCTCAAAGAGACAAAAAGAGGGAGAGAGAGAGTCAGCAACAACTCAAGCTAAGACTCAGTGGTGGAGGGCCCGAACCCAAGCTTGTCATTTTTAGCCCCAAATAAACTACCCACTCAGCCATTTCTTGCATGGGAAAGATGTCTGCTTTAAGCTTGCCAAAGATACAGTGTGTCTAAGACTGTGGTTTTTAGCAGATTGTATGTTACAGGGAGACAATTGAAGTCACTACCTGGTTCCCTGTGAATCATGGTCAGAAACCTAGGAGGGTTTTAAAGACAAATGCTGCGTTTCTTGTGAGGTGAAAACAACTTAATGCTTTTAAAAAAAGGAGGGGGGGGTAGAAGGAAAAAGTCTGTAGGAGTGGGATGTAGCTGGGTGTCGGTGTCCTCCTAACACGCTGGCATGACCTACAGGGTTGTCCAAAGCTAGCCCTGGAGGGAAGACACTTCTGGACCATTCCAGGCACCTCCCTGTAATGCAGAGCAGGACAGTTTTAGCAATCTTGGGAACACAAGAGGGAGAGCCCCTGCATCTCACGGAGTGTGCAGCTGTCAGCACTTTGATTGCACTCGGCTGATTATAGGCAGGCTGGTGACATCGCTCAATGGGTAAAGGTGCCCACCCCTAAGACAGAGAGACCCATGTGGTGGAAAAATAACTCCTTCAAGTTGTTCTGTGACCTTTCTGTGTGCACCATGGTGTGTGCCCCATACCTCACTCACGAATAAATAAATGCAAAGCAAAACAAACTAACCAAATAGTTAAAACATGTGTTTTGCCAGTCTACAAACAGTGTCTTTGAACAATAAGAAGACGTGGGCCTTAAATCCTTTGTCCTTTCCTTCCAGTTTTTTCATATAATGAGAATGAAGAGATGGCTTGCAAACAGCACACTGAAGTGAGGCAGCTTGGAATTGTACATTTTTATGGGGCATTGTGCACCATGGTGTACTTTCACATTCTTTTCTCATATATAATACAGTTTAGTCAGCTCAACCTCTGGCTCCTTATTACAAATTCTGAACTGATAATGGATAAATTAAGTTACTTTCTTACATATATTACATGAGTTAGTCCTGACAGCTTATGGAAGACAGCTACAATGGTTATTAATTATAGAATTGAGCACCTACAGATTTGTCTCCAAATGTGGACAGGCTACTACCAGCCTTGGGCCTTAGTTTCCAGGTCTAGATCAGGAGCGAAAGTAATCAGTTTCTTGGGATGCCCATGGGATCTGTGTAGCTGTAGGGTGAAGAATCATAGAACTGAGCACCCCATTTCATTTGGATACTTAGTAAGAACTGTAATCAGACAGGAAGTGCCTGGCATTGTATACACTTCTTGAGAGGCAAGGGTTTTTCCTCTTGGGTTCCCAAGATGAGGCGGCCCACTGAAGCTAAGACCCAAAGAGCAAAAGAATGGATCGTCAGAGCTAGGAGCTAAGGTGCCAGGCTGAGGGGAGCTATAAAGAGCCAGGATGAGCTGCGGGTGGGATGGAGGCTGGTGGAGGGCACACACTGGTTTCTTCTCCTTGGGAAAAACGCATAGACAGAGAGGTTGAAGTCTACCAGGAGGCCTGGCATGTAGGCAGTGGTAATAATGACTGTTGGGACAAGTGAGGAATTATGAAGCTACTGAGTTCAAACAGTAAACTCCATTTGCTCTGAGATTATCAGCTGGAGACAAGATGCTGGTGTGAGGACAAGGACAGACAGTGGGACCAGTGACTGAAGGTGAGAAAATGACTGGATTTCAGACACATGTAGGCAGTGAAGGTAACAGGTGTCGGGCGGGGGGCGGGGGGCAGTAATCTCAGGTTATACTTCGGGTGAGTTTTGACTAAAATAATTTACTTTTATTTGCCATATAATTGACACAGGAAAGAAAATACTTGCATAATTCTAAGAGAGTCTCAGTTCCTTATATTGCCAGTTTGTTTAATAGCAAGTAAAACACCAGAGCCATATTCAGTGGTTTAAATATAATGACTGATAAGTCTCCTTGGATTTCAAGTGCATGTAACAAACTCCAGTGAACAGATGCAATTCCCCGTTGTCTCAAGGTTAAGGGCTTCATGACAATAATCCGAATGAGTGGGTAACAGACACTCCTAGCTGACCTGCCAGCAAACTACTCAGCTGCATTTGAGAAGTGTAAATCTGACAGTATGCACCTGGCCACTGCTCTCGTCAGGCTTCTGGCTCTACAGGCGCCAGGCATCTTGTTGGTTCCTATGACAGACCTTAAAGGCCAGCTCTGTGTTTTCAGGTTCTCTGTTCCTTGCATCCAGGGTAGGAAGTGTCCATCCCCCACAGTGCGCATGCTATTTCAGGGTGATGCTTCTGGCTTTAGCAGAAAGTCCATGCAAGTTGAGTTAAATAATAAGAGGTTACTTTTTTTTTTGTCTTGGGGGAGGGGGGCCGGGTGGAGTGGGCGAGCATAGGCATACTCATTTGTGTGTGCGCATGGGCACATTTTATTTATTTATTCTTTTATTATGGGGAAGTACACATCCCGTGACACCCATGTGGAGGTCTGATGACAAGCTGCAGTTGTCAATTCTGTCCTACCGGTGTGGATCCCAGGCCATCAGGCTTGGCAGCAGACACCTTTACCTGCAGAACCATTCCCTGGGCCCCTTTCATTTACCTACATGTTTATTCACTGAGCTCCTTGCTTCTGAGGTGGAGAAACACTATCTCCCCAGTGCTGGCAGTACAGATTTGTGGGTACTGGCAGTCTTTCCAGGTCCTTTTTTTTTTTTTTTTTTTTTTTAATTTAATTTTACTTTATTTTTCTGAGTTCATTACAGGCTATGTTGAACAGTCATGAGGATCGGGAAAAGGAAAGCATCAAGTTTTGGTTCCCCTAGCTAGGTGAAAGGTGTCCTTGTTCTAGCATGGACTGAGAAAGCAACAAATGTTAGCCAAAACAAAGTCGGAAGTCTCCAGCTCTTGCCATTTTCATGGGTAGATCTGGGTACAGGTTCTTAATGTAACTCTGTAGGGAGTGCAGGAAGCCCTAAAAGAACAAAATCCTGTGTGTGTTTTGACACAGGCACAGCCATGCTGTGGACTGCAAAGCCAGCCAATTGACCTAGGAGATAGTGGCAAAGCCGTTCCCCATATGGGTTAGGCTCAGGAGACTAGCATAGCCTTTCTCCAGAGTCTAAGTGCTAATGGATGACTGAGCCAGGACTAGCAACTGCAGTTTTCCCCTTGGGATGAGCAGCCTGAGACCGCTGGCCTACAGAGACCTCCTTCTGAGACTAGCCAACTCCTTCCCTTTTCTGTACCTAATAAATATGCTGAAGTTCCCCCTGCA